>NW_027271211.1:0-382500 GCF_040938485.1 Diadema antillarum | reverse complement strand
ATTAGTATTCTTGTAGTTTTATATCGTAACAGGAGAAGTACATGTAGTAGTATTACAGTAAAAGCAGTAGAAGTGGTAGTAGTGTATAGTAGAAGTATATCAGTATTATTATTATTAGTAGTAGTAGTAGTAGTAGTAGTGGTGGTAGTAGTAGTAATAGTAGTAGTAGTAGCAGCAGCAGCAGCAACAGTAGTAGCAGTGGTAGTAGAATAAGTAATACAGTAGTCGCAGTGGGAAAATTAGCAGGGGTTAGTTTCCTTTTTGTGTGTGATCTGCTGTGTTGTGGGTGGATTTTTTTTTTTGTTTTACAGATAGACTTATTGTTCAAATAGATCATTACGTCCGCGACTTGAGAGAATAATAAGAGCCGATAGATACCATCTAAGATTATTTAAAGTATTGCAGTGGCATGTAGGGGTTTATGTTTGGGCTAAAACTTTGGTTCCGTCACTTATCAAAAATATCCTTGTGTTATCTACTCGCCCATAGCAACGCATAGTATTAGTTATACTGCATTTACCTTATGTGCTAATTTCTTTGTTTTGAATTGTATTTTCATTATTTTGATATTTCTTATGTGGTTGTTAGCGTGAATATGAGAAATATATTCCATTCAATTCAATTCTATTCAATTCAATTCAAAGGTGTGTTAATGGTTTGAGGGTGGATTCCTTGCTTGTTCATGCTGACGGCATCAATACAGTCTGGCAGTATTCATCTAGAAGGAATCTATTTTGTGTGTCGCTTGTGCAATTTCGTCTAGTTACCCGTATTACTCAGGGAATTCCCCTCCGTAAGATCGTCGGTATGCGCCTGCGGCTATGTTACATCAGGGAGGTGAGACAAGTTTCCTCTCACCTCCCTGGTTACATCAAGGAGCTTGAAGCTCCTTGGTTACATGTATGACGCAACACGCACGCTCCGCAAGAATGATTTGGCTTACGTTTTGTTGCAGAAGGGGGATTCAAGGACGTTTGGCTCTTGTAGAATTTGTATATGCCCATGGGTAGGCTTCCCTATGGGCCCAATAGGTGATTCCTATACGAACCTACTTTTCCTACATTTTATTTGGTATTTCCCCAATACTTGATTGCGGATGCATACCTACCAAGGCTCGCGCCGTCTCACGCCTACGGCGTGAGCCTTCCTCCCCGCAACCCATCTCACGTTCATCCGCTCAGCAATCATTTTTTCAAACCTCCCAGAAATGAAAAAAAAATAATAAACACGGTAGGTAGATCAATAATCAAACAAACATTGGATGCGAATCTGAACTGAATTGAGTTTGTGTGTGCGTTTCATTTGCATCTGAGAAGATGGCTGGATAGCCAATATTCAGCTGCAATAACTGGTCTTCCATGAGGTCCAGTTTGATGTAAGGCGGGACCACTTCACCTGCTTAAACACCCTGCGTACGGTTAACCTAAGTTAAGGTAAACTTTTTCCTTTTTTTGCAGGAGGATACCTACAGGGCTGTGCGTACATTCTATTTTCCTTTCTTAGTAATCCAAAGGGGTCTCTAAAGATTAAGCCATCAACTAAGTCATGTCATTCATACAAAATGGACTCAGTCAACCTTGACCAAAATTCCCCCCCCCCCAAAAAAAAAAAAAAATGTTCAAAATGAAGTCTTGCGGGACTATGTTCTATAACGATTAGATGAGAAATAGTATTAGTATTCTTGTAGTTTTATATCGTAACAGGAGAAGTACATGTAGTAGTATTACAGTAAAAGCAGTAGAAGTGGTAGTAGTGTATAGTAGAAGTATATCAGTATTATTATTATTAGTAGTAGTAGTAGTAGTAGTAGTGGTGGTAGTAGTAGTAATAGTAGTAGTAGTAGCAGCAGCAGCAGCAACAGTAGTAGCAGTGGTAGTAGAATAAGTAATACAGTAGTCGCAGTGGGAAAATTAGCAGGGGTTAGTTTCCTTTTTGTGTGTGATCTGCTGTGTTGTGGGTGGATTTTTTTTTTTGTTTTACAGATAGACTTATTGTTCAAATAGATCATTACGTCCGCGACTTGAGAGAATAATAAGAGCCGATAGATACCATCTAAGATTATTTAAAGTATTGCAGTGGCATGTAGGGGTTTATGTTTGGGCTAAAACTTTGGTTCCGTCACTTATCAAAAATATCCTTGTGTTATCTACTCGCCCATAGCAACGCATAGTATTAGTTATACTGCATTTACCTTATGTGCTAATTTCTTTGTTTTGAATTGTATTTTCATTATTTTGATATTTCTTATGTGGTTGTTAGCGTGAATATGAGAAATATATTCCATTCAATTCAATTCTATTCAATTCAATTCAAAGGTGTGTTAATGGTTTGAGGGTGGATTCCTTGCTTGTTCATGCTGACGGCATCAATACAGTCTGGCAGTATTCATCTAGAAGGAATCTATTTTGTGTGTCGCTTGTGCAATTTCGTCTAGTTACCCGTATTACTCAGGGAATTCCCCTCCGTAAGATCGTCGGTATGCGCCTGCGGCTATGTTACATCAGGGAGGTGAGACAAGTTTCCTCTCACCTCCCTGGTTACATCAAGGAGCTTGAAGCTCCTTGGTTACATGTATGACGCAACACGCACGCTCCGCAAGAATGATTTGGCTTACGTTTTGTTGCAGAAGGGGGATTCAAGGACGTTTGGCTCTTGTAGAATTTGTATATGCCCATGGGTAGGCTTCCCTATGGGCCCAATAGGTGATTCCTATACGAACCTACTTTTCCTACATTTTATTTGGTATTTCCCCAATACTTGATTGCGGATGCATACCTACCAAGGCTCGCGCCGTCTCACGCCTACGGCGTGAGCCTTCCTCCCCGCAACCCATCTCACGTTCATCCGCTCAGCAATCATTTTTTCAAACCTCCCAGAAATGAAAAAAAAAATAATAAACACGGTAGGTAGATCAATAATCAAACAAACATTGGATGCGAATCTGAACTGAATTGAGTTTGTGTGTGCGTTTCATTTGCATCTGAGAAGATGGCTGGATAGCCAATATTCAGCTGCAATAACTGGTCTTCCATGAGGTCCAGTTTGATGTAAGGCGGGACCACTTCACCTGCTTAAACACCCTGCGTACGGTTAACCTAAGTTAAGGTAAACTTTTTCCTTTTTTTGCAGGAGGATACCTACAGGGCTGTGCGTACATTCTATTTTCCTTTCTTAGTAATCCAAAGGGGTCTCTAAAGATTAAGCCATCAACTAAGTCATGTCATTCATACAAAATGGACTCAGTCAACCTTGACCAAAATTCCCCCCCCCCCAAAAAAAAAAAAAATGTTCAAAATGAAGTCTTGCGGGACTATGTTCTATAACGATTAGATGAGATTTATGCAAGTAAAATTGTCTTATAAAATGTGCCCCAAAATTTCACAACTTCTAATTCTAAAATTGGGGGAGGCATCTGTTCCACCACCCCTCCCCTTCGGTTGCTTCGCTAAATCGCAGTTTCTTACTCCCAGCCAGTTGAGAAACTTGGCATCTATGCCAATGTCATTAGTCACTCGCTAACAATTTCTCACAGTACCAATTCTAAGCAAGTTTTAATAGAAAAAATTCTGTGCGAGTATTTAAGTGATTTATTTTTCTGATCTCCCATACAACCTCGATTTTTTTTCTTTTCTTTTTTTTCTTTTTTTGTTGGGGGAGGGTCTTTGAGCATAAGCATGTAAGACGTACTAGTCATTCTCCTTATTCCTTAATATACTATCAATAATGGCATAAATGAAATTTGTGATTCAAATAAAAATGAATAACATAATTTATATAAGAATTGCTTCTGGACGACTTTGACTGCAGGTAAAACGCAGAATGGAGATATGAATATCTTTGATCATTCCCCGATTCACTTTTAGAGCAGTCAGTGAGCAATGAAATCAAATTCTCTCCACAACAGTATAGGCCAATATAAATCGGGTGCACGTCACGAGACCGACACCCACGAGTCATACAGCCCACGAGTCGTAGAGCTCACAAGTGATACAGCCCATGAGTTATACAGCTCACGAATCATACAGCCCATGAGTTCGACACTAAGCTAACAAGGCCCACGAGACCGACATACAGCAGGGAGGTGAGACACCTCACTGGACATACTAAGCCCCGTGTTGTACCTGTCGAACTCATGGGCTGTTTTTACTTAGTGTCGAACTCATGGGCTGTATGACTCATGGACCTATTTTCAATGTCGAACTCGTGGTCTGTATGACTCGTGGGTGTCGGTCTAGTGAGATGACTCCTTTGTCAATTGTCGCTTGTCAATTGTCAATTTGTCAATCTCTTAAAAAATCAAGAGAAAGAAGGGACGGAGAAAGAATATCATGGCCGTTGCAAAATTTGTGTACATCTTGGTATTCAGGAATCATGAACAGAGAAATTTCCTCAGGTATAAGTTTTCCCCATATCATTAAATTGGGTGTTCAAAAGTGTTTTTTTTTTTTTAATTGTTATTACAATATGAAACTATATCTGTCCAGTAAAGAAAAATTAAGAAGAATTTAACTAAAACGTTTGAAAAATATAGATCCCACTAAAGGAATGATACAAAATTACACACATACACACACACACACACACACACACACACACACTCACGCACACATACATAAAGACACACAAACAAGCACGCATACAGACACACCTATATAGACAACCCATGGAAGTAAAACCAACTACTGAACAACTAAAGGCTCTGGGTCTAGGAAACAGATGTATCTCTTTATGTATAACACGTTGTCGTTTGAATAAGAATAAACCTTGAGTCATTCAACATACATTTCGTGGTAACATTTTTCTCGGACCAGTATTGTCAAGTTTAAATGCGCTATTCGTATAGGTGTTCTATTTGAAGTAGCTTGCGTTCTATTCGGTAATTCCCCATGACTTCACTACGCATTGCATTACATACATTGTTCAATTTGTTCTTGTCAGATTCTTTTTTTTTTTCCAAGAAGCGTTTTCATTCAAATGAAAATAAATCATTGAATGAACATGTATGCCGTATTAATCATAAAACGTGTAAAAAAAACACATTATGTTGCTTGTTGGAATTTTGAGACTTGTTAAACTCCCTCGTATGAAAATTTGAAAAAAAAAGAGTGCAAGTTGTATGGGCACATTAGCGATAACAAGAAGGGCGTTACCGCTGCAACTGCCGGCGCGGTCTCGGATCCAGAGTCTTCGTGAATGGGAGTACGTGGTCACCCAGGTAGCTCATGTCCGGCATTTTATGCTGTTTTGTTGTTGTTGTTGTTGGGTTTTGGTTTTTTTTTTTTGTATGTTGTTGTCATTCTTGTTGTTGGTGGTGGTGGTGGGGGTGATGGTTTTGAAATGGGACCAATTCGGAGTATTCATCATGTAGAGTTTTCGACTATCATCATTTCATCAATCTATACAGATTAGAGGACACAAGTACCCTCACTCACTATCCTTTTGAAACTTTGACCTTACATCAACTTTCTGGAGGCACTGAAGTGCAATGTCAGACTGATGTATAGGGTTATCAAAAGTGTAGGCCTATCTACAGCATCTTTCTTTTCTCTCCCCTCGTCTGCTTTTGTTTGTTTGTTTTTTCTCTCTTTCGCTTAACGAAGTAACCTTGACCATAGGACCATTTCACTTCATAAATGGTTGAATACACATCTTCTTCATAGTGTGCGTGAGTAGGTGTGTGTTGTGTGTGTGTGTGTGTGTGTGCGTGTGTGTGTGTGTGTGTGTGTGTGTGTGTGTGTGTGTGTGTGTATGTCTATCCCATTCAAAGTGAGAAGTGTGGAAATTCGTAAACAAGTTTACTGCCTATAACAAACAGCTCACAGTGCAACAGACTGGTTGTCTGAAATATGTCGCCTTCTAAAGAATCTGAGATGGGCCTAGAAGGGCTGGATTAATCAACAATCCTTTATAACTGGTCGGATTGGTTTACTGCATCATTAGCCTCGTGAGTCTCGCCAAAATTCTACAGAGTTTCACACTATACCTTTGCTACTTTGCAACAGAAGTCGACAAAATGCATGTCTACAGTCACAGACATACACCAAAAACAGAAACCGTACAATGTATTACATTATACTTGTACAAACACAGATACAGATTGTTATTATTTTCATATATATGTACACACACACACGCATATATCATATATATATAATATATATATATATATATATATATATATATATATATATATATATATATATATATATATATATACATTACAAAGGTATTATACGCGCAACAAACTAGGAGCCGGGACTAGCAATGTCGGTCATGGATTATATATATATATATATATATATATATATACATATACTTATTAGAGGTTTGTGTAAATGTTTATGTATGATGTAGGCCGAAGTACTTCAGGCGCAGCTAATATGGGCTGACAAGCTCTTAGCGAGTAAGCCCTATTTGATCAAACTGAGACCGTGGGATCACTGGTTTATCTTTATCTCCCCTATACTGCAATTTAGCTGGGGAGAAATTATTCTAGCAAAACAAGTATGAACTCTCTCTATATCTTAAAAGAAAGAGGAAAAAGCTGCGAATGTGAATACGTTTCCGCATTATTTACCGTAAGTTCAGGATACCGATACATTGTTTGAAGAATTTAAATTCGTAAATGGTATTCACGTAGGCCTATTCGAAACGGTTATCTCAATACATTATCTAAATTCTAGAATTGATACAACTGTATTTTTTTTTCAAAACGCTGTCATAAACCTCTGCGTTCATAATACTCGTCATTCTTTTGATCTTCACTTGAGTAACCCCAGACTACTCCCAGCGCAAAGAAAAAGCAAACACAAAAACAAATCAGAAGACCCAATTGATTGTTTTGACGAATGAAATTCAATTCAATGAATTGAATAAATAGATTGAATAAATAAATTGAATAAATAAATCCAAATCCAAATCCAAATCATTACCCGAATATGTAAAAGCTGTCTTATTATATCTTTGTCTTCCTGTGAGACCGTAAGAAAAAAAAATCATAATTGTTTGATTTTAATGTCATGACCCGAGTGTGCTTTCCCTTCCTTTCTCCTTAAACCATGCAAAATGCCTTTTGAACGATGGCAATGTTACTTCGTAAAGTCAAAATTCCCATGAAAGGGGCATTCCAGACGATTTTCATGATTTCCCATCATGTAGAACATAAATCGACAACTCCATGTAGAGATTTGTGGAATTTATTGTGGTCCTTGGGCAGAGAAACCAATACTCTGAAAAATCTTAAACAAATTACACTGAACAGTGACATAAGAGCCTCACATATTTCAGAAATGCAGCAGTGTAATCCCATTACGATACCGCTTGCTTTACAAGTTCACCTAAGTGGAATATATGGGATGCATGCCGTCTTATTTTGTTCTGCTTCCTTGAGCCCCAACTCAATCATTCTTATGGTGAGGCTGCCATGATTGTCATCATCCTTGTTCAATGCAATTTGTTTTAAATTTTGAAAACATTCTTATTTTTCAACCCAATCACTATAACTTCTGAAACTCTGTACTCAGTAGGCCTATAACTTATTTATAGTTGTTCGAATGTATAAGTCTGAAAATCATCCGGAGGTCTCCTTTAATAAACCAAACAAAATCCCTTCTAAATGGTGGCAATATTACTCCGCAGAGGCAGAAATTCCCGTTGATGTTGACACTGCCCAACTTTACACTTTGCACAGCACAAACGTATGCACTCTTTGACATCATATCATGAGATTATATCATCATAATCATTACACCATTAACTTATGATGACATTGGTTTGCTGAATCCTCACTACCCAAATTCATCAACATTTTCACACAAAAAAAAATTTCAGTATACAATGTAGGGGGAACGTTAGGGACAAAAACAGTTTCCCAATCGGCATGAATCTTGAGAATATTGTGGCACAGGCCTACTTGTTTCAGGGTTAAATAAACCCCAAAGCGTTGAAGACTGTTTCGTGACAAAAACCGGGCCAATTATGAGAATGGCTGCATGAGCACATTATTTACCCAACAGAGTGATTTCCACTTGCCTTTATTTTTTTTTTCGGATGCATTTTGCTCATGCGAATTGCAATGTGAATAGTGTAAAGAAAACATTGTTTCACTGAGTGCGTCTATTTCACTGTCACCTATCTAGAAATATGAAAACAGATACAATGGGAGGAGATTTTCAGACAAGAACAGTTTATAGGTCGGTGCAAGAATCTTGAGATTGTGACATAGGCCTACTTTTCACAGGGTTGAATCTCCCATAATCTACAAATCTGTGAAAGGTTGTTCACCGATATTTAGACCTATGATTCTGTAAGCAATTGTATCTGAAATTCATGATTATTTCCCGTATAGAAGACGAGAGAGCTTATGTTACATGAATAGAAAGAATTAAAAAATCAACAACAACAAAAAGTATTTGTAAACAATTTATCTGTATACACCTGAGAGATCATCTCTATCCTATCAAGAAGTCTTAGAACAAAATGTGCTTGGCGAGTACGAATATCAACAGATTTCCTTTGATTTTGAATAAGAAGTTTCAAGCTCCCATTACTTAGCATTGACTTTATCACGATGCGAAATGTGACCAGCCACCAGTGATTTATTGCCAATTCCTGGCCTGCTTGGCGGCCTGAGATATAGGACACTTTTCTGGAGGTCACCCCACAAGACCGACACCCACGAGTCATACAGCCCATGAGTTCCACACTAAGTAAAAACAGCCCACGAGCTCGACATTACAACAAGAGTTTAAAGGGATTGTATAGTTTCGGTTGAGACCTTACTTCACGTACTTTTAACATTTTTGGGTGAGATAATGAGAACCCTCTTATGAAATGTTGAAGAAGATGTAATTCTAGGAGGAATTAAACGTTATTTGATGAAAATTGGTTGTTAAATGGCTGTGATATCCATTATAACGTGATCCTAATAAAAGGTCAGTGAAGGTGGGACCAACCTTTTGTAATAATCGCTTTCACTTCTATTCTTTGTTTTTTTTTTTGGGGGGGGGGCAATGTCTCAGCCATTCTAAAATCAATTTTCATTAAAAAAAATTGAATTTCTTTTGGAATGGTATGCCCTGTACTATTTCATAAGTGGTTTCTTGGTATCTCGCAAAAAGTTAAAAGCCCAATCCTGATCTGCACCATACCATCCCTTTAATGTGTCGGTCCCGTTGGCATTGCTGTCTTAGTGTCGACTCGTGGGCAGTACAACTAGTGGGCTGTATGGCGCAAGGGCTGTATAATTCGTGGGTATCAAACTCCTGACGTACACACATTTTCCAGGCGGGAGGAAGCCTCTGTTAACATGGCACCGCTTGGAGACTTCCGACTGACATCAATTTCTCTTTTGTTGAGCTCAATAAATAATCTTCTCACGACAAAGAAAATTCGTCTCTTGTCGAAAGAACCAACTAGAATTTTTGTTTTAGTTCTTTAACTATTACAATGTGAAGGCAGTCGATCATGCATAATTTCTTAGATGATTTTTCTCCAAGCTGGAAAAAATACAGTGTCCACGTACAGTATATATGTGCGCAATGTGTTCACATAATCAGTATGAGAAAACACTCGAATCTAACAGTGTGAAGATGATTTCACATTGTGGTTTGAATTTGCACGCAGAGTTCACATGATAATGTTCTGTTTTACACTGGTAAAGGTCGTGTTTACCTTTGGGAGGAGTGATTTTAAAATGTTAAAGGTATCACATCACAATACTTAACATACAATGTGTACTGTTAAAATTGTTAAAACGCTCGAATTTAACAGTGAGAAGATATTTCACACACTGTGTTTCACACTGTAGGACGCCGTGTTCCAGTAGGAAATTCCGATAGAAGACGAGCATTGTTAACTCTATAAAGAAGATGTCTAATTACTACAACCCAATCTGGTAAATACGGAGTGCTGATGACGTTAGAAATTGCCCCGTGTTCTTTGCGGAAAAGTTTTGAGAAACACCAACAACTGACATCATTCTGATTCGAGTAACGATGCCTTGATAATGACGTTGTTTAGTTTGTCTGTTTGGTTGTAACAAATTTTTCATACAATTATCTTTTTACTTGGACTGAATATTCATCTCATGCGGACAGCTGGTAAACTTTGTATACACTAAATTATTTGTACCTTATGACAATAAGTACACACTGTAACTGATTTTTTATTTCCGTTGACACTGGTAGATTGTGACCTTTTCAAAAACTTTATATCAAAAATATTAAACGGGTGAAGCCCAAACTAGATGTCTTGTTTTAAAAGGCGAGCCAAACAATTTAGAATAAAAACATTTCAATGAAGGTGCATGTTATCTGTCTGCTAAATAGGATAGGAAGTACAAAATGGCAAGTGGCACGCAACCTCCACAGTTATTGATGATATCTATGGTCGGACGGTCACCTCCGCGATCGTCATGCACTGGCGGACTGAAGTCAACAGAAGCGTTCTCTTGGGGAAGGGTTGCTGGTCATATTATTGAGGTCATAATTACACATCATACAGTGAAAAAGCTGCATCGAGAATACAAGTAATTCCGATTAAACTTACACTACTATCAAACACACATACACACACACGCACACACACACACACACACACACACACGTACACACACACAAACCACGTTTACGGACAATTGTGCAGAGAGCTGGTGCATAATATTTGTCCACAGTCACGGAACACTACTCATCCACACATTTCCGAAGGTTTTATCTAAAGCGAAAGTAGTTATATAGCATATACGAAATACGAAAATGAAAAGTAGTGAGGAAAACGTGAAAACGCATTGGCTGGTTGAAATGATGACTTTACGTAACGAAGGTGTTAAACAGGTCAATATCGCGAATTACGTACAGGAGGATTAAGGCGTATAATACGCATGAGCTGTTAATTTTCCCTGCTGCTTTAAACCATTCTTTGTTTACAGTGATTGTCTGTAATGATGGAAAACTCCATGTGATTTTTTTTTTGGAGGGGGGGGGGGTCAGAACTACGAATTATTTTGGTTTGCTAAAATCAGAAGCATTATGGTCATTTTAGCAGATGAACTATATGAAGTTTGTTGTAGCTCCATGAATGAACTAAATTGGTAGATAGTATGGACACTCAACATGGTTTGAAAGTATTGCTCTCTGAAGCATTATGAAAGTAATTTGTGTAACACTGTTAAACACATCGTTTTGCAACATTGAAAGGGTGGTTCTTCACACACAAAAAATAATAAATAGAATAAGTCAGAATTTGGTCAACTTTTTCAAAAACATTGTACCCAAGAAGACTCTCGCCAAAATGTTGCTGCATAACGTCAAAAAAGGGAAATCGAAGACTATCATTAATTGCTAAAAGAGTAGCTTTCTAAACTAAGAAAGAACTGAATTTAGGGGGCTTTTTTACCTGAAATTGGGTATCTACGTCCGCCATGGTGAACTCGTATCACTGCGATCCACGGCGACTAAACGAAACCTATACTCCTGTTGTCGATGATGGTGCCGGGATGAAGGGTCAAAGGTCAGAGAAAGTCGCTTCAGAAGAAGTTTGAGAAAGATCCTTCTGTAGCGGTAATCCTCCCCAGTCAACAGATTGAGAAGTACAGCGCAGTGCGGCAGCTGTGAGCCATAGGTTGCATCCTGCACCGCCTTTGCGACAATCGTGACTGAACGGCTTCGGTGGGTGACTCCAGGTAGAACGCAAAAAAGGGGGAAAAAATGTGAAAGATAGTTTTTTTTTTTAGAGCTGTAGCCTGATTCCAAACCTTTAGGCCGAGTTATCTGAATCGCATTAAGATAGTTCTCGACTCTCCTGTATTCATCTCATCAGAGGAACTTGCAGTTCGTCCTGGAGAGATGGTGCGATAATTATAGAGAGAGAAACATAATAACAATCAGGAAAATGATTCTATCTTAAACACACACACGCACACACTCAGAGGGCCAACATGACAGAGTTACCATGAAAATGAAATCTGTTTGGGGCTCCCGATAGCGTCTACTTCGTAAGGGGCGTATTCAGCTCCGCTCTGATGCCCAGGCACAATGGATACCAAAGTTCTGAGGAAAGAGTGTGTGGCGCCTTACCTTTTTTTTCGGGGGGAACAAGGTGCATTGAAGCATCATCATTAGTTTCCACAAGCTTTGTACACCAGAGAGCAACAACTCACTCAATTGGGGAATGTCTGACCTGATAGATATGTCTTTAAAAAAGTAACCTATAGTCCCTAGCTTGAGGTAAGTATTTGTTATCTCGATATTATCTTGATGAATTCGCGATTGAATTCTCGATTAGGCCTAATTGTACGCAACTCCCCAAATCTGAAACCCAATTGAAATTCACCGAGCTCATTGTGATAAGAGTTCAAAGCCATATATTAGTTCACCTACCACATGAAACCACGTGATTTGTCTGGCATATGGGTGTAGGTGTCTGAGTGCTCAGATCCGTGTGTTTATCTGATATCATTGTATTATTCAAGCCAGCATGAATGCCCTCAACATAAAACGGTGAGTATACAATGTCTCTGCTGTATTGGTAGACGATATCTTCTTCCTTCACAGATTCCTCGAAAGAACTTACAAAGACTATTCGCAGACAGCTAGACGGATTCCCAAGCATCGAATGTCCCTGCGGACCTGAAGGTCCAGTGGCGGGTCCAGGTGGAAATCACCGGGCGCCCCTTGTATTTTTTACTAAAACAAAAGAAATAAAAATTAAAAGGGGGGGGGGCCTCGTGCGTCCCCCCTTAATTTTGTAAAGGAGCCTCCTTATACGGAATTTACCTGGATCCACCCCTAAGGTGTGTCCGCCATTTTTCAAATGGACATCTTTGCAGAGATCCAAGGGCTTTCTTGGGATTGCAGAAGGGGAAAAAAAAAACACACACACACACACACACAAAATGCAAATCAAGACGTGTTTTAGTTTGTGAAGTCATTTCAATACCGAGATTGGCACATATCGTACTCACTGAAATTATAACTGTGTCACGCAAAATACATGGTGGTAAAGAATCATAGGGCACTTCTTTGAAATAATGATGGAAATATGGCGTGTTATATAACATCTTCATTTTTGTGCTCACAAAGTAAACTTTAATGACTACATTTAATCGTGTTTCTGTCAATTCTCCGTATGCCTATCTATAGATTATGCTTCTAATGTATCGACACCGATTATACATATATACAGGGCTGGGACCCCGAAAATTTGTGTGTTCTTCAAATAAACTGTTGGTATGACAGCATGATACATTTCTTGACTTCTGTTCTATCATATATATATATATATATATATATATATATGTGTGTGTGTGTGTGTGTGTGTGTGTGTATGTATATATGATTTAGTATACATTTTCAAAGTATTATTGCATACACACTTGCATTACACAATAGACAATTAATGGCATAAAAAACAAGTGCCGTTTTTATGAATTTGTGTAGTATAAATGGCTCAAAATGGTATCAGGCATTTTAATCAATATTAATGTCAAAAGCCATTTGAGTTCATGAAATTCTAACATTTTGTTGGGTACGCGTGCTTTCTGATGATACAGACACCCTCTTGGTAGAGTCACTATAGAGACTGTGCTGTCTTCTCTTTCTTTTCTTTTTTTTCTTCTTCTTCTTCTTCTTCTTCTTCTTCTTCTTCTTCTTCTTCTTCTTCTTCTTCTTCTTTATTGGGGGGGGGGGGGGTTCCCGAACACTGCTCTAGATAGAACAGATCTCACCTTCCCACATGGTGGTTGGTCCTTGGATGTCGTCCCATAGATTCTCTCTCGATGCATAGCATCTGGTGATTGTGATTGCACCGACACCTGCACCAGGGAGGTGTATCTCACCTCCGGCCCTGCCTACACCCTGTTGACGCCATTTTCGTTATACCATTGATCCATTCGGGAAGCTTTATGCCACTGTATTTGTTGTCATCCTGGAAAATAAACGAGTGTTGCACGTAGACAAAGATGTTTCAATGCATGGAAACAAGTGGGAGTCCAAAATCTCCCGGTACTTGTACCAAATGTGCACATGAGGTAACTCCAAACTGGCTAATTGGATAAGGAAGGTGTTTGTGACAGGTTGTTCTCGATTTTGAAAATCATGCGTAGATTTGGATGCACGGGACGGGTTCCAGAAACAATGCGTCCCCTAGGATTTAAGGTTGCTGCTGGTTTTTTTTTTTTTCTTCAAGTAATGAATTGAAGATAATACGTCACAATCCAGCATGTTTCAAACTCCATCGTGCAATGAGGCCGGGGAATCTATTATTAATTAAGGTTCATGAAATGACAGGGGGAAAATCCTACTATTATAAATTTCTGTGTTGCTTTAATGTGAGGATTGCATATTCTTAACGTGAACAATCACTGCCAACAAAAATCACATCAATTAAGATTAGTCAAATGATAAAATCTTCACAAATCTTTACTTCGAATAGCATTATTTTCTATTAATACATCCTGTTTCTCACTATTCAAAGGCACTGGATTCGGTGTGCAAATAGACAAATAAACCACAGAAACGGCACAGGAGTTCTCGGAAAGCTGGAAATAGAATGGATGACAAGTCAAAATTCCGCACAGTCAAGATCAATTAACAATTACTCAATATAAACATATAATACTGCGTATATATATACTAATTATGTTAGACGAATTGCTATCGAATTGTTACGCTGGTAACAGCTATTTTATTATCTTGTTCTGTAGGCACGTGTGCATCCAATCCATCTCAATGTCTGTCTGTCTGTTTGTCTGTCTGTTTGTCCCTCTCCATGTTACTCTCCCTCCCCTCCCCTCCCTTTCTGCCCTCTCTTTTTCTCTCTCTCTCTTTCTCTCTCTCTCTCTCCCTTCATCTCTCTCTCTTCTCACTTTCTCTGGTTCCTTATTCCTTTCTCCATTTCTATTTCCGTTTGTTTTTGTTGTACCTTTCAGAATCAACATATTTCATGTTTGCCCGTGTCTTGTGTTAATGTACTCGTTTGGTAGTATTCACGCCAAATTTTACTTTTAATGTTTCAGTTCTGCAGTGTGTGCCTTTTCGGTATCCGCTTTAAGTTGTATACAGCCTCGTTCAAGGCACTCGCACTATCTGTAGATGTGCTTCCGAGTTTTGTAATTCAAATTTCTGTGAAGACGAATACTTTAATGGGAATAATCCACAAACTTGCCAAGGCTGCTCTGAATAAATATTTCACTTTTGCCTATCTTCCCACCAAAGCTTTACAAACCTTGATTTCAATCGGGTTCAACAATTAATTCAGTAGAATGTTTGAACAAATTATTCAGTAGAATTTACGTTCGCAGTTTACAAGGTTCGCTTTGTTATTTTGATTGATTGATTGATTGATTGATTGATTGATTGATTGATTGATTGATTGATTGATTGATTGATTGATTTATTTATTGATTGGTTGGTTGATTGATGGATTGATTGATTGATTGATTGCTTGATTGATTGATTGATTGATTGATTGATTGATTGATTGATTGATTGATTGATTTTCTGGATTTCTTTATCACACAATGTGGCACAAAGTAAACGGAAATATTCCCAAAGCATTCTGTCACTTTGTTCCATGGTAGACAATAGCTTAATCTGTAAATCTTTTTAAAGCCAAAAGCAAATGAAGGCTATTTAGGAAAATATGTAACAGGTTGTGAATAATTCTTTTTTTCTAGAATGTTAGAAAGATATGGGTTATATAGATATCAATCGATGATATGTCAAGAGTGAAGACTTCAGCTATTTTGTAATATAGAAATTGAGATATTTACCGGTAGAAATAGATATGCTAAAAATGTACTAGTGTGTAAGCGGTATACGCCCTATGATTATACTGCTAATAATTTTCTAAAACAAATACACAATACCATGTACACTACAAACACTCATCGACAAATTAATGCTGGATGCCAAAGTTTCGCGTTTCTATATTGTATCCTTGACCTGATTGTTATATATATCGATTGTAAATTGATTGGTGATGAAAATAACAAAGTGGAAATAAACTCACCCCAAAGTAGTGATTTATTCAAAGTCATATCATCAGCAAATACAATCAGCCATTGGCAGATTGGCAAATCTCGCTCAGAACAAAGTAGTGGATATAGGCATACAATGAGTGAGTTGGAAAGACAATACTAGACCACAGATTTCTGTGCTTGCCGTGAAATTGACTTCCTTTCTTACAAAAAGTGCAATCAATCGCCGTAATGGCATACCACCGCAAAAGACAATAACCTCTATTCAAGGCTTACATGGTTACCACTTGTCTATTTCTATTCTAGAAACTGTACTGATATTCCGATGCAATCTAACACTCATAATTGTGCATAGCATGCGGCAGCGGCATAAAGACGCTCAGAGTCTTGATCAAAGACTATGACAGTGCGAAAGAAAAACAAGCATTTTTATACGCCTGGCTGCAATAGAGCTCGATTATAATTGGTTACAATGATATGACATCATTTCGAGTGCACTTATACTTCCGAGAGCCATAACTGTTATTAGGACGAAAGTTGACATCAATCCGTCCAATTGCATAAATTGATTAAAAGGGAGATCAGCACAACTGGAGTATGACCAATCAGTATTAGGAATTACTGGTAGATTGCCAACTGACCCGTGACGTACGTGAAAGCATAACCGATAACAGCCGATCAACATCGCGGAAACCGTATATGTATAGTCATATTGTACACAGCGTTCAGTAACAATGATATACTTTTACTAATTACTCATAATAACAGCCATACAAACAAAAACTAGTACGCTATGTGTTAGTAGCTATTACAAAATGCGAGAAGCCAGCTACAAATTATCAAACTTTGCATGTAAATAGTGTGTAGCTTACTGTCAAACGCCAGTGATGTAAACGTTATCGTGATAAGTGCTACTTTGGAAACGGGCGCCAAATTAGTGTACTGAAACAGAGTTCATATGATATACTGATAAGCAACTTCATGAAACGTAAAGATCAACTTCATACGAGAGAATTTCATGTTGGTATCCCGGATATTCAATTTAAGGAATATATAACCGGTGTTCACATCTGAATTCTGCAGTGTGTTTCCCAATAACTCTGAATCAATATCTTAAGATGTTCCATGCTGAATTCTGAAATTGTCATACACGTATTAATACACATGCCACCAGTATCCCGTATGGAACGCGGGTTAAAATATACACTCAAAGGCAAATATGCTTGCTTTGTTTGCTGGCAGTTCCACTAATTTTTGGGAAGGAGACGACGCGAGTGAGAGAAACAACAACAACAACAACGACAAAAAAGCAACAACAACAACAATAGTATGTTATCATCTACTTCATGCAGTTGTCGCATTTCTCTATTTCCGCTTTTTCTGAAATATCCCAGGTCATTCTGTTGTCCAAAAGAAATAGAATAACAACGCAGAGGAAAGATTGTCGACTTTTATCATTACTTGGATATTTCCAGGCGTATTTACCTACATAAAGGAAAAACAATTCAAAGCTACAATGAGACTTGTTTGTCAATTTCAAAAAAGAGAAGCACGTTTATGAGTTGTTGGTGGCGTTTACAAGTCGCACGCGAAGCAAAAGCGGAAAAATACTATTAAGGTTAGACGGTTGTTGCTCAGCTAACTGCTAAAAAGAGACATTAATTATTAGGTCCATCTTAGCATATCCAGGACCCCATTTATAAAACGTTTTGGGATACCAACTCATCCTAAATCTGCAAATAGTAGATTCTCGTAGCAACAGCCAATCAGGAAGCAGGACTTTTGTCGTTTTCTTGACATTTGCCACTCAAGAAACTGGAGTCGCTATCGTGGTAACTTTTTATGAAAAGGGGCCCAGGTGTGCCACCTTACAATAGCAAGACAAATGTCATGTTTCATGCCATGCAAGTTAACGTGTTCATTTGCCATATACGTCAACTCAACAGGGAATATTCTCACGTCACGAGCTTGCCATCCACGAGTCATACAGCCCACGAGTCACACAGCCCACGAGCTAGACAACAAGTGAACAAGGCCTACGAGCTCGGCATCAACCCTTGCCCCACGTGCTATACAGTCCATGAGCTAGACACTTTAAGTCTATGAGGCCTGTGAGTTCGACACTATACGCGAAGAGGCCCATTGCCTATCTCGACATTGCATCACGGGGCTTGATGTACGTAGTTGCGGGCTCGTGGAACTTTTCTTGCGAAGTGTCAAGCTCATGGGCCTGTTTTAGTGTCCAGCTGGTGGGCCTGTTTTACTTGGTGTCTAGCTCACGTGCTATAAATGACTTGTGGGCGTATAACTCATGGGGCATGTTTCAATGTCTGTAGCTCGTTCACCGCATGACTCGTGGGAGTCAAAGCTCGTGGGATGACCCCGTTTATTTACCGGTTATTTACTACAAAAATCCATTTTCCATGAAAATTACAAATTCCATCAACTTGATATTTACATATGTTAAGGGTAGCAATTATTCCCCCTGCTTTCTGGAAGCGGTTGGTCAATTGCTCTTTCATAATTCTAGAAAAGTGAATTTTTGTTGAATTTCCTTTATATTTTCTTTGTATTGTTGTCCACTCATCCGTCATATCCTCTAGTAGTCTCCTCATCAAGCGGTTCCAACACCAAAACTTTAAAAATTCATAACTTTTGCATCAATTGTCCGATTTTCCTCAAACTTTCACGGATGTGTTCTACTAATTTTGCTGCTTTCACTCAATCCACATTGCTCTTTGGGTTTATCTTCCCTTTAATGTCGAGGTAGTCAAGGTAAAGGCAAAAAACAAAAACAAAAACAAAAAACCTTGGCGCACTCACTGTCATATTTATCTTTACAGTCCGCTTGAGATGAAAGCTTATAGGAGGCTAGCCTTTAAACAAGGCGACTCGCTCTGCGTGCCCCCGTATAGCGCGTTTACCCCACAAACCTGTTGGCCGGCGAGTGGAGCGAGCCGCCTTTATCCACTCGTTCAGGGATGTGTACTTTTGTCGTTGTTGTTGCTTTATATTCTTTGACAAATTTGCGTACAAATTTGACGCAGAAAATACACACGGCACCAAGGCAAGCCTCGTTAATATTAAGTAACTATTCTTATTCTACTTATTCTGCTGGTCAGTTGTATCACAAAACATTCTATCATATAAAAATATTGCAATAAAGTCTTCTAGATCATAAGTAGATATCACGATTTTCTCATTAAACCATAAGTGTAGACGGTTTAGTCTGGAAACATTCTTATTACAACTATTGTTCACATTTTGTATATATAAAGATACTTAACAACATTGATTATACTGATTCAAATTTTTGCATTGGTTGTTTCTATCCTAAACTCACATCAGCCCCTTAGAAATATTTTAAAGCACTATCATCTGCAAATGGTAAATACTAGTAATGCCTCTGAAAACATTCGATACATAAACTACACTTGACACAATGAAGCAACCCCAGCATGCATTAACGATGTAAAGACGTTAAGCTGTGCCAGGAGATGATTTATCATGGAAACAGGGCTAGCATTGGACGGGGGTCTTTAAGAGAAGATCAAGGGGTCACAAAGTAAATGTGGGCATAGGATCAAGTAGCACTCAGAACATTGCGCACTTTCTATAACAGTGTGTCCTCTTTTCGGTAAAGCTATTGCATTCATGCATAGCAGTTATCTAAGGACAGACGGGTATACTTCAACAATCAGAGCGTGAAGGTGGTTAAATGATGTGGTGGATATAACCCCTATATCCCCTATTCAACAGAGCTGTTGATGTTGTACAGACGAATCCAAGCATATTCACGATGGTCTTGTCGAGTCATGTAAAGAAAGAAGACAAAGCAACGAAATGCATCTATTTTTAGAAACGATCAACAAGATCTGATTCAACATTAAAATCATAAAGAACAAGTTTGGTTTGTGTCCTATTCTTGGACCTATTGCATGAATAGAACAGTTCGCAATTTCACTTTCAGCATGAGCAGGAAAAGGTCATTAAACCGAGTTGGCATGTTGGTTTGTAAATTCACTGAGATAAGCATCTGTGACGTAATTATTATCATGTGATCCTTATGAATAGTGCTTTCCAGCACATCCAGCAGACAGTATCATGCTGCGTTTACATCATGTTCCCAGTGGCCATTCACGTTTCAGGCCATTGTGGACAAAACGTGATGGACGTGAGACAACGCAGTGAGACGGCATAGGAACATGACAGGCCGTGATTGCTGAGGTTGCCATGTCAGATTTTTAAACTGTCAAAAAATTTGCCACGTCAGTCCCGGTGCTGATGAAGAACCTTGTATGCCGTAATAAAACGGGTTGAACGCAACAACACGTGACGGCAAGGAATAGGCTGTAACAAAACCGTAACGGGACGAGACAGAAAACATTGATAGTCTAGCCTGACCAGACGCAATGATAACAGCATCTGAGTAATAATGTTCACCGGGGCGAGGATTTGAACGAACAAGACTAGAATACAAAGGGGGTAACAGGAGAATGTTTCATCTACCCACAGCGCATTACGTTTTGGGCAAACGGGGCTGCCGTGGCCGCTGGGAACATCATGGGTAAACGCAGCTTTAATCTGGTAGTTCGCAGTATTGATACAAAAAAAAAACTTAATCCATTCAATGGAAAAAAATGACATGCTTTCCCAAGACTGTTATCGGCAGCTCATTCTTGTCACATGCTCTGCACAAATTTATTTTTTATTCGATCATGAATTCCATAAATAGTTACGTCGATCAAGCTCATACAACGTGCTGCTTTTAGAATAAGTGAAGTGCCTAACCAACTGGAAAAAGGTCATTTGTACCAATGCACACATGAGCTAACTCTGAACTGGCTTATTACCGTGATCCAATGACAGTTCTAACCTATATTTGTTATTCTAATGTAGATTGTTGATTCAGATCAGTCATCGTCACGAATTGATCACCACAATTTAACCTAGCGCACAGAGATGTCACGGCACTGTTATGCGTTCTGCAGGGAATTTTGTTGGTATTGTTGAAATTTCTTTCGACATCATTATTAATAATCATGTCATGGAGTGCTGGATTAGATTCACGGTGGAACGGGTTTTAATTGGATCGACAGTGTTCAGGGACGTTTGGGAAAATTTATTTAGTGTGATGAGGGACAGTCATTCCTCTTCACACCGAAAAAAATAAAAATCTTACTGCTGGTCCCTTTCACATGGAGTTTCATTAGACATGACCTTTATTACGTTCGCACAACCCTAAGCAAATCGGCTAAAATCAGTAGTGCGTTTTGGACTGTGAAACGGAAGTGCTTTTTTCAAATTTGATTTAGACTTGCGATGATTTAAAAAAAACTGTCAGCAATCATCTTAATCTATCACGTTCTTCATGATCCAATGTCTTAAATTTGAATCATTATTTAAATGTTAGGACATATCTACCTCTCAAAATATGGAAGAAGAAAACAATAATATAGACTTCATATCGAACACCCACTCCCCCTTATTACGCAAAGTGCAGCTCTTTTCGTCAGAGTATGTATTTTTTTTTTAATTGCATCAGATTTTTGTCTGGGGTTATGAATAGTGATCTTAGATAAAGTTGTGTATCGTATTTGTTTGTTTGTTTGTTTATTTGTTTGCTTGTTTGCTTCTTCATTTGCCTACCCGTATGTTTTAAGCAGTTTTCGCACATAGAAAAAAAAGAAGATAAGCAGGGAATGAGAAGTATTCATTACAATTCAGTTCATTTAAAGTGAACATGTAAGGCGAGCGTTACTCGTCAGAGAGATTGGTGTTTTATTCATTCACTTCTATTCCTTTCGACTGGATGTGGTGGCCCAAACTTGAGTGGTTATACAGCAAGTACGTCGCGGACAAGTGGACTCGTACCCTTTAGGTTGACCTTGATTCTCAGTGACAACCAAATTATATATTTGCTTAATACACGGTGGTAAACAATGATAGCGTTCTCTCAATTATTGTTTAGTCGGTTTCGTTTTGCATTGTCCTTTTTCCCTCTGAGATCTGTAAACGCTTCGTTGCTTTAAAAGCTACTAACATATCGTTACTCCCACCATGCGGCATAAGGATCTTTGTGATTGGCTGAATTGTGATGCGGGTCGTGATGTCACTGACGCGGGAAAATAGTCCAACCATGGAGCTACTACAATTTGTGTATAATAGTTCCATGGTCCGACAGTGGCAAGGCATATCAGACCCTTACGTCCACTCATTCGGAGCGAACGTTTACAGAGCTAGAGGACCGGTTTCCTCAGCAGTGGATGCGATTCGCCATGGCACGCTGGAGAAACTGCTATGGTTTGACGTTTCTCACGCCTGCGGCTCTGACAGCTTTTATCACCGCAGGTAATGACTGAAAACCTTTAATGATTGCAAAACTAATTAGCTCTCTCCGATCACCTCCTCCTGGCATCCAGTTCAGTTTAGTTTTGTTCAGTTCGGTTCATTTCTGCATCCTGTTTTCATTGCAATGTATAACAAAATTTGACGACATGTTATCAATCATTTGAATTGTAACAACGCATTAATACAGATTGTGGGGTACATTTGGAGTGATGTACTTGTAGGGAAAGTGACAATGTCAAATTTAAAGTAAATTGTACGAAAAGGAACAATTCACATTGGTGTATAAAAGAATATATAAACATACAGTATCGTATAAAATTGGAAATGCAGGGGACCATCTTTATAAGCAGAGTTTGACTAGGAAGATAGCCCCAGATAAAGATAATGTTTCCGCAATACTCTTACTCCTCCCCCTCAAAAGGAAAAAAAAATCTCAAAAGGTGTCAAAATGGTTGAAATATGGGTAAGCTGAATTTGTCTTCTATTTGCTATTTGCTGTTTATCTTTTCAACTCGAAGTGGTGTTATGAAGATCAAATTATTTGTATATTACGTGTATTCATTATGTACTTCTAGGTGAAAATGTGTATAATACATTTGTTATACTTTTCATTGTATCTTTATTTCATTCATGACATTCCGCCTCCTTGCACAAATTGTTAATGCTGCTTGGCAATAATTTTGTATTATTTGGATATGGAAAAGATGAAATGAAAATGAAATGAAAATGAAATTACCTGGACGACTGTAGTTATTAAATGATATTCAGATATTCGTTGACGAGATTATCATCTCCCATGGTTCCCCATGAAGTTATCAAACTTAGTAGGCTGCTTACTATAGAGAGAATATATATATATATATATATATATATATATACATAATATGTATCAAAACAAATGAAGATGGTGAATACTGTTTGGAAACAAATCGGTTAAATAAAATCGGCTGATCGGTTTATTCAGAAGTGAGATAACTAATACTCGGGAATCGTGATACAAAACTTACATGGAGATTAGCGTTAGTCAGGTTGTGTTTTTTTTTTGTACTAGTCCTGCATGGGCGTCACCAGGGGGGGTGCGTTTGGTGCGAACGCACCCCCCTTCAGATCCTAAAAAAAAAAAAAATCAGTCTGCGAGCGACCTCAACGCCGGATGCTAAATAATTACTCTTTTCTATTTTTTTAATATTTTGCACCGGGGACACACACACACACACACACACACACACACAAAATCAATTCGCACCCCTGGTTCTGGCAGCACTGATTTTATACATATCTAGGCCCTATTAGTATTCTACAGTGTTTACTATCTATCGACCGTACTGTATATCCGTACGATACGGAGCACTTATGTTTGTATGTACGTGTGCTACTTACAAGTATGTAGGGTCTATGTACGTTACTTCTGACCAATCCATATTGCCAGCCCAAGAGCGAGCCTTAGCCTCACTAAAAAAAGATGAAAAAAAAATGGAGGGGCAAGCATATCATTTTGCCCACCCCCCCCCCTCCATAATTCCAGAGACGAGAAGATTTTCTTTTTTTTTTGACAGAAAAACAAAAAGTTTCCCCCATAAACATTTTGGTGGGGCAAGCATATTTTGATTTTGCCCCCCCCCCCCATGATTAATAATTCCCGAAATGAGAAGATTTTCTTGCTTTTGAAAGAAAACAAAAATGTTGCCCCCATAAAAATATTGGAAGGCAAGCGCACCATTCGCCCCACCCCACATAATCATAATTCCCGCGATGAAAAGATTTTCTTGCTTTTTTGTTAGAATTCAAGAAATCTGTCCAATTATTTCACCCAAAAGCAGTGGCGTAACTACGGAGGGGGGGGGGGGGGTGGGGTGCGCCCCCCTCCCAATCCGCTGGTAAAAAAAAAAAAAGACTTAACGAAATAGTAATTCAAGTGTTAGTAAACTGCTTTTGAATGAAAGGGTGATCAAGAAATAAGATATTTTTCTATGATTTATTTTAGCCATAATTAGATAGGTATATAGTGTGAAACATTGTTCAAAACCCCCGGACCCGACAAAAGATTGTGATTCAGCGTGATTCCTGGTTGGCATTCTGCATAAGCAGGATGTGCGCAGTGTACTCAGTACATCCGAACGAAGAGTCGCTACAGTTGCGCAATGTGATGTAGAATGTACACCTTTGTACCTTACGCTTTGTATATCAAAGCTAGATCATTGATTTTGCAGTATTGCTTTACATACTAGTCTATGTAAAAATGTCTTGCATTGCCAATGAAAAGACTTGACCTGGGCTAATTCCTAACTTTTCCATGAACATATAATAAACACACACAAACAAACACGCACAATTAGTTTAGAGGATGCTCTAAAGTGCAGATTTTGGACATCCTTTCTCCGCTTGGTCACTTGGTCACTTCGACGCCACCTCGCTGGTCATACCTCCCCCAGTGGTCATGAACATAAACCCACACCCTTGACTACCAGTGGCGGATCCAGGGAGAGGGGCGCACCGGGCGCACCGGGCGTCCCCCCCCCCCCCTTTAATTTCCAAAGCGAAAAAAATAATGATATACCTTCAAACGGCAGTTTTTGGACAGTAAAATGTCAAAATTTTCAAGCTCGCTCGCTCCTCTCGCTCGCATTTAGTCGTAATGCCATTCTCCTGAAGTTGCTGCCAGTAATTGCCAGCAGTTGCGCCTGGTGCGCCCCCCTTAATTTCCAAAGCAAAAAAGATAGCTACAAACGGCAATTTGGGGACTGTAAAATGTCAAAAATTTCAAGCTCGCTCGCTCCGTTCGCTCGCATTTAATCTTTATGCCATTCTTCTGATGTTGCGCCAGTAATTGCCTGCAGTTGCGCCCGGTGCGCCCCCCTTAATTTCCAAAGCGCAAAAATATGGCTAAGAACGGCAGTTTTTGGACTGTAAAATGTAAAATTTTCAAGCTCGCTCTCTTCGCTCGCTCGCATTTAATCGTTATGCAATTCATCTGATGTTGCTGCCAGTAACTGCCAGCAGTTCCACCCGGTGCCCCTCCCCCCTTAATTTCCAAAGCGAAAAAAATATTGCTAAGAAAAGAACGACAGTTTTTGGACTGTAAAATGTAATATTTTAAAGCTCGCTCGTTCCGCTCGCTCGAATGTAATCATTATGCTCTCCTGATATTGCTGCCAGTATTTGCCAGCAGTTGCGCCCGATGCGCCCCCTTAAAGTCTAAAGCGAAGAAACATAGCTTCAAACGGCAGTTTGTTTGTTTTTTACTGTAAAATGTCAAAATTTTCAAGCTCGCTCACTCGCTCGCTCGCATTTAATTGTTACGCAATTCTCCTGATGTTGCTGCCAGTAATTGCCGGCAGTTGCGCCCGGTGCGCCCCTCTACACCTCCTTTATTTCCAAAGCGAAAAAATATGGCTCCAATTGGCAGTTTTGGGACTGTAAAATATCAAAATTTTCAAACTCGCTCTCTTCGCTCGCTCGCATTTAATTGATATGCCATTCACCTGATGTTGCCGCCAGTAATTGCCAGCAGTAAGATGCGCCCGGTGCGCCACCTTAATTTCCAAAGCAAAACTAATACGGCTACAAACGGCAGTTTTTGGACTGTAAAATGTCAAAAATTTCAAGCTCGCTCACTCGCTCGCTCGCATTTAATTGTTATGCAATTCTTCTGATGTTACTGCCACTAATTACCGGCAGTTGCGCCCGTTGCGCCCCCACCCCTCCTTTATCTCCAAAGCGAAAAAAATATGGCTCCAAATGGCAGTGTTTGGACTGTAAAATGTCAAAATTTTCAAGCTCGCTCTCTTCGCTCGCTCGCATTATTGTTATGCCATTCACCTGATGTTGCTGCCAATAATTGCCAGCAGTTGCGCGCGGTGCGTCCCCCCCCCCTTAATTTCCAAAGCAAAAAAAAAAAAAAAAAAAATACGGCTACAAACGGCAGTTTTTGGACTGTAAAATGTCAAAATTTTCAAGCTCGCTCGCTCGCATTTAATTGTTATGCAATTCTCCTGATGTTGCTGCCAGTAATTACCGGCAGTTGCGCCCGTTGCGCCCCACCCCTCCTTTATTACCAAAGCGAAAAAATATGGCTCCAATTGGCAGTTTTTGGACTGTAAAATGTCAAAATTTCAAAGCTCGCTCTCATTGCTCGCTCGCATTTAATCATAATGCCATTCACCTGATGTTGCTGCCAGTAATTGCCAGCCGTTGCGCCCGGTGCGCCCCCTTAATTTACAAAGCAAAAAATATGGCTACAAACGGCAGTTTTTGGACTGTAAAAAAAATGTCAACATTTTCAAGCTCGCTCGCTCCGCTCGCTCGCATGTAGTCGTTATGCCGTTCCCCTGATATCGCTGGAAGTAATTTGTCGTTTCACACCGTCATTCTATAATCCATTTATAAGTGGTACAACCCTCTCCGGCACTTCCACACCCTCCCCCCCACCCTTGCTCGCTCCCTCGCATACTACCCCCCCCCCCCCCCCCCCCCCAAAAAAAAAAAAAAAAAATGAAATCCTAGCTATCGGTGCGCCGGTGCCCTTTCCCCGCTTGGTTTCCCTCAAAAAACAGTAAAAGTCTAGGGATTGAGAGCTTCCTGTATTCCAAATGTCTGTCCAAAAAATCTCGTAAACATTTAGTGTCAAAACGCACCCCCCTTGAAAAAAAGCTGGTGACGCCCCTGTCCTGACAATATTTCAAAACACCGTTTTCGTTAGCGGTGCGGAGTCGTATAGCATTAATTCGTCACCGTTAATAAAGATGACCAACTGGAAAGAAGTTAAGTTTCGTCTTCTTAATTGTTGAGTCTCTAGTATGTCGTTTGCATACGCTGAGGATCCTAGAGCTCCACGTCCAACCGCATTGAAAGCATCATGTTTAACTTCAACAAGACAAACATTCGTCAAGATGTGCTCGTCAAATTTGTACTGTTTACTTATATTGTCATCGGTTTTCTGTGAATTATTTGTAGTTATCTGGCCAAATGCACTTTTGTAATTTGCCATTTTGATGCGTCATGTAATATGTTACTAGTAAGTTAAAGTATTTCTCGATATACACTGAGTGTATAGTGTCCTTCAAAATAGAGAGAAATATTGCAGATACCTACAAATTTGACAGAGAAACAGCTATGAAATAGTAGCCAATTATAGATTTGTATTTTCATTCATTCAATTTTTTTCATTTCCCACAGAAACATGTAAATGTTATATATAAATTGGATACATAAATTACGTCACAAGTAATACATGATAAAAGATAAATTTACAGAATAACTTAAGTATAATTGGGAGGATTACTAGAAAGCAGTACTTGTAGGGTGCATTCCCCCTCCCCACGCGTGATACAACAAATCATTGATTATGATTGATATAGACTGTTATCAATAAAAAGCAGAATCACAAAATTTACTTGACAATAAGTAGTGGCGCGGAAAATTCCACAATCAAAGCAAACAATGATATTATGGGCAAAATTATTTCTAATAAAAAATAATAATTTCAATCTTACTAATTCACCTTATTTGAAAGCTAACAAATAAAAATGATAATTCTTATAACAAGACACATAACCGACCACTTAGCCAAATAAGGCTCGAAAGGTATCTAAAAGATAGGAAGGGTTACACAGGAATTTATACTAACTTTTTTATGTCGCTGTTTTTTTTTTTTTCATTTGAACATTACATGACCAGTTGATATGGTTAAGTTTGACAGAAGTTGATTCTGATTTCAAATCAAATAACATGAAAGGAGAGTCGTAAAAATGGTCATACTGGAAGTCATTTTGGTAACAATTTAAAAACATCTACGAGTAACGCCTCAGTTGATAACGCAAGTGCGATTCATTCCTTCCATCCAACATCCAATCTCCATTTTAATATCTCCATTTGAACAATACAATTATGCACCCTCCTCTTTTTTCTTTACTCTTCTTCTTTTGAGCAAACCATGCACTTTTAACGTATTAACCTAATCTTTTTATGATTGAAATAAACTATTGAATTGAATTGAATATATATATATATATATATATATACACACATATATATATATATATATATATATATATATATATATATATATATATGTTTGCCACGAGACCCGTAAGCGCGTCAATCCTTGATTAAGCCGTAGACCTTCTATATACATTCACTATATTAATCACATACATCTCTCTTGGCCTATTGCTCACAACTACATTCCTTTCAAAGACGATAGCCGCAACTTGCACTGGCTCATGTAATATGACAAGAAAACAAAACAAATGCATTAGATCACATAAAATCGAAATGAAGACTATCAATGCTTTATATATTCATTTCTATTTTCCCTTACTTTACAAAAGAATCAATGTCGACATTGTCAATTAAAGTTCGTCCCAATCTATTGATTGGTTTGAATACTTGCCAAGAGAGCATACCTGAAATATTCGTATATAAATAACATATCTTATATAAACATTAATATATGAATAACATATTTTATATAAAATTATATTCGTAATATCTCTGACAACCGTGCAAAATTTCGTGGCTCTTATACAAAAAGATATACGACCTATAATTCAAACAATCAAGCTTGTATCTTAATGACCAAAAGCTGATGGGGTGAAATAAGGCATTGTTGCCATCTCTCTTATTGCAAATCAGTCTATTTTTAGAATCAGTGGTGTCTCCGCGAAGGTCCGTTGTACTGATCCTCCGTCCGCCTTGACCATTAGATCCTATACGCCACGCTTGACCGCTCCTTCCAAATCCCATTTCAGTAATCATCATGATTATTTTCGCCCTCTTTGTACGCACAAATTGAATCAAATACGACTGGAAAGCGATCAGTATAACCCCCCCCCCCCCGTATCCAATCTATCTTTGAAATTTATCTAACAAAACAAAACAACACACACACACACACACACACACACACACACACACACACACACACACTCAAGAACGAATAAATGAATGAGGGCCAGAGCCGATGCTGTTGTACCATGTCAGGGCTCAACATAATAAATCGTTAGTAAATTTTCAATTTTACTCAAAGCAAAATCCTAATTAACAAAAAGCATAAGAAAAAAAGGAGTTTGAACATAAACCTACTTCCTGACGCCACGCTCAAGAAAAAAAAAAACAGTGGAAAGATATCGGAGGAAATTTAAGATTGGATACTGAAATTAACCAATGATTTGACTACTCCAATACATAATACACAATTTCGTCCTAATCCTTTTGATGTTTAGGTTGTTTGTTAGTTTTGTCGGCCAAATTTTAGGATGTGTTCCTATCACAGAAGTACCCGATAAACTCTAAAACATTCCTCAGTTGAATATCAGGTATGTTTACATTCTGAACGCGTAAGCGTGTAAGAATGGAAATGCTTCAGTCAGGAACGTGATTTTCTCGTTAATACACATTTTATAACAATAAATAACATTTAGTTGTTGCTGGTGAGTATGATTAATATGAGAAAGATACGCAAGTAGTATACAGTAATTTGGTTGTTTCACGTGTTGTATCAACACAATGCATTTCTGTCTTTAGTATTACATTAAGGAAACACATATCAGTGGCAAAGACAGTTATACAGATCGTTATATCGAAGGTAGGTTCGTTCACCCGAAAATGAAATAAGATCCGCTATTCCGGAGGTTCGTTAATCCGAAATTGAAAAGAAGGTGCGTATTATACTATCGAACCTAGGCCTATGTATAGGAATGACGAACTTTATTTCATTTTCGGATTAACGAACCTTCTTGAGAACGAATCTTCCATTTCGTACAAATGAACCTCAGGAAGAACGAACTTCATTTCATTTTGGGATTAACAAACCTTCGGAAAAACGAAACTTCGGATGAACCAACTTAATCACGTGTTAAAGACGACAACTACGTATACCGCAATCATTCGATTTCCTAGGAAAAATAATAAAATAACACCTTCCCGTAAGATGCATGCTTGATTTCCTAGTGTTTTTTGTTTTGTTTTGTTTTTGGCGATTTGCTGCCTATTGAACGATCAAGGTCAACAGGGAGGGGCAAAAACTCGAATTGAGCTAACTTAAATGTTTCTTTATTCTTGCGTTTGTTGTTTCACATTGATGATTTCGCAAAAAAAAAAAAAAAAAAAAAAGTTAGTCAATTAATCAGTTTGCCTATCCCTGGGATCTAGTTGCGTGATTTGTTGTTGCTGTAATATTGGGCAATCCTCGGGTCAAATTTTGTGGTCGTAAGTCAGTAAGTGAAAACTCTCTGTCTTGCAGCATTATTTGGAGATACTCATACAGTAGCCGCGCAATTTGATAATGGCACACAGATGAGGCAGACTACCGTCGTTTGTTTGTTTGTTTGTTTGTTTGTTTGTTTGTTTGTTTGTTTGTTTGTTTGTTTGTTTTTTGCATACATTCCAATAGTACTCTCCCCTCAGCAGATGAGAGAGTGTACGATAGGGGGAGTCAACATGGGAAAGAAAGATTACATTGTGTCTCTTGGTGAGCAAGAAATCGGTATGTCTTTCTTTACGCATTTTACGGTGGAATTGAAATTGTTTGTTGACCTTTTTGATATGCACTTGATCTTTACGGTAACTCGCATGTGTATCTTCATTCAAGGACTGGCTTGCCCCGATGGGATGTTGGCCTTGAGGTATGGATGCTACGCATTTGGCTCAACTGGCGTTGTAGCCAAGTACAGTCAAGCGGAGGTCCTATGCACTGATGTGGGCATGCAGCTCTACGTCCCTAACACCGATGCAGAGCGAACTGCAGTGAGATCCTCGGAAGTGATTAAAAACCATACCCTACCAGGCAGACAAATCTGGGTGGGCTGTACGGACGAAGCCGTAGAGGGCGAGTTTGATTGCGTCGACGGAACTCGGATAGAGTTTACAAGTGGTAATAGCAATACTATATTATCCCGTCTCATAGCTGTCTGTCATTATCATCCTTTAAGCGTAAACTCAGACAGCATGTATTGAATAGCTACAACACACAAGTGCACTAAAATTCCTTATTATTATGCTGATGGCTGCTCTGTTATACTATACTCGGTTGTTGCCATGTGAACAGACTCATGCATATACATTTTAGTTGCATGCTCTCTCAAATTCCTTCCCATCGGTGTTTTTCCTTCCACTTCTAGTAAGACCTTGGTCGTGTCGCATAGTTTTCCCCTCCTTTCTTTCTTTCCTTTCTTTTATGCATCATTGCAGCTGGCTGGTATATCACATATAGGAATTGCAATTGATTCATGTTCTCCATTTTTCAAATCTTTCCCCGTGTCTATGGAAGCCGGAATGTTTAAACCCTAACAGGCCCCTAGGAGCAACTTTTTTCACAGGGGTGCTGAACCCTGACCCACCTGTTCGGTTGCCGGATCATATTAGTAGCGTTTCAGTAAATGGGGGTGGGGGGGGCAGGGGAGGTGAAGGGACGGGATGGGGACATCGAAACCAGGTGAGAAAGCCCTCCACCACACAAGGAAACTTTTCCACTCTTAGTGAAATTCAACACACTTTATGTGGTAAATTTCGAAATTCTTCAATCCCCCCTTGGCCCCCCCCCCCAAAAAAAAGTGAATACTCGTGGACTATGTTCATGGATGAATATATTGTTGAATGAGGTATCTGCTATCTCTTGATTCGTGTGTGTGTGTGTCCTCACTTTGTATAAGTCCATGGAAGGGGACCTACGGGGAAGGGTGTGGGAGGGGGTATCCCGCTCCCACACTGGAGAGATTTTGAATTTTCTGACCTGAAATTCAGCGATCTGTGTTATGGTGCACACTTTTGGAGAAATTTCTTGAAAAGTAAAAAAAAAAATATTAACAGAAATGTGAATGACCATTAAATCGGGTACAATCAACTCTCGTTCCGTGTGTGCGTCATCACTGTGATTAGGTATCCCCTCCCAACCTGGTGAAATTTTAAATTTTCATTCCTGACATTCAGTGATCTGGCAGACACTTGGTGAATTTTTTTCAAAAAGTATGAAAATGAAATATTGACAGAAATGTGAACGACCAATACATTGGGTTACAATCAACTCTTGTTCCGTGTGTGCGTCATCACTGTGAAATAACTATATGGAAGTTGATGAGGCGGGGATGGGAGGTGGCTACAATGAGATGGAGCTTTTGCATTTGTAGAATTTAATTACAACGATATGATGCACAATATTGGTGGACTATTCCCATATTTGTATCAGAGAATCGTTTGTTGTCTTTACTTTGTATAAGTCCATGGAAGGGGACCTATAAAGGGGGAAGGGTGTGGGAAGATATACCTTCCCACACAAGGGAGATTTTGGATTTTCAGACCTGAAATTCCGCGACCCGGTGCACACTTTTGGTGAAATTAAAAAAAAAAGTATGAAAGGTAAATATTCACAGAAATGTGAATATCCATTAAATCAGGGTATGATCAGCTCTTGTTCTGGGTGTGCGTCATCACTGTGTAATAACTGTATGGAAGTTGATGAGGCGAGGATGGGAGGGGTAGCCAGGTCCCTGCAACACGATAGAACTTTGCATTTTTAGAGTTGAAATACAATGATCTGATGTACACTCTTGGTGGAATATTTTGAAAGTTGTATCAGCGTTTGTGTGTGTGGATCTTCATTTTGTATAAGTTCATGGAAGTGGACATAAAGGGGGAGGGTGTGGGAGGACATACCTTCCCACACAAGGGAGATTTTGAGATTTCAGACCTCAAATTCAGCGATCTGGTGCACACTCTTGGTGAAATTTTAAAAAAAGTATGAAAATAGATAATTTATTCACAGAAATGTGAATGATCATTAAATCGGGGTATAATCAGGTCTTGTTCTGCGTGTGCATCATCACTGTGTAATAAATGTATGGAAGTTGAGGAGGCGGGGTTGGGAGGGGTAGCCCCCTCTCACACGACGGAGCTTTTGCATTTTTTTAGAATTGAAATACAATGTACAATGATCTGATGCAAAATAGGTGGAATATCCTGGAATTTGTTTCAGACAAGCGTAGTATATAAGTCATCTATGGAGGAAGACCAAGCGGGGGAAGGATATGGGAGGATGTATCCCCTTCCTACATGAGAGAGCTTTTGCATCTTTATGATTGTGATTCAAAGATGTGGAATTTCTGGCGCACACTCTTGACTTAATATGTTATGTAATGTATAGCCATAATCAATGCAAGGGGTGGAGGCTAATACAGCAAGGGGGAGGGTTTTAGAAGGGGGTGTCCTCTAACCCCTCCCATTCGAGAGAGCCTTTGTATTTTAAGGATTGAAATGAAAATAATATATGTTGGTTCTACACAATATAGTCTTTTTTTAATGATGGAATATTTGAAAAACTGTCAAAGAAGCATAAGCATACTCAATGTGTAGTAGGGGAATAAAGGTAAACTGAAAGAGAATAATTTATTATCCCCTTCCCATCAATTTTGGCACGTTTGGATTTGTTTAAATTAAAGTGACAGATCTGGTGCGCACTTTTTGATGAAATATTTAGAAAGTGTCGATCTCAAAAGTCTACTAAGTGGATGGAAGTTGGCCTAACGGGGGAGGGTGTATCCCTTCCACACTAGGGGCATTTTCCATTTTCAGAATTGAAATTAAACGATCTTGTGCACTTTTGGTGAAATATCTGGACAGTTTCTATTAAAAAAATGCTAGAAATTTTTCCGCATCGTGGGGGGGGGGGGGGGGATGGGGAGGGGGGCAAAGTTATGTGTTTGCATAGCTCCCACACAATATTTTTATTCCAGGATTGATGCTATTTAATACGAGGAAACTGTGGCACTTTTAGAATCCAATTGACATTATCTCGCAAACACATTTTGGTGGAATTAGGGAAATTATCAATCCACAAAGTGTACTACTACTGCGTCTATGGAACGTATGGAGGGGAACTAAGCGGGGAAATGGTTAGGGCCTAAATGAAAGGAGGATATTACATTCCCACACGAGGAAACTTTTGCATTTTTTGAACAGAAATGACAGATCTATTGATGAAAGAATCATTCGGAGATATGTCAATCTTATGGGAAAGGACCAAAGGTGGAGGATGTGGAAGGGGGTATAAACCCATTATATTTTCAGAATTAGACTGCAATAATGCCTTGCACAGTTTCGGTAAAATATCTGGACAGTTTCCATCACAAAAAGCAAGAAAATCTCCGACATCCCGAAAATCATTGGGAGGGGGGTAATATCATGGCAATCGCCCCGCACCCCCTGCGTACGAGGAAGCTTTTGCATTATTCTAGAATAGAAAGGAAAATATCGTGGGAGGGGGTATTTTCCTCCAATACGAGGGAGATTTCGCATTTCAGAATTGACTGCTGTACACTTTGTGTGAAGATTTGGACATTGTCGAATAAAAAAAAAATCCACATCTTGTAAATTACTGGGGGGGGGGGGGCAAATGATATGCTGTCCCCTCCATCGACGCTCTCCTGAAGGGGGTACCCTCCCCCTAAATGAGGGAACTTCTGCATTCTTAGATTTGAAATCCAGCAATCAGGTTAGTGAGCCCTTCAGATAGCTTTGTCTAAAAAAAAAACAATAGAAAAGTAGGAAAAGCAAAATATCCAGGGACAATGAAAATGCTTTAATAGTGCTGTCTGCACTTATAAGCTTGTTCTGCGTGGGAGGGAGACACCCCTCCCACGCTATGGAGATTTCGCATTTTCAGAAGTGAAATTTAGCAATCTGATGCACACTTTTGGTGGGATATTTGGACAATTTTCCATAGAAAAAAAAAACCAAGCAATTTTCCCTGTAAAAAGATATAAGTTGGGGGTGCACAAGCACCCCCAACTTTTATTTTTCAGTAATCACAGAGGTGCTATGCCCTCCTGCTCAAAAAGTCAGGGGTGCTGCAGCACCCCCAGCACCCCCGGCTCCCAGGGGCTTGAGTGATGTTGAACCCAATGCATGCAGTGAGTGCTCTTGCCTCGACAAGCTCGGGTGGTGCGAGTGGGCTTGTGTACGCAGAGAGGGGTCACAGTACAGCGAGTAGCGTCGTGTTGTTTTGCGATGGTGTGTAAAATAGTTATGGAACGCCAAGTGTAAATCATCATCATCTTTTTCTTCTTCCTCTTCTTCTCTTTCTGCTTTTTTCCCCTTCTTCTTCTGCTTCTTCTTCTTCTTCAAAAGAAAATGCCGAGGGCGAATGTGTTTTCCCCTTTTAAATAGTTTGCATGCAAACACCATATTCACCAATTGAAATAGTGTGCTGTGATGTTAATAAAATACAATTTTAAAAAGTCAAAAATTCTTCTTCTTCCTCAACGTTCCACCTGGAACCAAACGAGGAGAAAGGAGGAGTGCACACTGCTTTGTGTTTGTCCTTGTAGCTTGATTCTTGGTTACAGAACGTTTTTATTAGGTCTGCTATGTCGATTTCGTTTGAAAAACGTTTTTATTTGGTCCGCTACGTGTTCGTCATTGGTTTCTTTATCATGAATATTCATGCATATTTAAGAATACTAGTATTCAAATTCAGGTGTGTGTGTGTGTGTGTGTGTGTGTGTGTGTGATCTAATTTGAGTAACCATGTTTTCATGAATGACAACATTTTGGTGGTATATAACAGAATTTTCCCTGTATTTGCGCATTGCCCGCCGGCAAGACGTTTCCACTTTTCCCAGCATTTGCACATTTCCTGGCTCCACAGACTTCCACCTCTATTTAATATGTATTATTTTGGGTGTTGTGTCCATGTGTGTGTGTAATCATAGGTGTACTCGTGTACACATCGTTTCCGTACTGTATGCAGGAAGACTGTATGGCTATCTGAGGTGGTCATCTATAAGATGGTCCTAGGAGAATATTCACAAATTATGTAATGGGGCAAAAAGTAAATACACATGTAGTCTGGCACCACACACCACACACAACACACCACACACCACACACCACACACCACACACCAAACACCAAACACCAAACACCAAACACCAAACACCAAACACCAAACACCAAACACCAAACACCAAACACCAAACACCAAACACCAAACACCAAACACCAAACACCAAACACCAAACACCAAACACCAAACACCTAACACCAAACACCTAACACCTAACACCTAACACCTAACACCTAACACCTAACACCTAACACCTAACACCTAACACCTAACACCTAACACCTAACACCTTAACACCTTAACACCCTAACACCCTAACACCCTAACACCCTAACACCCTAACACCCTAACACCCTAACACCCTAACACCCTAACACCCTAACACCCTAACACCCTAACACCCTAACACCCTAACACCCTAACACCCTAACACCCTAACACCCTAACACCCTAACACCCTAACACCCTAACACCCTAACACCCTAACACCCTAACACCCTAACACCCTAACACCCTAACACCCTAACACCCTAACACCCTAACCCTAACCCTAACCCTAACCCAACCCCAACCCCAACGCTGTATGCTCTCAGATTTAACGTGGTGTACTGCATCAGGACATCTGCTTTATCGACTTGAAACAGTCGACGAGCGGTATTTTGATGTAAATTTTAGATAATTAGGGCTTTCTCCAGGGAGATGTTAAAGAGCTAAATCACGGAATTTAGCTCTTATTCCACGTGTGCATCATCACTGTGTATATGGATGAGTTATTTCCCAACCTCATCATCTAATTGTGTATATGGATGAGTGCATATGGATGAGTTAGGGGGATTTCCCCTCCCGCTCGACGGAGCTTTTTCACTTTGTTTTTTTGTTTTTTTGTGTTTTTTTTTTTTGGGGGGGGGGGAGGATATTCGGAAATTGTCATTCCCAAAGTGAACTAAGTCTATTGAGGGGACCAAGCAATTGGGAAGGTGGCAAGATACCTCTTTCAATTTGGCGCACACTTTTGTTGGAATATCTGGAATTGTCAATAATGATAATAATAATGATGATGATAATAATACTGATAATAATAATAATGATAATAATAATAATAATAATAATAATAATAATAATAACAATAATAATAATAATAATAGTAGTAGTAGAGAGACTCTTATAAAACACTCATTCTACCTAAAAAGATACTAATGGCACTGTAGAACAGAGTGCATGTGTATCACGTTACAACAGAGTATCACAGAAGATAATAAGAAGAATATACAAACAAACAATATACATATACACTACAGGTAAACAATTGCCAATTCATATAAAAAAGATATGTCTTGAGGTTCTTTTTAAAACCATCAATAGAAGATGCTGGTCGAAGAGATTTTGACAGGCTATTCCAAAGTTTTGGGCCCATTGTATGAGAAAGCACGATCCCATAACTTTGCTTGATTCGAGGTACCCGTAATTTTTTGCGAGTTCGATGACCTGATATTTCGTGGTGGTTGGTGAAGATGAAGAGTACTGGTCTTTTGAAAGCAGGCAGGGGCAAATTTGTGCAATGTACAGTAAGTAAGAAGAAGAATCTTGAAGTTAATACGTTTTCTACAGGGAGCCAGTGCAGGGCCCAATCAGTATTTGGGGTATATGAGTCATGGGCGTAAATCCCGGGGGTGGGGGGGATGGGGGATGCATCCCCCCCCCCCCCCCCCCGGAAATGGAGGAGGGGAGATAGCCTGTACAATCACCCCCTGGAATTTGAGACAAAAATGGAGGAAGCAGAAATGTGATTGTATCAATTCTATTTTGGCATTATTGCATGACGTTCGTACGCCCGCCTTCAGACAGGTAACAGACTCGAGCTGAACAGTATTCTATCTTGTAGGATAATGTATACATATCGACATATAAGGTATGGTTCAGACGTGGACAACGTCAAAATTATATGTCCACATGTAAACATGCTACAATGACGCGAGCAACTCAGGACCATCTGCAAATTATGTATACGAAAACAAACAAACAATAACAAAAACTATACCGCCATAATTAATAATAATGAACCCCTTCATTTCCTGAATCATTCCTGCAACGATGATGACTCTGATGACATCTTACTGGGGCATACCCAGCAGTTGTCCATGGATGATCAGGGGCGTCGAACTATCTCGGGGGGGGGGGGGTGGGGGGAGGGGCATTTGCGCCCTCCCCCCCCCCCCCCCAACGGAAATGTTGGGGCAGACAAATCATTGTATAGATAGATATATAGATAGTGGGAGAGGGAGAGAGTTTGGAGGGAGATGTTTGGATTTAGATGATGAGGTTGGGAAATTGAAATTGTTCTTGCAGACTGACCACGAGCTGATATGGTCAGAGAATTGACGAAAACATCTATATCCTTCAGTGTTGACCAGTGAGAAAATCGTGCTGCTACAAGTGTCATCTCACGAGTCAGTCTCATAAATTCATCTTGATATAGACTGCATATTCTTTTGAAGATTACGGAAGGAAAAAAGTAGAAAAAGAAGAGAAAGAGATCGAAGAAAAAGAAAAGAAAAAGATGAAGCAAAAGAAAGAGGAGAAAGAGAAGAAAAAGGAGAAGAATAAGGAGAAGAACTTATAAAGGAGGAGATAAAGAAGGATAATCGCATAATGTCCCACATAAGCGTATGAGTTGCAGATTTTCATGATTTTCTTTGTACACGTTCTTAGAATAAATTTCTGCTGGGTCACGGGTTTGGGCAAAGAAATTTAATGTATTACTTATAGTACATGTATGTTGACACGAACAAAACTATTATCATTTCATTTTTATGTATTCAAAGACACCATACAGTATCATACACATGGAACGATGCATCGATGCTTCTTGCATCGATGCACCCACGTTAACCACATGCTCCGCTGCTACCCCGTCGCGGCGTCACATCTGGCTCGCCTCCCACTAGCCGCTAGCCCTGCATGAGGATGCTGTGGACTAGTGCGCCGTAGCGTGAGATATAGCGGTGTGTAAAAAGTGTCGTAACTCTATGCTGCACGCTCAGTCAAAAGTGCTTTAATTGATGTGTAACGTTACACAGGCACGCCACAGGTATTTCTACTTTTTCTGTTTGTCCAACTGCCCCGTTTCCCTTTGGGTGGGATATTTGGACAATTTTCCATAGAAAAAAAAACCCAAGCAATTTTCCCTGTGAAAAGATATAAGTTGGGGGTGCACAAGCACCCCCAACTTTTATTTTTCAGTAATCACAGAGGTGCTATGCCCTCCTGCTCAAAAAGTCAGGGGTGCTGCAGCACCCCCAGCACCCCCGGCTCCCAGGGGAATAGTACTTAAGTATTCACGTCATTATCACTCCCATGTCTAAATTGCTATTAGAGCAACTGCTATAGTGTGCAGCATGTGGTTACTTGTTCTCATAAATGCATGTGAGAAGAATCTTCTGAGCCCCGAGTAAGAGTCATTCTCTTTTGTTTATCCTTACTTTGATCTTAATTGTACCCGTGCTCCTCATCCTGTTCCCCTCACTAGGCTTTTGTTGGGACCTACACTCAACAAGCTTTGCTTTTTAGTAGGTTCCACATGGGCGTCACCAGGGGGGGTGCGTTTGGTGCGAACGCACCCCCCTTCAGATCCTAAAAAAAAAAAAAAAATCAGTCTGCGAGCGACCTCAACGCCGGATGCTAAATAATTACTCTTTTCTATTTTTTTAATATTTTGCACCGGGGACACACACACACACACACACACACACACACAAAATCAATTCGCACCCCTGGTTCTGGCAGCACTGATTTTATACATATCTAGGCCCTATTAGTATTCTACAGTGTTTACTATCTATCGACCGTACTGTATATCCGTACGATACGGAGTACTTATGTTTGTATGTACGTGTGCTACTTACAAGTATGTAGGGTCTATGTACGTTACTTCTGACCAATCCATATTGCCAGCCCAAGAGCGAGCCTTAGCCTCACTAAAAAAAGATGAAAAAAAAATGGAGGGGCAAGCATATCATTTTGCCCACCCCCCCCCCCCTCCATAATTCCAGAGACGAGAAGATTTTCTTTTTTTTTTGACAGAAAAACAAAAAGTTTCCCCCATAAACATTTTGGTGGGGCAAGCATATTTTGATTTTGCCCCCCCCCCCCATGATTAATAATTCCCGAAATGAGAAGATTTTCTTGCTTTTGAAAGAAAACAAAAATGTTGCCCCCATAAAAATATTGGAAGGCAAGCGCACCATTCGCCCCACCCCACATAATCATAATTCCCGCGATGAAAAGATTTTCTTGCTTTTTTGTTAGAATTCAAGAAATCTGTCCAATTATTTCACCCAAAAGCAGTGGCGTAACTACGGAGGGGGGGGGGGTGGGGTGCGCCCCCCTCCCAATCCGCTGGTAAAAAAAAAAAAGACTTAACGAAATAGTAATTCAAGTGTTAGTAAACTGCTTTTGAATGAAAGGGTGATCAAGAAATAAGATATTTTTCTATGATTTATTTTAGCCATAATTAGATAGGTATATAGTGTGAAACATTGTTCAAAACCCCCGGACCCGACAAAAGATTGTGATTCAGCGTGATTCCTGGTTGGCATTCTGCATAAGCAGGATGTGCGCAGTGTACTCAGTACATCCGAACGAAGAGTCGCTACAGTTGCGCAATGTGATGTAGAATGTACACCTTTGTACCTTACGCTTTGTATATCAAAGCTAGATCATTGATTTTGCAGTATTGCTTTACATACTAGTCTATGTAAAAATGTCTTGCATTGCCAATGAAAAGACTTGACCTGGGCTAATTCCTAACTTTTCCATGAACATATAATAAACACACACAAACAAACACGCACAATTAGTTTAGAGGATGCTCTAAAGTGCAGATTTTGGACATCCTTTCTCCGCTTGGTCACTTGGTCACTTCGACGCCACCTCGCTGGTCATACCTCCCCCAGTGGTCATGAACATAAACCCACACCCTTGACTACCAGTGGCGGATCCAGGGAGAGGGGCGCACCGGGCGCACCGGGCGTCCCCCCCCCCCCTTTAATTTCCAAAGCGAAAAAAATAATGATATACCTTCAAACGGCAGTTTTTGGACAGTAAAATGTCAAAATTTTCAAGCTCGCTCGCTCCTCTCGCTCGCATTTAGTCGTAATGCCATTCTCCTGAAGTTGCTGCCAGTAATTGCCAGCAGTTGCGCCTGGTGCGCCCCCCTTAATTTCCAAAGCAAAAAAGATAGCTACAAACGGCAATTTGGGGACTGTAAAATGTCAAAAATTTCAAGCTCGCTCGCTCCGTTCGCTCGCATTTAATCTTTATGCCATTCTTCTGATGTTGCGCCAGTAATTGCCTGCAGTTGCGCCCGGTGCGCCCCCCTTAATTTCCAAAGCGCAAAAATATGGCTAAGAACGGCAGTTTTTGGACTGTAAAATGTAAAATTTTCAAGCTCGCTCTCTTCGCTCGCTCGCATTTAATCGTTATGCAATTCATCTGATGTTGCTGCCAGTAACTGCCAGCAGTTCCACCCGGTGCCCCTCCCCCCTTAATTTCCAAAGCGAAAAAAATATTGCTAAGAAAAGAACGACAGTTTTTGGACTGTAAAATGTAATATTTTAAAGCTCGCTCGTTCCGCTCGCTCGAATGTAATCATTATGCTCTCCTGATATTGCTGCCAGTATTTGCCAGCAGTTGCGCCCGATGCGCCCCCTTAAAGTCTAAAGCGAAGAAACATAGCTTCAAACGGCAGTTTGTTTGTTTTTTACTGTAAAATGTCAAAATTTTCAAGCTCGCTCACTCGCTCGCTCGCATTTAATTGTTACGCAATTCTCCTGATGTTGCTGCCAGTAATTGCCGGCAGTTGCGCCCGGTGCGCCCCTCTACACCTCCTTTATTTCCAAAGCGAAAAAATATGGCTCCAATTGGCAGTTTTGGGACTGTAAAATATCAAAATTTTCAAACTCGCTCTCTTCGCTCGCTCGCATTTAATTGATATGCCATTCACCTGATGTTGCCGCCAGTAATTGCCAGCAGTAAGATGCGCCCGGTGCGCCACCTTAATTTCCAAAGCAAAACTAATACGGCTACAAACGGCAGTTTTTGGACTGTAAAATGTCAAAAATTTCAAGCTCGCTCACTCGCTCGCTCGCATTTAATTGTTATGCAATTCTTCTGATGTTACTGCCACTAATTACCGGCAGTTGCGCCCGTTGCGCCCCCACCCCTCCTTTATTTCCAAAGCGAAAAAAATATGGCTCCAAATGGCAGTGTTTGGACTGTAAAATGTCAAAATTTTCAAGCTCGCTCTCTTCGCTCGCTCGCATTATTGTTATGCCATTCACCTGATGTTGCTGCCAATAATTGCCAGCAGTTGCGCGCGGTGCGTCCCCCCCCCCCCTTAATTTCCAAAGCAAAAAAAAAAAAAAAAAAATACGGCTACAAACGGCAGTTTTTGGACTGTAAAATGTCAAAATTTTCAAGCTCGCTCGCTCGCATTTAATTGTTATGCAATTCTCCTGATGTTGCTGCCAGTAATTACCGGCAGTTGCGCCCGTTGCGCCCCACCCCTCCTTTATTACCAAAGCGAAAAAATATGGCTCCAATTGGCAGTTTTTGGACTGTAAAATGTCAAAATTTCAAAGCTCGCTCTCATTGCTCGCTCGCATTTAATCATAATGCCATTCACCTGATGTTGCTGCCAGTAATTGCCAGCCGTTGCGCCCGGTGCGCCCCCTTAATTTACAAAGCAAAAAATATGGCTACAAACGGCAGTTTTTGGACTGTAAAAAAAATGTCAACATTTTCAAGCTCGCTCGCTCCGCTCGCTCGCATGTAGTCGTTATGCCGTTCCCCTGATATCGCTGGAAGTAATTTGTCGTTTCACACCGTCATTCTATAATCCATTTATAAGTGGTACAACCCTCTCCGGCACTTCCACACCCTCCCCCCACCCTTGCTCGCTCCCTCGCATACTACCCCCCCCCCCCCCCCCCCCCCAAAAAAAAAAAAAAAAAAAAAAGATGAAATCCTAGCTATCGGTGCGCCGGTGCCCTTTCCCCGCTTGGTTTCCCTCAAAAAACAGTAAAAGTCTAGGAATTGAGAGCTTCCTGTATTCCAAATGTCTGTCCAAAAAATCTCGTAAACATTTAGTGTCAAAACGCACCCCCCTTGAAAAAAAGCTGGTGACGCCCCTGGTTCCATCGTATTTCTCTTCGCATCCTTTACTTTGATTGAAAATGACACATCGACCGTTATGTATTACTTTTGTATTCCTATTTCTTCATGTATATATCCAAGCTGGACATTCCATATTATATTTTGTTATATACCATGTATTTTCCATCGAGAAATACGAAAATAAATTGAAATTGAAATTGAAAAAAATAGCTGCTGTCATACACCTGCCCTCGCTGCACTTGGAGGTATTATCATGTTACATACGGGAACCTGGTGGCCTGTGTAATAAGTGTATGGGGATTTCAGAATTCAGAATGGAACATGCTAATTAATTGTTAAAGTAAGTTAATATCTACAGCTGATATGTTGACAGGCAAAATCCTGCATCATTAATAGTAACTTTCGCACATAGCTGTGTGTGTTTGTGGGGGGGGGGAGGGGGGTAGTATATTGTGGAGTCAAATGTATCACAGTAATACTTTTCCTTGAAAAGCTCCTAATGTAGGCCTACATGATTCTGCAAGATACGTTCAATGCTGCGAATGCTGTATTACGTGTGCATAAGTGGTTCTTCTAACAGGCACACCTCAGGCGAAGGCATTCTAGTTTCTGGACTTTCCCCATACCTCACACAACAGACCCGCTGCCCAGTTCTGCAGACGTTGCAGACGATTTACATGAGACTTATAGGAATAGGAAAATGAAGTCCAATATAATTGTAGTCGAGAGTAAAGAGCATGGGACTTACAAGAATAGGAAAATGAAGTCCAATATAATTGTAGTCCAGAGTAAAAAGAGTGACCTTACAGCATGATGACAAGTGGTTTGAAATAAATCTGCAACAGAGCTTCGAGTTGTACAGCGATTATGATCACCTTGTACTATGATAACTCTCTGACTTCATGTCTGATTCATCTGATTGATTGTTCTATTATCTTTCTGTTTCTTCGCTTTAGCTCTTTTTACCCATAAAAGTCCACTTGAATAATTATGAAGTATTATTGCACTGTAGAAAACCACGATAAATTCTCTGATACAAGAAGTTCTGACTCCGTTATGCCTACATTTTTATTTTGTGACATCATCACCTTAATGATTATTCATTTCCTAATGTCAAGAATGGTGGGGAGACGGTCATCCTAGGTTTAACAACACGACTATGAACTGCTTAGCCGAGGGAATTTTCTCGAACGCTGGTCGGCTGAAGAACTGGAGCTGTCGCGGCAATGCCAGGCACGTTCTGTGCGAAGGTAGAGTATACCCAGGGCTATCCGATTTTCGTTTGTTTTATTGATTTGATATCAAAGATAACACGGATGTGTGAAATTATAATTATAGATATACATGGAAATTGTAGTGTTATGACGACCCTTTGCAAACTGATTATAGCCAGCAGCAAAACGGCATGATCACACTCGACCAATCAAATTTACTGGTTGTTTCCTCCTCTGTGTTTATTCAACGTAAACTAAAATAATATGTATTATACATAATTATATAGGTATATATATTGAGAACGTAGGCATATGTATATACATATAATTATACAATATGTTATATATTGTATTTTATGTACTTCATACATGTATTTGAAGGATTCAGTTCAGCGCTAAACTTTATCTTTGGTGGCCCGAAATAAAAAAAAAGAACAAACAACATAGCGATCTTCTTTTAAATCTTAATTACCCGATCAGGCCACCGGACCATCGCTGATGTCGAGCACTGATATAATATGAATAAATATACATATGCATATACATATAATTTTATATATACATATACATATATATATATATATATATATATATATATATATATACATATTCAACTTATACATATACATATACACATACACATACATATACATATAGTATACATATATATATATATATATATATATTTGCTTGTGCATGTGTGTGTATGTGTTTATAAGCAATGGTAACGCTGAAATGATGGTGATGATGATGATTATTATAAGTATGATGATAAATCGTGAGAATTTCACCATTATAATCTTTGTTGTCTCAGTACTGACTCTTCGAAAAGAAAATTTGAGGTGCTATCTTTCGGAGAGGCGTAACGAAGTTTTAAAGCATTGAAAAAAAGATAAAGCATCTGCAAAGAATGTTATGATATGTCTTCATACTTCCAGTCTCGGATGTGCTTCAGTATGAATTTTAGCGCTAGCTACTTTCACAGAGCTGCAAACGAAGTATCTGAATTACCTCCGTCGTTTTAACGGATGACATGCTAGACAACATTAGTTCATATGTCATGATAGAAACAGCTATATAGAAAGATGTATGGGCATAGATAATATATGTATACAGGGTGTATTTGCCTACCATCTCCTTCCCTTCTTCACAAGAACTGTGACTTTTTTTCACCATTGTTGAGAACTTCACGATGCTTAGTTTGAATTATATCGTGTTCAATCATTTTTTTTATATTTACTTTCCTTCTCTAAATCCGTGTGTTCTCTTGCGGGTGTGTTTGCACGAGCAGTTCCCAAGGCGACAACCAACGCACCTGTTTCGACGCTAGTCCCTCAAACCATAAGCTCCATATCTTGGTTTTCGTCCCCACGCTACAAGGCGGTGGTGTACGCTTTGTCGAAAGATGCTGGCGGGAATGTCATTACCAATAGATGTCTTGAAGGTCACGTGATTGATCGCATCCGAGTAAACAGCGCGGTTCGCTGCGCATCGTTGTGCGAGCGCTACGAGGGGTGCGAGTCGTTCAACATCGTTGGGGGCGTCTGCGAAGTGAATAGTCGCGCCAAAGGTGACGTCAGTGTGACGCTGTTCGCCTCGGCGCCGGGTTGCAACTACTACGAAACTTGAGGCTCACCATGCATGGTGAAGCCAAACATGCATCATGCATATATTTTGGCACAACCGCCATCAATGGACACCACTTTACGCTGATCAAAGTGAGGGGGAAAAAGCGATTCTGCGATATCTTATTACGAGACCACGCTATTGGCCAGTGTTATCTTGATAGAACGTCATAAATTGGTTGATGTTAAACAAATTCAACTTTGCCTCGGAATACAGTGTAATATCAAAACGTTTGATGACATATTTTGTATATAGGCATACATGCCCGTATAATTGATATACATGCAATATATACGCGCATGCGCGCATACTGCAAATTGTATATTACTGTTGTACTTTATGTGGCTTTCCTTTAAACTTGCATCTTGCTTTATTTTTAGGGAAAGCCATACATCTCTCTCTCTCTCTCTCTCTCTCTCTCTACAATGCTAACGTCCTCCAAATGGAAATTAGTAATTCCTTTCTTTGTTAACTGCTTTGTGAATTACTTTCACAGGAAAAGCATCAAATCGATGGTATTTAGAAAATTGTTGTATATGTTTATTACTATGATTGCACATTAAAAAGATAACTATCAAAATTTCTTCGGGGAAGTTCTTGATTCTGTTGTTGATAGATCGCGTGAGCTGAGCAATGTCATCAAAAAATGTGTAACAATGTTAAAAGATATTTCTAGGTTACATATATATGTCGTATGAAACAGGGGACAAAAAGAGAATATAAATATATTCTGTATGTTTATGTATGTACGTATCACATTGATTTTGTTTTGTAATTGTATATAGGGAAAATGTGATTTTGTAATTGAATATGATTCAAATGGAGTTGAATTGAATGTAATATATAGGGCGAATTGATATATGGAGAGAAGGGAGGAGAAGAGAAGGGATGGCGAACACGGAGAGTATCTTGCAAAAAGATAAGACTGGGATGAAAAGGATTTCGATTTCACCAAAACACTTTGGGCACTTTATATAGATATTGAGCTGTGAAGTAGAAGACTAATCACAATAAACAAGAAGCGCTGCTTGTATGTTTTCCAAGCTTCGGTGTGAATTAGACGCGGTCGAGGGCAGCGAGGTGGTCCAATGACGTAGGTAATCACATAGCCGGGAAGTTTTACTCGTGCTACAAGGATTTGAGTTGTTATCGCTACTGTTATTAGATTGTCCTTGTTATTTCTATTGTCAATTTTGTGGTTGTAATAACTGTTGTTATTGTTGTTATTATTGTTGTTGTTGTTGTTATTAATCTTTTTTACTATCATCTTATTATTGTTCTTGTTGTTGTTGTGATTGTTGATTATTATTGTGTTCATGGTTTTTACATTCCTAAGAATATGCATTAAAATTAAAAATCAAGATAGCAAAGGTGATATAATTCTTTGTGTAGGATTACTTCTCATTATGAGTGACAGTCATCTTGGTTTCTCCCTGCTTCGCTGGCCGCCATTCAGCAAAATGTCCAAAACTCTTATTTATAGAAAATTCATCCCATCGAAGACTTACCAGTGGAATTTTGTAAAAGTCCTGTTGTGTATGTTACAAAACTGGCTTTTTACATATTTGTTTCCCCCAAGACTACGATACTTTTGAACGAGTCCGTTGTCGAAGCTGCAGTAATATCAATTGTTGATATTGAAACTGTTAGATATTGAAGTTAAAGAATAGCAATGCCAGCCTATCTTCAGGTTAATCACACGTGATTTGGTCTCTAAATTGTTTCAGAAAGGTCAAATTGAACGTTCATCTCTTTGCCAAAAGAGAGAGAAAAAAGCCCCCCCCCCCACCCCCCCCCCCCCCCCAAAAAAAAAGAAAAAAAGAGAAAAAAGAAGATTCGAGTTAGTGAATCAATCTTAGTCTGTAGTCGAACAACGATTGTAGAAGTCGTACTGTAATTCGGCTACTGAAACGAGTGTATGCCTGTATGTATACGCGTCAGCAGTGCTATGCTAAAATACATGAAAAATACCACGTTAAGTGGGTTGCTTGGAATAACGTCTGAAATTTCTTTCCGTATAAGTACGTTTGCCTGAACTTGTATTGTGTCATGATTGAATGTTCATTCTACGATTATGTTCTGTGAGACGGGATATAGCGGGATATAGCATGATTGCGATGGAATAAACTGTGTCCATCGGGGGGGGGGGGGGGGGGGGGGTAGGGGGTGGGTGTTAAAACACGGAGTCATTCCGCTAGACCCACACCCACGAGTCATACAGCCCACGAGTTCGACATTGAAAAAGGTTCCCGAGTCATACAGCTCACGAGTCATATAGTCCATGAGTTCGACACTAGGCAAATAAAACCCATGAGTTCGACACAAGGTAAAAACAGCCCACGAGTTCGACAGATACAACACGAGGCTTAATGTGTCGGTCTCGAGGGCCTTGTTAGCTTAGTGTCGAACTAATGGGCTGTATCACTCGTGAGCTGTATAACTCATGGGATGTATGACTTCTGAGCTGTATGACTCGTGGGTGTCGGTCTCGTGACGTGCACCGAATTCCCCTCCCCCCCCCCCCCCAAAAAAAAAAACAAAACAAAACAAAACAAAAATCAAAACCACAACAACAACGACAACAACAACAACAACCTTGAGATGGGTTTGAAGTTATAAACCAGTTTCTGTCTCCATATAAATTTTCATCCGCCTTTGTGTCTCTTTGTCCAAATTCTCATGAACTGTATCGGTAAATCTGGTCAACTGGACTTACTTGTAATTTGGAGTAGCGACGTTTCACGTCCTCTCCGGGAAGCTTCATCAGGCCAACTGATCTTTGGCGGCAATTGGTTGTTGTCCGAATTCCTCAGGGAATGCTTTCATTTCACCAATAATGAAGGGTCAACTCTTGCAAGAAAAAAAAAATCAAGTATGTATATGGATTTGGACGCTTTTAGAGTCTGTTTTATTAAAAATTGTTTCCGATACAAGTTGTCAACTTTTTGTGATGTACACTATATTTCTTTTTTTGCAACTCTACATCAATTGATGTGAATAATAATTTAGTTTTATTCTTATTTCACACACACATACAAGCACACTCACACACATACACACACGCGCGCAAATAGTATTTAGCACACTTGTAAGCAGGTCAAAAGGTGCAGCAACACCAACATTAATTTACAAATATTAATACATCATTATCTTACTGTTTATTGTTTTTTCAACACGAAACTATAAACTTCTATCTGTCTGATGCAGTGTCAAGTTAAAATGAAACTTCTACAGTTCTGTTTTCCTAATTTTACACTCTATGTAAATGTTATAGCTTGTGATATTTGGCGGAGCATTTTACTTTAAATACACATTCAGTCTACAGTGTGCCTGTTGCCGTCTTGAATTCGTATGTAGTTTTCTTTGCTTTGTTTGAGCAAAAGCTTGTGTGATACTAGTAGTCCCAGAAAATATTGCTGAAAATGCTGTACAACATATTATGACATTCAAGATAACATTGCCCAGAAGCAGTATGGCTGACAGGCGACTTCTATTTCTTACAGCACCAGTAGTTTGCTTACGTGCAGTATTAATGCCCACAAAAGCAGTACGGTATCGCAACTAATATTTGTGGCACAAGACTCAAGTGTAAGATATACTTCATAAGGCTTCGCCACTGTGTACTTGTTAGCTTGTGTTTGTGTGTATGTGTGTGTGTGTGTGTGGGTATGTGTGTGTGTGTGTGTGTGTGTGTGTGTGTGTGTGTGTGTGTGTGTGTGTGTGTGTGTGCTTCCATCTGCATTGCACACAGTATCATGTTCCCAGACTGTGAAGAGTTTGATGGCATAATGGGTTAGGCGCCAATTTTAGACATTTTAAAGTAGGTCCATTATCAGATATCTGTAGATCAAAATGAAACATATCCAATGACTCTTCACTTGTTACATAACAAGAAAATCATTCTTGAATTTATGACTAAAGATATCAAAATATTTTCTCCTTATTTCTTGGGGTTTTTTATCAGCTTTAAAGGGATGGTATATTATTGGTGGAGATGAAGATTGGGCTTTCAACTTTTTGTACCAAGAAACCATTTATGAAGTAGTTAGTGGGGCAGATATGTGAAAAAGATGCTCACATCCGACGGAAAGTATGAAATTTTGCATATAGGGGTATTTTGGGGCGCTGATTTCAAAAATTGCCGGATCCAAGAGATCTGGCCACGGGATCCCACTAAAGATCCCTATCTTCAGTTCTGAATGACATAAGCCATTGCAATTTGATAAATAAAAGCATGGTGATATGATGACTTTAATAACAGACTTATTTGATATGTCTGACAATCTGCACGGTAGCCAATTTGAATTTTTATACAAAGTTGCCATGTTGGAGTGTTGAAAATCTCTATCTCGGGTTTGTAAATTAGGCTACCTGATTGAGCGCGCGTTTGTAACTGATTGAGTGCGCGCTGCTGTATTTACATTGTGACGTCAGTGAAAGGTGCATTATGCTTCCTTTTTGCTGCACTTTTTGACATGCTCGTGAATGTTAGTTGTGGTGTTTGTCTTCGTGGCCACATTGGAATTCAAAATAGCAGGCATTGCGTTTGTCAGACACATCACATTAATGTTTTAACTCAGTATGTTAAAATACATGTTTACACCTAATTTCAGCATCACTCACCACCTAGCAATCGAGATAGGGATTTTGAATATTTCGTCGAGGCGGCCATATTGGAATTCAAAATGGTGGTCATTCGATGTTTGTCCGACACTTCAAATCAATCCGTCATCAAATTCAATATGTCAAAACGCTCATGTGTACCAAATTTTGGTGCCACAGGTCATTCAGAACTGAAGATAGGGATCTTTAAATTTGTTTTGTGATGGCGGCCATATTGGAATTCAAAATGGCGGCCGACCCCGTGGTCAGATCTCTTGGATCCGGCAATATTTGAAATCAGCGCCCCAAAATACCCCTATATATGCAAAATTTCATACTTTCCGCCGGATGTGAGCATCTCGACCAAATTTTGTTACATATTTGCACTACTAAGTACAGAGCATACCATTCTAAGAAGAACGAGACATGAAAACTCGTCACATTGAGGACGAGTTAGGTGATACGCTTGTGGTCATCAGATGACAGTCATCTGTGATCGACAAAGAAAAGAATGTGATATAGGCACCTTGAAGTTATATTGAGCGTGCATGCGAAACCGTTTCTGTAACCACTCGGCCACGGGTCATCCACGGAAATGGTAAGACAGAAAAACAACAACAATGTATAGATATAACGGGGGGAAAGTCAATGCCCACTCAACTAACGCGGCCGTGTGAACATCTATTGCATTGCTAGACGGAAAAGCGGCCTTGTAACGACTGAGGTCGCTATACCATTTCTGGCAACTTGGGAAAAATACGTCCCGCAGACATAAAACCTATAATCGGCTGGTTTTGATACCTTGCCTTTAATCACAATTTTCAGTGTAATGACGTCATCAAATTACAAAACAATGACATGGTCTTGAAAGAAAATTGTTCAAAGTACAACACCTCAGTCGTCGTCATTACATACTATGATCGGTTTGACAAAGTCAACCTGCAAAATTTTGCTGCAGTCGAAGCAATGTGGTCTCCAACACACAAAAAAGAGGGATATGGCGTGTGTGTGTGTCTGTGTGTGTGTATAGGTGCGTTTATATACGAACGTGATTTCTACATGGACGAATATGTAATACAAAATTGAAGAAAAAAAAACAGTAAAGTAGCTAAGTATTTTGTTTCGTGATCTTGTGAGGTTCGAACCCGCAACCTCACGTCTCTGAGACGTCGCCTTTAACCACTCGGCGACACGTCTCGACGGGAAAATATGGGGAACGTTATGGACTTGAAAGACAGTTGTTCAATATATAACACATTCATCATACGTTGTCAGTTTGCTATTTACATGACGATCTATCACATGAATATGAGGGAGGCATTAGTACCTGTATGAAATTATTATAGGCATGGTTATCAAATTGCCCTAAAATATCCTTATAATTGCCTTATTTTTACACACAGTTACGCTATCCCTTTAAACTCGTCACAGTTTAATTAGAATCATTAACATCATACATTAGTACCATATTCAGTTCCATAGCTGATCACGTTTGCTAATCAATTAAGAGTAATTGTCTAGAATGTGTCATATGGCCAACCTGTATACACACGTATATACACACACACAATGCTAAATGTATGTATCAAACATCTGTAACACAGCTTTGAACTAACTATAGGAATTATCGCTGCACTTATCATCCATACTTTTTATCACTATCTGAAACTCCACAAAAACCACTAATTGACAAATAATCATCAATACAGAAGACTGAATACCTTTTTTACAATGTATAGCTTGTTACATGTATAAATCAGCACAAAGTAACCACGACTACATTGTGTTACTGAATTGATATGAACAAATTTCATTTTGTTACAGTATACTGTATCAGTTTGAAAAGCCCAACCTGCAAAACTATAATTTTGCAGCAGACGAAGTAATGCAGTCTCCAACGCAAAACAAAGGTATACTGTGTGAGTGTGTGCGTATAGGTGTGTTTACATGCAAACGTGATTTCTACATGGACGAAGGTGTAGTACTCCATTGAAGAAAAAAAGTTAAAAAAAAATTATTATTTTCTTTCGTGCTCTTGTGAGGATCGAACCCGTACGTGTGCAACCTCACGTTTCTAAGACGACGCCTCTAACCACTCGGCCATACGTCTCGACGAGAAAATTAGAGGAACGTAAGCTTATGTACGTGAAAGATGAATCACGAATCGTTTGGTCCGCATTCCATTCTCATTTTCAGTTTTAAATTGCAAAATTGTCAACCTCATGAGGAGATTTCAAAGAATAAAATGCATGATTACTGCAGCTTATTGTCACATCTACAACATAAATAAGTTTCAGAGGAAATGAAGCAAAATCAGCTGAGATAAAGGTGCTTAAACGTTGTCAAGTCAATGCATGGTTTCTAAAAAAATCACCTCCCATAGACAATACACGTAAACTTGTCCGATTTTGCGTCTTTACCTTTAAACACAATTTAAAGCATGATGACGTCATCAAATTTCAAAACCATGACATGGACTTGAAAGGCAAATGTTCAAAGTACAACATATCTGAATTTGGGATAATATTGAGCTTAAACAACAGAGATACGAGCAAATGAATGTCAGAAACAGTACCTCAAAAAAATTAATTCCACTTTTTTGATTTCAGATGACGATATGATGACGTCATAATGTAATTATGGAAATAATGATACTTGAAACGTCAAGTCCAATTTATATGCTTTTGTAATATGCAATAAAAACATAGGGTCACCTGACGTTTTAAAGAGCTATGGCGAAATAAACAAAGACATGTTTTTTCACTATATTTGCACATAGACGCGCAGGCGAAATTTGAACTTTGACGCAAGTGCATTGCTTTGTTATTTGTAGGAATCGATTAGAAATCAATGGATATTGTTGCACAAAGTATCAGGAATCCAAATCTGTCAAAAAAAGTGTATTTTCATGTTGCTGACGCGCTGTGCGCGCGAAAATGCGCGGACGGACGCGCACGCGCAAAATTGTTTGAAACGCATAAAATTGTCTGAAACTTCGAGATTTCCCATTGGAAAGTTGTTTTGAGCCTTTTAAAATTTTGACACGCGCTTACGCGCACTTAATGATGTCCTAGGTAATTAGCATCAAAAGAAGTAAGATAGAACGTGACCTGAACTTTATGTCCACAAAAAATGATACAGAAATGACCTTTAGTTATGAAGTTATGATCGATCATGTAACATGGTCCAAAAATCACAAAATGGCGCCTAGACGACGTCATAGATATGTTACTGTCATGAAAACCTTATTGTGGCTAGATATTGTCATGAGACATGTTCCCTGAAAATGTCATGTTATTCCGTAATGTCATTCTTGAGATATTGATGACACAAAATTGTCCAGAAAGAAAGAAGAATAAAAAGAAAAGATATGAAACTCGTCACACTGAAGACGAGTTAGGTGATACGCTTGGGGTCATCAGATGTCGGTCATCCGTGATCGACAAAGAAAAGAATGTAATACAGAACCTTGAAGTTCTAATGAGATACTTAGTTGAACTTTTTTGGGCCTACATTATTCAGATCACATTTGTTTTTCTGTCACACAAACTAAGTGGAAATTCTGTGCGTGTGCGACTAAGTCGATTTACGGACTTTTTGAGTACTTACAGTGCATAAACTTAGACCCCGTTTACGGTGCGGGGCTGGGCCGAGCCGCGGCCGAGCTGCAATCAAGGACAACCTCAATTGCGAGGCCGAGCCCCGCAATTTAGTCCGTTTACACTGCCGGGCTCGGCCGCGCTTTTGATTCGAACCTTTCAATATTTTGTCGTAGTGGCGCTCTACCCTTTTAAACAAACGCAATTTGGTATTGTCTGGTTTTCAGATCCTTTGCCAACTGAATTCCGTGGCGACGAAGTCGCCGTTCGGGCAAAGGCCTTTGTCGAAGGAGAAAATCCTTTGCAGGACAAAACCACCTTAAACTATACTAGTTTTCGACGTTGAAGTAGTTAATATCCTGAATAGCGAAATAGTACAGGCGAGGGTTTGGAAGCCAGACTAAAATTGGCCGCGCATTTAGCCCAGTTTGCGCTTACACTGAGAAAAAGGCCGGGCGCGACCGCGGCTCGGCCGCGGCCGAGACCACCTCCAGAGCGTGGCCTAATGCGAGGCCAATTTTGGCCCCGCATTTGGCCTTTTGCGCGTTTACACCGAACGCGGCCGAGCCTCGCACTGTAAACGGGGTCCAAGTGATCCTCGGCACGTACAAATAAAACATGACAATTAAGTGTTTATAACCATCCTGGCTTTAACAGTGGCCTTTTAAAACATGACCTTTGACCATTATTTACATAACCAATATGACTCCCTCTAATCTTGCTATCACAATGATCAGTTCAGAGAGCTCTTACAACTATATACAAGCCTGTGAGATTTACCAGCAGTAAAACCAATGAAGCCTCCGATACAAAACAGGGGATATAGAGCAAGTGAGTCTGTTTACATGAGAATGTGATTTATCCTGGACGAAAGTGATACCTCAATTAAAGAGAAAAGGGCAAAACATCACCTTTAACCATGTAACTATAGGTCTCCTCCAACTAAGAGTACACTTTGAACGTAAGCTTATACGTGAATGATAATTTATGACGATCTCACGTGATCGACACACATTCAAAGGGGACAGTTAGAAGTGGAAGGAGTGCTTAATCGTGTCATTAATTCCTAATCAATGACACCACTACTTTAGGCATATCATAATTTCTCATCTAAAATCAATGGCCTATAGGACTCATGCACCATTACTTGTATCGTGCATAAACTTTGTTTTTTAAGCTTTGAGTGAAACGTGTCATAACATAATTCTGTAATTCCATCAGCAGTGATCGATATAATAAAGAAGAAAGATATATCACCGTATTGAACGCTTAGAACCTAACGGGGGGGGGGGGGTATTATAGCATGATACTCGGTTCTTTACTGCCCAGATGCCAACAACACCCATCACCCACGGCTACGCATAGAGAAACAGCCATGGCGAAAATAAAACTTTGCTTTCTCGTAGGCAGAATGACACAGAACCCCGTCAAACACACTTTTATTGGCAGGGATGGGCATGAAAAAGTGTATTACTAATACTAAACAGCGTATGCATTCCATTCATGTGGCGCGAGATACCTCTATAGCAACATAAAGCCTGTCTTCAACTCCGTTGGTCGAACAATGGCAACCTGAAATTTCAAAGAGATGAGCGAGACGCTATATACACCTGGCCCAGAGTTAATTTATTCAGTTCTCATTCCTACTTTAAGTTGGGTTATGCTATTGTAATCATTCCCATCTGCAGTATAACAAAACCAAAGTGAGGGAAAAGGGGAGAGAAAAACGAGAGGTGGCAAAAGGAAAACTGCATGCACAACTGCAATCCATGTCATTGCGTGTGACAGGTGAAGCAAATGTATTAGTTGTTATAGCAGTGGTTTATGAGCATAAACTGGCAAATAGACAGACAATGTCAAATATAAAAACCATCAATTTAATGTCAGAGAAGATGGTAAACAAGATGCATTGAAACTGTAACTAAATCGCTGCTCTTCTACTCGATCACGGAACGTCTAACTCTATATTCAACAAAAAACAAATGTTAGGGGAAAGAAACAAATTTAGATATAACATTCTTAAATTAAAAACAAGAAAAAAAAATGTCCACGTCAGGATTAAAAAAAAAACGCCGCACGAACATGCATTATATTCTAGATGGGAATACGGTCTTGATGCAAAGGTCCAATGATTGTCTCATTACTTTAAAAGCAATCTATGGTTCCCTTACCATCACCAGTACCACACCACAATGACGTCTCTAAAATCAATGGTAGCACATTTATCATTGCATCATGCATTAACTCCCTTTGCCTAAACTACCAGTGGAACGTGTCATATTATATTGCGTATTTCGATCAGTAGTGATTGACTTTAAAGAAGAAAGATGATGCAAAAAATTGAACGCTTACCACATTGCTTATAGGGCTATTCCAGTTTGGTACTGATCTGTTCTATTCTCCCAGATGCCAGCAACATAATATCACCTATGGCTAACTAGTGAAACAGCCATGACGAAAATAAACGACAGAGAACCCCGTCATAATCACTACACTTGGAAAGGTGTTGCCCGAAATTCCTCATTATGAAGCAATATCAAGTCACTTCCTTCCCTGCCTGTCTTTAACTCCGTTATTTGGTCAAACAATAACCTGGAATTCCAAAGAGATAAGCGAGACGCCATGCACCTGGACTAGAGTTAATTAATTCAGTTCCCATTCATGTTAGTTATGTAAACGAACACGTTCCTAAATATTCTGCTACAGTATAACAAGAACAAATGAAGAGAAAAGGAAAGAGAAAACGAATCGTGGCAAGCGGGACACTGTAACAAGGGGAAATTTACAACATTAAGTGTGACAAAATTATTGAAGCAAACCCAATCTCCAAACTCCAATACAAAGCAAGGGAAATAGAGCAGCCGTGTTCACGGGTTACGTACACTTGATAAAATAATACGATAAATGACATCGGAGTAAAGCTGAACTGCCGAAAAAAAAAGAGAGAAAAAAAAAGAAGAAAGAACGGATAAAAGTCCTGCGGGGGTCGAACCTCTCGCCTTCCGGTATGGCGTTATGAAGAACCAGCGCGCTAACAGATTATGCCACATTGCTGTCCTGAAGATCGAGTGCAAAACTTAAATGTAAATACTATTGTGACAGTGTCGACTTGTGATGGCGCTATTCAATTTCTCACAAGTGGCAGCGTGGATTCGATCAATATACAGTTGCAAAGAAAAATTGGGAATCGTTCCGTACAGATTGCATTCTCATTTTCAGTTTTAAATTGCAAAATTGTCAACCTGATGAGGAGATTTGAAAACATAAAATGCATGATTACTAAAGCTTATTGTCTAAACTACAACATATTTATGTTTCAGAGGAAATGGAGCAAAATCAGATGAGGTAAAGGTGCTTAAACGTTGTCAAGTCAATGCATGGTTTAAAAAAAAAAATCACCTCCCATAGACATAACACGTAAACTTGTCTGATTTTGAGTCTTTGCCTTTAATCACAATTTCTAGTGTGATGACGTCATCATATTTCAAAACCATCACATGGACTTGAAAGGCAAATGTTCAAACTGCAACATATCTGAATTTGGGATAATATTGAGCTTAAACAACAGAGATACGAGCAAATGAATGTCAGAAACAGTACCTCAAAAAAATCAATTCCACTTTTTTCATCTAAAATGACGATATGATGACGTCATCGCGTTTTCCTGGCAATATTGATACCAGGAATGTTATTTACAATTCATATACTTTTGTAATATGCAATAGAAATATAGGGTCAACGGACGATTTAAAGAGCCATGGCGAAATAAACAAAGACATGTTTTTTCACTATATTTGCAGAAAGACGCGCACGTGGAATTTCAACTTTGACGCCAGTGCATTCCTTTGTTATAGGTCGAAATCGATCGGAAATCAATGGATATTGTTACTCAAAGTATCAGGAATCCAAATCAGTCAAAAAAATTGCATTTTCATGTTGCTTACGGGCTCTGCGCGCGGAATTGCGCGGACGGACGCGCACGCGAGAAAATGTTTGAAACGCTTAAAATTGTCTGAAACTTCGAGATTTCCCATTGGGAAGTCGTTTTGAGCCTTTTAAAATTTTGACGCGCGCTTACGCGCGCGTAATGATGACCTGTGTAACTAGCGTTAAAAAGTAAGATAGAGCGTGACCTGAACTTCATGTCCACCGAAAATGATACAGAAATGACATCTAGTTATGAAGTTATGATCGATCATGTGACAAGGTCCGAAAATCACAAAATGGCGCCTAGATGACGTCATAGATATGTTACTGTCATGAAAACCTTATTGTGGCTAGATTTTGTCATGAGACATGTTGACTGAAAATGTCATGTTATTTCGTTATGTCATTCTTGAGATATTGACGACACAAAATTGTCCAGAAAGAAAGAAGAATAAAAAACGAGACATGAAAACTCGTCACATTGAGGACGAGTTAGGTGATACGCTTGTGGTCACCAGATGACAGTCATCTGTGATCGACAAAGAAAAGAATGAGATATAGGCACCTTGAAGTTATATTGAGCGTGCATGCGAAACCGTTTCTGTAACCACTCGGCCACGGGTCATCCACGGAAATGGTAAGACAAAAAAAAACAAACAATGTATAGATATAACGGGGGGAAAGTCAATGCCCACTCAACTAACGTGGCCGTGTGAACATCTATTGCATTGCTAGACTGAAAAGCGGCCTTGTAACGACTGAGGTCGCTATGCCATTTCTGGCAACTTGGGAAAAATACGTCCCACAGACATAAAACCTATAATCGGCTGGTTTTGATACCTTGCCTTTAATCACAATTTTCAGTGTGATGACGTCATCAAATTACAAAACAATGACATCGTCTTGAAAGACAATTGTTCAAAGTACAACACCTCCGTCGTCGTCATTACATACTATGATCGGTTTGACAAAGTCAACCTGCAAAATTTTGCTGCAGTCGAAGCAATGTGGTCTCCAACACACAAAAAAGAGGGATATGGCGTGTGTGTGTGTGTCTGTGTGTGTGTATAGGTGCGTTTATATACGAACGTGATTTCTACATGGACGAATATGTAATACAAAATTGAAGAAAAAAAACAGTAAAATAGCTAAGTATTTTGTTTCGTGATCTTGTGGGGTTCGAACCCGCAACCTCACGTCTCTGAGACGTCGCCTTTAACCACTCGGTCATACGTCTCGACAAGAAAATATGGGGAACGTTATGGACTTGAAAGACAGTTGTTCAATATATAACACATTCATCGTACGTTGTCAGTTTGCTATTGACATAACGATATATCACTTGAATATGAGGCAGGTATTAGTACCTGTATGAAGTTATTGTAGGCATGGTTATCAAATTCCCCTAAAATTTCCTTATAATTGCCTTATTTTTACACACAGTTATGCTATCCCTTTAAACTCGTCACAGTTAAATTAGAATCATTAACATCATACATTAGTACCATATTCAGTTCCATAGCTGATCACGTTTGCTAATTAATTAAGATTAATTGTCTAGAATGTGTCATACGGCCAACCTGTATACACACGTATATACACACACACACAATGCTAAATGTATGTATCAAACATCTGTAACACAACTTTGAACTAACTGTAGGAATTATCGCTGCACTTATCATCCATACTTTTTTTCACTATCTGAAACTCCACAAAAACCACTAATTGACAAATAATCATCAATACAGAAGACTGACTTAAAGGAACAATGCAAATACCTTTTTTACAATGTATAACTTGTTACATGTATAAATCAGCACAAAGTAACTACGACTACATTGTGTTACTGAATTGATATGAACAAATTTCATTTTGTTACAATATACTATATCAGTTTGAAAAGCCCAGCCTGCAAAATTCTGCAGCAGTCGAAGTAATGCAGTCTCCAACGCAAAACAAAGGTATACTGTGTGAGTGTGTGCGTATAGGTGTGTTTACATGCAAACGTGACTTCTACATGGACGAAGGTGTAGTACTCCATTGAAGAAAAAAATGTAAAAAAAAAAATAATTATTTTCTTTCCTGCTCTTGTGAGGATCGAACCCGTACGTGTGCAACCTCACGTTTCTGAGACGACGCCTCTAACCACTCGGCCATACGTCTCGACGAGAAAATTAGAGGAACGTAAACTTATGTACGTGAAAGATGAATCAGGAATCGTTTCGTCCGCATTCCATTCTCATTTTCAGTTTTAAATTGCAAAATTGTCAACCTCATGAGGAGATTTCAAAGAATAAAATGCATGATTACTGCAGCTTATTGTCACAGCTACAACATACTTAAGTTTCAGAGGAAATGAAGCAAAATCAGCTGAGATAAAGGTGCTTAAACGTTGTCAAGTCAATGCATGGTTTAAAAAAAAATCACCTCCCATAGACATAACACGTAAACTTGTCCGATTTTGCGTCTTTACCTTTAAACACAATTTAAAGCATGATGACGTCATCAAATTTCAAAACTATGACATGGACTTGAAAGGCAAATGTTCAAAGTACAACATATCTGAATTTGGGATAATATTGAGCTTAAACAACAGAGATACGAGCAAATGAATGTCAGAAACAGTACCTCAAAAAAATTAATTCCACTTTTTTGATTTCAGATGATGATATGATGACGTCATAATGTATTTAGGGAAATATTGATACTTGAAACGTTATTTTCAATTCATATGCTTTTGTAATATGCAATAAAATCATAGGGTCACCTGACGTTTTAAAGAGCTATGGCGAAATAAACAAAGACATGTTTTTCGCTATATTTCCACATAGACGCGCACACAAAATTTCAACTTTGACGCCAGCGCATTCCTTTGTTATAGGTCGAAATTGATCGGAAATCAATGGATATTGTTACTTAATGTATCAGGAATCCAAATCTGTCAAAAAATGTGCATTTTCATGTTGCTTACGCGCACTGCGCGCGGAAATGCGCGGACGGACGCGAATGCGCGGAACGCTTAAAATTGTCTGAAACTTCGAGATTTCCCATTGGGAAGTTGTTTTGAGCCTTTAAAAAGTTTGACACGCGCGTACGCGCGCGTAAAGATGTCTTTGGTAATTAGCATTACAAAGTAAGATTGAGCGTGACCTGAACTTTATGTCTACCGAAAATGATACGGAAATGTCCTTTAGTTATGAAGTTATGATCGATCATGTAACATGTCCGAAAATCACAAAATGGCGCCTAGATGACGTCATAGATACGTTACTGTCATGAAAACCTTATTGTGGCTAGATATTGTCATGAGACATGTTGACTGAAAATGTCATGCTATTCCGTCATGTCAATGTTGAGATATTCACGACACAAAATGTGCCAGAAAGAAAGAAGAATAAAAAGAAAGAAAGGAAGATTTTGACAAACACAATAGGTGATACGCTAAAAGCGTATCACCTAATAAAGAGAGATTTTGACAATCACAATAGGTGATACGCTGATAGCGTATCACCTAATTAAAAGTTTACTGTATTTGATGAAAAACGGTTTTGAAATGGCTGAGACATCCAAAAACACAGTAAAACAAAGCGATTGTAATACAATAAAAGGTGGGTCCCACCTTTTATTAGGATCGCTCTGTTTTGGATATCAAATGATCAAATAATCATTGAATTCCTCTTGGAATTACATGCTCTTTCACATTTCATATGAGGTTTCTTATTATCTCACCAAAAAATGTTAGAAACCTGAAGTTAGGTCTCAACCAAACCCAGAGACTCCAAACCCAAAGCATCTTCTGATCTGGAGATTCTCCCTCCTGAAACCCCCTAGCAAACGGAAGACTCCAACTTGATGTGCGCTTCGTGCACACTACAAGCGCAAAGTTCCTTGCAGTCTAGGGTTCTAGATGCTCTCTCGTGCTATCTAAGGCTTATTTTTCAACATACAATGAAATTAATGTAGAAATAATTTCAAGCGGGAGAAATTAAATCTCAAGCTGGAGAATGGGAGATTCTGCAAAAATGTGCTTTCGGCAGGAGATCTCCCGTCGAAAGCGGGAGAGTTGGGATCCCTTTAATTGCAGGTATCTCAACTGAACACAAATGAAGTTAACTCATTTGCGTTTAAACGCTTCATGTAGATTCACAGCTACGGGACTTGTTTCATGAGACCTGGCTTGAAACACACACACACACACGCACACACACACGCACACACACACAGACATACACACATACATATATATCAACAGAGACTACACAAATATACAATCGCACTGAACATACGCCAAAATCTTAAAGTGAACTTTGCCTTTATTCACAAGCAATTAAAAACAGGCGGAGCACATGTTGGTGCGTGACCATGAAAGCAAGTGATAAATACTGAAAGAAGTTGAAGGAGTCAAAAACATTCATGGATTTGTTTTTGCTTTTATACATATGATGAAACGATGTATGATGCTATATGCAACACTGAAAGCCTGTTCTTCTGTTGTGTGAAGGTATCTCAATTTCACAGCTGGAAAAGTAGTACAGTGTAGTCTAGACCAAAAAAGATTGGTCTGTATCAATCATCAGGGATATGTTCCACGGAGACTATGTCTGGTTTCACAGAATCCCTCTCTTACACTGTATACAGTCAAAAAACGTTATAAAACTCCTCTGAACAGACAGATCCTTCTGACTATGGGTGATCATACCAAGGTCTGGTGAACTCTGGTAGATCCACACTCACATGATATTCTCAACGAGGTAACTACCATAATTTACCTATCAACCTCTACAAAGATCACAGCGATCTTTTTTTAAAGTACCCTCAATCTCTGTGACAAACGTGGACTGACTGTAAAACATCACACATCTACACTCTCCCTAACATCATACATACAGCAGCCGGGTTTGTTTGGTTGTCTGTTTCTTTGTTTCTTCACATCTGGTACTGCCTTCAACTCCTCCACACAGTAAACAAAAGAGTACAGCGACAAAATATACTTGAACTGAAGACTGATATACAAATCTCTGGTATAAGATCTATGTACAACAAAACACTTGGTATCTACAACACGGCTTCTGATACAGCTCTCTACCATATACCAGTTCGTCGCTTCTTTGACTTAGTGTCCTGTTTTTACCGACAGCTACTAACACACATGGAACGGCTCACTTGCTTGATGATTCAAAGCTTTTGAATATGTAAGAAGCAGATTATACAGATATAGAGTAGCACAGCAGATATCTTGGAGGTCTTTGCCAGTCAGGCAGGGGGAAAGAGGGGAGGGGAAGGAGGGGGGCAGTTCAGACAAGGTATCATTGATGGAGATTTGTATCAGGACAAAGATTATTTTTTCAGCTTCATCCTTAATTGACTGCATCCTATCAAGTTTCAATGACAGTCTGCAACAGATATCTACAAAGTGTAAACTTAAATAAAGTCATGTATCCAATCCTACAAAAAACAAATGTATTAATCTACACGTAAAGATTTTACTTTCTCTGCAAGATTATGCAAGACTGCAAAAGTTTCTAGATGCATTGGTTTCCAGAACACCTTCAGAATGAAATAAAATCTTTAGTTTCCATGTGAATCATTCGATTTCAGTGCACTAAAGAAGATTTGTACATCAATATCATAGGTATGTATATGATTCATCAAAATCAGTTACTATCTGTTTAGACATATCTTTTCATTACGCAAAATCTACTCAAACAGGTCAATAGACCATATTCTTATGTAAAGCTCTGAAATTAACCATCTATACTTTGTGGATGACTTTGCTCAAAGACTGCTGACATTTATAGATGTGTTGTTAGTTCATGCCACACCGCTGATTGTTTGTCATCTACACACATGATACCTTAACTTTTCAAAATCAATATGACCTAAAGAACTAAAGTTAAATCTGTGGTCTTCTCTTATCACTGTGGATGTCTACCATATTTCAGACATGATGTCAACATGTTATATTCCAGCTACAGACTTGCTATGGATACAAAACAACGCTTTGTGCCGGTACAGATGAATGCAATGCCGTCTTCATTCTAGCAGTGTGAACGTTTCCATTTTCCATTTAAGGGGCACTTCACATTTCACCAGGCCATCTGAACAAGACAGCAAATACATTTAAGGGATCAGTCCGTCTACAGTATTAGACCATTCAACCTGCAAGGACGTATTCCAGATTCCTACCGCTGTTTAACAGATTGAGGAAATATCTATGCCTGCTCTCATCAATGCAGCAAGTGATATCGTATGTGATAACAGCACTTGCAATTATACCGCCGATAAGAGCATCCGATACGATGGGTAAGAGATTGTCGAAGGCAAAAAGATGGGAAGCCTGTCTGGGACACTTCAAATCCACTTCACCGCAGCATGGCAAAACAAACGTTCCTGCTAGCTAGAGACAGCATAAACACTGCACTGAATCTATAATGCTGGCCTGCATTGATTTTGCACAGCATCACGGTGCAGCTTCCACATAGGGTAGCAGATAAGATTGCTCAAGGCGAATTCATATCAGCTGCCCTGCTGTGGTTCGTATATTCATCCCTTTCACGAAATTGTGAACCTGAAACAGTATACGTGTACATACATACAGGAGATACTGATTTCTAATGTGTGCATGTCAGTTGCACATCAAACACTTGTTATGACGAAATTCACACTCGGTGCACTTGGTAGCACAAGACAAAGCCTTTCATGAAAACACTTGGATTTTGTTAGACATTTACAGTGCAGCAATGTGTACCAACTGAACAATTTGCATTTGACTCTGTCTTACACGTATCTGGGCTTACTTGCATAAAAGTCTCACTACAGAAGCAAAATACAGCAATTGCACCAACAGTAACAACAGTCCTTCAACTTAACAGACTTTCATGTCAATGCTATGCTGGCTGCAATTACTGTAAATCAATTCAATTGAAAGTCTTTTGTACAATGATTTTTTTTCTTTGTTTCGTTTTGAAAAAAAACCCAAACACAATTGCAAGATCCCATGAAAATGTGCATAGAGTTCACTTACAAAACTACCAATGACAACTTTGTATAAAGTTCTATACAGAGAAGAATGCTGGTTCGTGATCAACCATGGAATGATAGCAAGGCACTGTCTAAACATTGTCTACTTATTGCTTCAGTCACACGTTTCCCTGGGACTGCAGGTGTACAAAGTGCATCGACAACTCCTGATCCAATTTATAGAAACTGCCGACAAGTCATCCCACCATCGCTATGATGCAATTGTCGCGAAGAGCTTATGTGGATGATGGAGTTGCCTCATTTTGTATACCGACTCCTTTTTGACGTTTTGATCATTAGCACGCACTCCATCACAAATGTTTTGCGACATGACGGTAGCGGTATGTGATTCCCACCGATGATTCTACGACTACAGGATAGAAGACGCGGAGACAGGAGAGAACACCAAGACAAACGACAGGAGCAGATGGCTCAACGGGATGATTGGACATGCATGAGGGGGTCGGTTTGTGGCAGCAAAGGTTCATTTGGGGGTTAGCATGTCTCCATGCTCGCATCACATAATGTTGCAGAATGGAGGGGGTGGGGGGTGAGCGAAAATCATCACCCTCGAAATGTATTTAACCTTGAATGTCAGCAGTGAAATGTACAGTAATAGATCAGTGAAAAGATTAAAGGAAATTATGAAAAAGGGTTTCAACAATGAACAACCTCTATGGGCATCCTGTGGACACCTTGCTTTCATTTATCTAAATATTGGTCGCACCAAAAGTTACTTTTCAGGGGCATTGGGGGACTTTAGTGTGCCATTGTAATTTTGGAGGCATCTAGATCAAAAATGTTTATTTTTCTAAAGATTAGCAAAAAAGAGCATAAGATCCACAAAATGTACTAACTACATTTTCTGGCAGCTTCTAAAGGGTGCTGAGGGAATCGATTCCAATAAGGACTATAGAATTGATATGTCTCCAGGGAGAAACAGCAGCTATATCAATACTAGTCTATGAATGTAATTGCGCACACAGTCGCTACTCTCTGAAGTGTAATTAGCTAATATGAAGTTTTGGGATGCATGCAAGCTGTTACAGAGTAAAATTTAGCCAGAACATGGTTATATAACCTTGCTTAATTAACAAGAGCAATTTTCGGTGATACAGAGAGTACATAAGACCAGTAACAATGTCTTAGATCTGATCTACCTTGGAGTAATTCTGCAAATTCTTGTAAAATATATAAAACACACTCACATGAATGTACTCAGTATGATAATTTTTGGTAACAAATCCTATTCATGTACAGTGGATGGGGGTTATCCTCGGAAAGACTACAAAAGCTTACCACAGAAAGACTTTATATTGTGCATGACGTTGGAATGAGGATGGGGAGGGTATTGTTTGCCAATACATTGTACCAGCATGTCTGCCTGGAAATGACTTTATGGCAGTAGCCTGTAAGCTAGAATCTGGTTAATGTATGCAAATGTATGCAAATATATTTGCATATAATTAAACTGCCACGAAAGGAAATGGGAAATAGTTGTTTCTGATCAGCTATGTTTCTTGGAAAACATGCAGAGTTGTGTGTAACCTTGCAACGTTTGCCTGCCCCCAACTGTCATTCAGATCTACGGGTAAAATCGAGTTACATGTACATGTAGTATTACCCTCTATACGTGAGGCATCATTCTCTATCCATACGATATACGTGTATACTCTCGATCATGGCAATTCTTACACTTGCTGGCATTGAAATATATGAGTCCTCTCAGTCTAGTACATATAGTATACATCCTAAAATAAGGGGGAAATGGGGTTTCCTTGATTAAGAGTCAGGGGCTTTGTCGTCCTTCGGCTTCTTGACTTCCTTTCTCGCCTTGATGCCCCGGAATCCTGCCTGGATTTTCAGGGCTGCACTCTGGACGTCGGGGTCGCCTAGGTCAATGTCCACCTCCTCCTCCTCCTGGCTGGCTGGCTTGGAAGGGTCTGCTGTAGGGGTCTGGTCTGCCTTGGGGTTTGCCTGCAAGACAAACAGACAAAACTCATGATAAAGGCCAGTATACTCCTCAAATCTAATAAGTTTTTGTGTCTAGTTATTTTTACTGTGTATATCATTTCATTTCAACCAACTCGTAATAAAGCAGGTCATCCCATCCCAACAAAAAACAAAGGCAACTCAGCTCATTCTAAATGAGAACAAGACAAATCATCTCACCATGACTCAAAACAGAATGCTCAGCTCATCCTGACTAAACATGAGGCAACTTCACTCTTCCTAAATGAAAACCCAAACTCAACTCAACAAACTGAAATCATGCAACCCAACCAATCTCTCCACAAAACAAGGCAATTCAACTCATTGTCATGATGAGGTACTGGAAACCCACTTCAAAACAACTGAAAATGCATATGATTCACATGCTAACTCCAAAACTACAGTAACAAAGACACACTGGCTTTAGGTTTTAATTCTTTTTTTAATGCTTCCTACACCACAACACATATTCCCATCATTCCTGCCCACACTCTTTCAGATACTATACTCAGTAATCTTGAGCTGGGGAGCAGAGCACAAAGGAAATTGATTTTTGACCAGAGAAGGCAGCGCCGCCAATTTCTAAGAGCAAACAAGGTCACACTCATCACAGCTTTCAAATATCATGTCAGCATCCACTTTCACCGAATCACAAGGATCATGGGCAGTGCCTGGATACTCTTTGTGAATTCAGCATTAATCTTTCACGATGTTCACTCCTGAACAGAACCGGCCTCAATCGCTGTCAGGTTAGATACCTAGCCGTGTCGACTGCGGTGTCTGTGAGACAGGGGGGCTCGTTGGGTGATGAAAGCTGTCACTGTCCTTACAGTCATTTGTGACATATAAACATATTGAACAGGAGCACATCCTGAGTGTATTAACCCGTTAAGGACTAGTCCCAAGTATACTTAGGCAGGTGTCTATTGGAAATGCCTAGGACAGCAAAGTCAGCTCGTCCTCAATGAGTTTACATTGCTGTTCTATTCCATCAGAATTAAACAGAACATGATGGGAACTCACAGAAATAAATAATGGATTTATTTCAAGTTCTAGAAAAAAAGAGAGGAAAATAGTAGATACATAGGATTGGCAGGAAAATATCATCCATAGTAACAAGATTGCAGTATTTCAGAAATCCAGAGTTGTGCCAGACTTGTCTGACAGAATGTACAGCACCATGCAATCATCTGACAACTACCGCTCCATGCATGTAAGAGAAAGGCATGTTAAAGTATGATTGATGATGCACAGAGTAAGTAATACACGTAATGTGTACTGCAAGGCAAGCATGAACCACACTCTCTTTCCCAAAGCGTTCAGAGAGAAGATGACAGAGCATCAAGCTAAGTATTGTTTTACAATGTCCTCACTCCTTACTCCTGTCTATTAATTTTGTCTACAAGTTCTGAGTTCCACTTGGACATGTACTACTCACTTGCTGGTTTATTCACCTGTTTTTATAATACTGGAGGAGGCTAAGTCCCATATACAGTATACAGGACATGACCACAGGCTAATCAAATCTGCTTATAGGGTAATAATGTGGCCGTGCCGTGCCTAATTCGCCAGCCTCAAAACCACTTGTCCTTACAGTCGGCCTCTGTAACAGGGGACTCCATTAAAGGATATAGTCTTTTTTTTTCAAAGACTGTTTCAGCATACATCACTGTATATTCATAGCAGTACTTCAACATACACGTATCTAGGGAGTTTTGAGGGCAATTTCCCCCTGGATGATTACCTTGGACCCTTCCCCGAACCTAACCCTAATCCTAATTCTGAGCCTAATCCCAACCCAAACTCTAACCCTAAACCTAATCTTTACACTAACCTGTATTTAGCCAGGAGGGGAAGGGGGGGGGGGGGGGGGGGGGGGGGTAATTGACCTGATACAATCTAGGGGAGAAAACCTTGGGAAATTGGCAGTTTTAAAGCTCCCACAATGTCTAGCTTAAGCAGGGTCCACTGGTTCATTATCATATCAGACAACTATTCACTCAAGAAGATATAGTACCCTCCATTAAATGCTCGGCTGCTAAAATAGCACCTGTATCCCCTATATGTCACAAGAGAATGTCTACAAACTCACACACACACACACACTGCAGGGTCATGCACTTTTTAAAGGCATCTTCCCACTGTGAGTGTACCATAGCTCCTCACATACACACTGCTGTCAAAATATCTGGCTGAATGAAAATAAACCTCTCACATGTGCACAAACATCAATCTTCCTGTCGCACTTCTGCTCCTAAAATTTCTCTTCTATCCTTCCCTTTCTATGTCTCCTTCTTTTTATCCCTTTCTCACTCTCTATTTCACTTCAACTGATCTATGGGGTATCTACAGTGAATCTCAGATCACATTTATTTTTGTTTTTTACTTTGCATATAAGTAGGTTATTTTGTTGATGTTGTTTGTTTGTCATACACTGTCCCCCTACTTGTATAATTTTCCATTTTCACTTATTTCAAGCACAACAAATGAGCACTTCTACGGATATGGTGCTTTGATCTAGTAACCATTATTATTATCATTACTGGTTTCTACTCTATATAGAATATCACATCAACATTCATAGTTGCAATTTCTCAATCAGATTTAATTTTCTCTGACATGGACATTCAACTCCATCGTCCCCTCCCCCATAAAGGAAGCTACAAAACATGTACATGTGCTTGAATTCTGCATGGCACTTTTGTAACATAATTATGAAGTCTGCATGGAAGTGCATGCTGAGACTAATTGGCACCAAGGTGTCTTGCCTGTAAAAAGAGTGTACAGCCATGTAAGGGTGCAACATCACACTTATCACCCTTTAATAGAAAACAACTCATGCAAACTGCATCACTTACAGCACTGTGCAATCTCATACATGTGAGCCTAACTCTCTCTCTCTCTCTCTCTCTCTCTCTCTCTCTCTCTCTCTCTCTGTTTTCCTGTATGTAAGATGACCTTCATACTTTCATGCATTCTAAGACTATGGTGCTGTCTCTTTTCTAAGTTAGAAATATTTCTATAGGGTTATGCATAAGTGTGTGTGTGAGTATGTGTGTCTGTCTGTCTGTCTGTCTGTCTTTCTTTGTATGTATAGATATATGTATGTTTTCTGGCTTAATAAAACTCTGAGCTTATGCATTCATTCATCCAAAGCTTCCGTGACCTTTCACAAAGTATGGTGTGGCATGTTCAGACTTACGTGCACAGAATTCAGTTACTCAAAAATAACCCACGTCTCCCCTCCTCCCTTTTTACTCTTTGTTGTTGTTGTTGTTGTTGTTGTTTTAATCATCTTCTCGGTGAACCTTGCATGTGGCTGTTGAAGAAGTGATTTGAAGTCAGCCCACAATCTAGGATGGACAGATGATGTGCTACACCACACACAAAACATTCATATCTACTGCTGATAACAGAGCTTGTCTCTCGCGTTCCAAGACTGCCTGTAGGCCCTGCAAATTTCCTGGCAGTATCAACTGCAGGTGCAAAAAATGAAATAGCTTCTCCTTTTTTTCTTTGCATGATAATATTTGCATGTAAACGCACATTTGGGGCAATATGACAGCATCCCTGGATCTCACTTCCTGTCAGAAAGAGAAGAACTGTATGTACTTGCTGCTGGGAAAAAAAAAACCTGACACAGAAAAGAAAACAAATCTATAGGTCTGCAATGTCAAAAGGTCTTACATCATTTGAGAATATTACAACCTTGTACTTTCTAACTCATGAACTTTTTATATAGATCAAAGGGCAAAGGATATGTGAGCAGGACTAATGTGGTTTAGAGTGCGCTTTGCTACTTCTAAATCACAATACACATCAGGTGACAATTAAGAATCACTCATTCGTTAACCTACTGCACGCAAAATACAATTGACTCTTCAGTAGGTATCAGATGCATTTAATATGCTGCAGAAGAAACGAGTAGTTTACCTAAAAAGGTCAGGAGGAATGATGAAATCAGATGAAACTGGATTTCCACATCTTCATTCAATGTAAACCTCAAGAACCTCATATACAGCTCATAAATCAACAGTTAAGAAATGCCAATTTGGAAACCTACTTTGCAAATTTCAGGTGCAACCTGGATCTAGCGCAATTCTACCCGTACAATAAAACCAAGCTCCATTACAAGATTTAGAGGCACCATGAAAATCAAGACCATCAGATCTCCATTTTGCCTTATTCCCTGGAGAGCTATTCCTCACAAAAACATAAATCAGCAACTCAGAATAATTCATTGCAAAACTTCCCATGATTTCCAGTTGTTATTTGAGAGCACTGCCTTAACTAATGTGGCCCAGATTCATCCTGAATCTTTAGTGGTTTCTGTGACTTCAAGAGCCCTGTTCACTATCTATACTTCAACTCAATTTATATCTCCTACACTCCCAAGGAAAGATGGAAAGAGCTGAATCATGCTCACATTTAATCACAACTGATTTTGAGCAGTACATTAATCTCGATACGACAGATTTGATCCAGATCAATTGCACGTATTCAGCACCCCAAAAGATCCACCCAAAGTTATAAAGGTTTAAATGCACATATTCAGCACCCAAAAAATCAACCTTAAGTTATCAAGGTTTACATGATCAGAAGTACTAGATTTCTTGATTTTTAACCAATCACTATGAATAGACTCAAATGTTCAAAAAGAAAAACCAGACATTGATGAGCCACACAGAATGACTTGGAGATTTGCATTATGTTGGATGTTTCAATTGCAATTAAATCAATGCCAAAATGAAGAAAAAAAAAAGTGAACAGGTGTTTGGAGGATGCACAGGCTTGTACCGAAATCAACAGTCTGCTAAATCTAGAACACACCACAATAAACCCTAACCTACATACCAATATCTCATGGATAGTTGCATCACAAAGAATTGAAATGACAACCTAAAAAGCATGTCTGTGGGGTGCAATGAGACTTGGTCGAATTAGCAACAAATGAATTGCAATCTTCATTCCACTTATTGAAATACCACATTCAGTCATTTTTTTTTCTTTTACTTTTCATCCTTGCCTGCATGTCATCACTCTCCCAAAAGATAATGGAACTAGGCCAAGAGCCTTTCAATGGAATATCATAGGACAGGTTTTACGGGAATACAGTTATCTACGGCTTCTTGCACACTTGAAGAATGGACCCAGCAGTGAATGGCATGCAACTTGGGTTTGCTCCTAGGAAATCAAACACAAAGAAAATGACAGCGTGGAAGATCCAGACGCCATGTCATCCATCAATCGGATCATCTCTTTCATGGTCCCCCCCCCCCCCCCCCCCCCCCGAGAACTAATTGATGTGCAGTCTGTGATACACATGAGATGCTGCGGAAGAGAAATGTGAGAGGGGTGGGGACAAAGGCCGTCAATGGCACGCACAAATCCAACACTAAATTTTCTGACCTCACTCTTTGAAGGCATGCGCTACTGGTACACTATACTTGGAGGTCATTTGTTGATTACAAGTCAATGGCACATTCTTTCTAATCTAAAATGAGAAGTGCAGAATAAGAACAAAAATGGATGCTTTTAATCTCTAACATCTGTGAATTTTTTACAATAACTCATCTGTCACACCAAGTGACTGTTCATAAGCTGTTTGTACTTTTACATTTTGGATGCCCTATACATACTGTATATTCCTGACTGACAGAAACAATAACCAGTAAATCCAAACTATCTGCATGTGGTTCTTGCCAGAATATGTACGACTATTGTTACAGTTCATGACACCAAGTCTTGTGCACAAAGGAGCGCGAATGTAAAAGTGGACAGAGTCTTGGTGCTGATCTGTTCCACTAGTAGAGCTTTGGCAGTTTTAGTCATGGGATGAAACTTTACCCCAATTTAGAGGTCAAAGGTAATGAGACACCCAATGATGTTAAAATGCACACACACTGTAATGATGCAGGTCTGATCCAGGAAAAAAAAAAGTCTTCTTTTAATCACGAACATATCTAACTTGTCATTCATATGTTATAAATAACGTGTACACGCTGTAAAAATGTTAACAAGTGAGCAATGAATTTTCCCTATTAGGCAATAAATTCAATTCCATTCAATTCAATTAGATATAACTTACAGCTCAACAAACCTAGCAGAGAGCAAGGCCACTGTGTTACAGTTATGAGGAAATGCATTCACCATTTGGTGTTTGTGCACACTTATCCCCCCACCATCTTTTGTAAATTTTTATTGTTTTCATTTTCAGAAATCTCACTCATGCATGATAATTCAGCCTCATCTCTTTGTCAAGCACAAGGCATAATGAACACAAAGCACACATGTTCAGTTTGTTGAGCGCAGCTGACAAATAATTTCAGATTCACTGGAGAGCCCAACCACACAATAAATTCTTACGCAGTCGATGAAGTCCACATTAAGTTCTCACACATTTATCTTTCCCTTTTTTTTTTCTCTCTCTCTCTTTTCCCCCATAACTTGTTCATTGAGGAACGTTGATTCAGGCTTATTTCTTTTGTCAACCATGAAACGTGAAATAGAAACGGAAGGCACACACATCCAAGTTTGCCGAGCATGAATGACAAATAACTTTACATGCGTCAAACAGTTTGGTCAAAGAGTACCCGTAAACTCTTGTGCAGTCATTATGGTTCAAACTCATGTCTGGAGCATTTTCTTTCTTTATTCCTTCAGAAATCCTAAAGAAATCAGCCAGGAACGTTGATTCAGCCTTATCCGTCTGTCAAGCAAGGTACATGGAAGGCAAGAAGAATGCACACATGTTCAGTTTGTTGAGTGTGAGGGACAAACACATTTCAGACTCTTTAAACAGCGAAGTCAGAAAGCAAACTTTTTCTTGCAGACGCCATAAATCCTAAAATCCACTCTTGAACTACCTGTATGTACAGCTGCCACACTAATGTACATTGCTGTTATTTCATCTGTCGCTTCACATTCTTCTTCTACTTTTTTTTTCTTTCTTTGTAAAACATTTGGACAATTTTTATTTTTTTCATTGGTATTTGCCATAAGAAATGCAAGCATGGAAAGTTATAATCTTTGTCTCTCATGCAATTGATTTTGTTCTGTGATTTTTGAAGGTACAAACTTAATAAAACAAGTCAAAAACCCAAAGGTTTATTTTCTCTTACTGAGATTGTTAGTGGGAAAAAAAAAATGCCTACTTGTACAGAACATGATCTAGCAAAATAACTTTTCATTATTTTGTTTTGTGTTGCTGAACACTGGATTTTTCCTATAAAAAATGTTTAATGTTTAAATAAGTATAAGACAAAAGACACACCACGATACATAATCACTATGACATAGTGCTGCTTATCCTTACAGAAAAACAACAAATGTTAAAATGCATCAAACATCAATTATGACTATTACAAAAGCACTGACACTGCTGTGAAACACAAGATGGTGACAAAATTCATAAACTCATTGCCTTACAGTGCATTTCAAAATATCTGGGGCTAATGAAGTGTTTCTGTGTCATACCCAAACCTCATCCATGCTGAAAAGACTAGTATGGATTATGGTCTCAGGTGCGTAACTTCCCATAAAAACAATGCAATATTAGTAATCATCACAAAGAATTTGCTTCGGGTCAATATTTCTTGATGGCAACATCCATGTCATTAGACGAAAACACAAGCTGCTTCCGTACAGTAACGATTGTGAGCAGACAGCCCAGCAGGGGTAATTTTCCGCGCATTTGATCTCTGAGAATCCCTCTCTTTGCAACGAGAGATGAGGCAGAAAATTGTGCCGCCCTTGCGTCCCTTCCCATAAATTAATGAATATCACTCGACACAGCATCAATTCTACACCTGTGTAATTATTGATACCACAATTCCTGGAGGGATAAAGCCCTCTTTCTAAAGCACTACCACAGAATTCCAATACAATTTCCTCTGTTGATGGTAATGGGATCAGAGCACAAGTCCATCTTTAGAAGACCCTGCCATGTTGATTTGCGTTAAAAGTGAACAATGACTTCCAATTCCATTTTGTCATAGAATACTTGGTACACTTCCCAAGTACCCCAAGGGTGGAAAAGATTTCTCCGGAACGTAAATCAATTCTAAGGTGAATATTTCAAACTACATGTAAGTCATATTCCTTGCTCTACAAATCACAAATAAATTGATATTGAAGAAAACCACCCCCTTTTATATAAGTGCTTAATGCAAAATATTGCATGGATTAGCCACAAAAAAAGCCTCAAGAGTTTATAAGCTACTGTAAAACCAGAAATTTTTGCAGGCATGAAACTTTTGTTCATTTTGCGAGGAGCCACAATTTGGAACTTAAGGGAAATGCATGCGAAAGTGTTTGTCCATACAATGCATTCAATGCCAGTGTCAATTTGCAAACAAGTCATGCCACAAATAAGGCTGTCAGCTCCAATTCACACAAATTTCATGCTACAGATGTTTCTGGTTTTACATAACCTTCCTTTTGAATCTAACAGCACAAACAAGGTATGTGATTTATCAAAAGCTCTAGACGTAAGGATAAGTCTCAAACACAGCATTCAGGACTCAATGTCCTCCAATGCTGATTATCAATTACTTAATACACTGTATATGGCATATATTGAGCGTGTCAAAATTTTCGCGAATCAGAACTTCCCGACAATATCATGAGTAGTTAAATTCAAAGATGATCGTGCAGAACAGAACTGAATGGAGAAATGTATGTGTACGTCACATTTATATCGGGATCAGAGTCAATATTTTCACGTGTCTTTAAATTTGTGAATAGCACTTGATTCGCGAAATTCACAAAAATAAGAACCTCGCAAAATATTCAGCGTACTGTAAAAGTGGAAATTTTTGCGGTATCGAAATGTTCGCGCATTTCGCGCAACCAGAAACTTGCGCGAAAATAAAAGCACGCGAATATTTTCGCTTGCCATATATTCCAGTATATGTCTTGATTCCGCAGAATTAAAAACACGCGAAACTCTTCTTACCCGGCCGAGCGCGAAAAATTAGTTGCGCGAAAATATCCACTTTTACAGTATACAGTATTCCACCACAATTGAGTGCCATTAAATAATCTAACACAACACGAGACAGTTACAGAAATTACAAGTGATAAACTTGTCTTTGGAGTTATTCTTCAAAATACATCTCCAATGTGCAAGCCATCATAGTCAATCAACAATTAACTGAAAACCTTATAAAGAAAGATAACTCTGGATCTCCACCCCCCCCCCCCAGCAGTGAAGAGTTATGACTAGTTGAACAAGCTTAAATTTTATAATGATATCAATTAACTCATTTCTAAGAGCAACCACCAGTAATGTGCATAATATCTAAAGTCAGAGATTCCACAAACAGGTTTACTACATGATTAGGTACACACTGTAAAAGTGGGAATTTTCGCGGTGTTGAAATTTTCGCGCAATCTCGCGCAATCAGAAACTAGCGCAAAAATAAAAGCACAGGAATATTTCTGCTTGCCATACATTTGTATGTTTCAGTAGTTGATGTCTTGATTCCGCGGAATTAAAAACATGCAAAACTCTCCTTACCGGCCAAGCGCGAAAAATTAGTTGCACGAAAATGTCTACTTTTACAGTACTGGGCACAAACAGAGTATACATATTAGTGTGCAAAAGTATATTGATGACATAACATGGTTCTCTTCTCTCAATTTCCTTCCCATGCTCGTCCTCCCAAATCCTTTCATCTGAACCCTCACATTTCCACTCTTTCAGCAAATCAAATTAGTTCATTACATATTATGAATACAATCACATTACCGTGCAACAGAGAATCAGTAAATGTTATATGTTCTGTTTTGGGTTTTTTTTTTTTTTCATGCCTCTATTTTTGTTTTTGTGAGTTGTTTTTTTTTTTCATATTAGTGAAAATGAGCAAAACAGCAAACTTCCTACTAAAGGAGACAGCCATTGTAGGCAGCAAATGTACAATGTAGGTTGGGTGGCTTTTCACATTTAAATCAAGTTAATATTGTGGCTTGTAGTAATGACTTCAGCAGTAAACATGTCACAGCACTCCATTCATGGTAATAACATTATGATAGGTTGGGAAATTCAATTTTGAGTTTTCTATAAGTGACTTGCAAGAAGCCTGAAGTATTCCGGGCAGAAAAGAAACAAAAAAGAAAGGTCATTTCTGGAAGCCAGCACAGAAGGCAAAATGACCCACGATCTGATATTCTGATTGCAAATGGCATCTTCAGGGAAGGCAATTTGGAGGATTTGGAGGAGGACTTCATATAGTGGAGTATATCTCTCAGCACCTTGAAATGACTTTTGTGTTGTGATGTGGGAGGGAAATAGAAGTAACTTAATTCTCACCTGCCGATTACTTGAAAACTATTTTTACTGCTTTTGATTTGATTAGCAATTTCATTCCCCTTTCCATTTCTTCAGACAACAAACATAGCAGCATACATGCTTCTAAAGGTTCATGATGGAAAAGAAATGACACAAATTATCATAATCCTCCAGGAGTGTGACTGCATGGATGAATAAATCTGTCAAATACAAATTGTGAAACACAAATTTAACAGGTGGCAATAAAAGGACACTCTTTTACAGTGTAAAAAGCAATGTTTTTATCAAGATCCTTAAACATACAGCTGTATCTTTGAACTTCTGGCATTTTCAAGCTGTTCAAGCTATGATAAACCCATTCCTCAGAGCACATATTAGCAAGTAAAAGCTTTTGACATTTCATTTTAGTCTCTCATACACTTATCACACACTAAAATCTGCACATAATTGAATTTCACCAATCTTTTCTTCATATTTAACTATTAAAGTGATATAGCAGATACACAAAAGGCAAGTTTTAAGCAGAGGTGAGATGAAAAAAAGTAATCCTCCAGTACTCACCATCTTAAATTGTCACAAACTGAGAAAGACAAGTTAAATCCAGCTAAGTTGGCACAGAGGGCTCCAGGTTCTGATATTAGAAATTCGAGTGGCGTAGCGTATCAAAGTAGAGCAGAATTTCTTTTGGGGGGAGAGACAGAGGCAACCCAGTGTGATCCAAGGGATGCATGCGTGATGTAATGAAATGAGCAGCCGGAGTCTTGCCCGCCACAACTTGATTAAGCTCCTGTGCGTATTCCCGCTCAGCGTGTATGTAGAGCGGCAGAATTGGGCTAGTCTGCCCATTTCAGACCTCTTCGGCAAACAACAAGCTCGTTGTGTATCGTGCGCACCGAGGGAAGATGAGGTATTGTTTTCCCTGGCCTAGTTTTGACGCCAGCTTCCATATCAAGGCCGACAAGGCCAAATGTGAGAGCTAGCATGGGATAGGGAAACAGACAGCAAGGTGCAACCAACCACCACAGGGTCTACTCTTTCTGAAACAGGTTCTCCCAATCCAGGTGTACAGGTGCAAAAGGCTTCTCTTTCCGATCCCTTGATTATTCAACATCTCGGAGGGAGAAAATAGATGGCTTGGTTTTGGAATAACATTGTCTCTGTCTGCCGTTTTGCAATGAAAGATGCATCAACAAAAAAAAAATAACCAGATTCTCCATCAACTGAGAACAATGTCAAACTACAGAGCATCCACTCTGCAACATACCATGAGGGCGGTGATTGATGATCTTGCAATTTAATCAATTAATCAATAATGCAGGCAAAGTGATGAATAAAATGTAATCCAACGCTCAAGTGGGCTACCCTTCATGTTTCTTGAATGTGGCTCAAGAGTGAAAACTACACAGTAAACCTTTTGTTGTTGTTTTTGTGGCGGGGGGGGGGGGGGGGGGGGGGAGGGGGGTTGAAACCACAAGAGCAGTTCAACACTGCCATCATCCAAAGCATGCCAAAGAGAAAGGTAAGCCTTGCTTCTGCACTCAAAAGTGCTTTGTCTTTGAATGTCAGTGTATTGCATCTATCTAGTATGAATCATATTTATATGATGATACACTGATAAGGAAAAAGGAGCATGAAATGGCACAGCCAAGAAGGATGAGGAGATATAGGATATGGAGGAAAGAAAAATGGACAAGGGATAGGGAGATGTAGAGGCCTTTCAGACTGCCAAGGAACTTGTCTGCAAACATACATACAATTGTACACATAGAAACACGTTCCAAGCTAATCATGTCATAACTTTGCAGGTCTGAAAGCAGACAGAGGTAAATCACATTTTCCCCTGAATTTTTCTCAAATTGCATCCGGCCAATCCTAGTCCTGAGCTTTCTTTTTTTTTCTTTTAAATTGTCTTGCTGAATTCTGTGTATGCCTAAATTTGCAATCCTGAATGGTCTGGCCTGAACAACATGATTCAGGTGACACTCAGCTTATAGGTGTGAACTCTTACATGCAGGCATTTTTGAGAGAGCCATGTTTGACTGAAAAGTCATGGATATTACACCACACCTGTTGTGCACACTGTCCTATGCAGTTTGCGGTTGGCAAAGTAAACTAATTTCATTATCCAAACACTCCATAACTGTTAACATTTATATACAATGTATGTTACCAGTACAACATGATTCAGGTGACACTCAGCTTGGCGCTGCATCAACTTCAGCTACGACACATCCATGTAGGTATGTACTCTTACATGCAGGAATTTTGAGAGTTTCATGTTTGACTGAAAAGACATGGATACTGCGCCACACCTATTGTGCATGTTGTCCTTTACAGTTTGCAGTCAGCAAAGTTCAATAATTTCATCATCCAAACACTCCATAACTCTAAACATTATTATAGAAATGTATTTCACGAACACAATTGCGATCAAGTTCTTCCATCAGTGCGAAATCCCTCCCAACATCGACAAAGAGGTTAGCAAGAAGAAGATAAGTTTAATGAAATGAAGAAGAGGATGGAAAGAAAGTATGCTGAGTAAAGAGAGAAGGGGAGAGTTTAAATGGAAGCAAACAGAGTGCGTCTACTTGCATTGTAAGTAGTATGTCACGGAATATGGCTTCATGCCTTACAGAAGGGTCGATAGGGAAGGGGAAGAGGACTTCTTAGTGCAAAAGTACACCTGCACAAATGCAGACCACACAAGGGATAATGTACCAGAAAGGATGAACATCAAGACAGCATGAATGCTACAGAGAGAGAGAGAGAGAGAGAGAGAAGACATGTAATGAGAAAGCTGCTCTTGTTTCAAGCAGTCTTCTAAAACAGCTCTCAGTGTACTGACGGCAAGAATGAAAGCTATATATACCATGAGGGAGAAAGAGAGATGTGACGAAAAAGTTGTTCTTGTTTCAAGCAGTCCATTGAAATAGCTCTCAGCATACTGACGGAACAAATGAAAGCTAACATGAGAGTGAGCGAGAGACGGGGGGATGTGACGTTGTTCCTGTTAAAGGGATAGTATAGTTCTGGTTGAGATGGGGATTCAGGTTTCCAACTCTTCTTGTGAGATAATGAGAAACCTATTACAAAATGTGAAAGAGCGTGCAATTTTAAGAGGAATTCAAAATTCATCTGATGAAAACTGGTTTTGAAATGGCTGAGATATCCCAAAACCAAAGACATCCCAATAAAAGGTGGGTCTTTATTAAGACCACTCAGTTTTACTTTGCCTTTCACATTTCAGCCATTTCAAAACCAATTCTCATGATATAAAATTTAATTCCTCTTGAGAATTGTATGCTCTTTGATATTTCATGAGTGGTTTCTAAACTATCTCGCAAAAAGTTAAAATCTGATTCTTCCATCTCAACCAAAACTAAAAAATCCCTTTAAAAGCACTTTACTAAACTAGCTCTCAACATGCTCGTGAAATCACCAAGAGCTAGCATGAAAAAGAGAGAGAGAGAGAGAGAAGAGAAAACTGTTCCTGTCTCGACCGCACCAGACCACAAAAATAGCCCCCTCTCAGCATACAGTACTGATGGAATGTTACATAGGCGAGACTTGTAACGAGGCAAAGGGGTGGGGGGGGGGGGGGAGGCTGGACTGGAAGATCCAGCAAGACAGGGGAACAAACAAATCTCACATTACTCCAATTAGGGTAATGGATTTAGGCGCATATTTACCCCAAACACCCAGCTCCCTCCCCCCCCCCCCACACCCTTTCAAGAAAAAAAAAGTATATTATTTACAAACATGGCACAACAAAGAGGTGGATCTCTCCTCACTCATGTCAAACAAGATGGCCATACATCTCACTCTCTTTCATACCCAGTATATTGAACTAACCCTCAGTCAGGGAAAGAATGAATGATTTGCCGAGTTCAGTAGTTCAGCAAACACTGAAAGGATTAATACCAGAACATTTATCAGTTCATCCCAACAAGGAGTGACAACTCTATGATGGAATTACCCTCATGGAATTCAACCTGAAGTGTTGCCAAGAGACATGTAAGCCAATACATCAAAATCAGAATAACTCCAACCTGTCAATTAAAGGGCCACAATCTGTGTTTATTGACACTTTAGAAGTGAGCATACTTTCCTTACTTAAAATTGCTACACAAATGTATATCCCTTTATCAACTCCACACTCCACACATTTGAACTGCTTTCTTTGATTTCTTTTTCTCCATCTAAAAATCTATTCAACTCCAGCTTTAAAAATTACATCATGACCTTAACAACTGTGTATCATACATAAATGATACCCACAAAATTTCCCCTGAAGTATTCAAGTCGGTGCATTTCCTGCACACTTGATCACTGCCAACAAGCGTTTCTCCTCCTATACTGTTAATACTAATGAGATGCCTGTGGACAATTCTGCACCGTCGTGTCGGAAGCAAAAAGGAGCTAATGGCACCAAATTTATGCGTGGCCAACATCCTTCTGCTTCTCAACCCATGACATATAATCTGAAAGGATCAGAGCATGCTCTTCCTCCCAAGATCCATGGTTTCAGCTGATTTCAGAGGCGCACTCCTCTCCCCCCCCCCCCCCCTCAACAATTCCTGAATGATTAGAGGCTACGCTAGTCTAAGCACGTCACACAAACATATCTCACGAGCAAGATGTAGCGCGGTTGGTTCCCAGTGGTTTGCTTGCAATGAAATTACCACACAGTGGATGAAACTTGCTGCAGCCTACACAATGACACAGCTTCAGTGTTTCAAACTCTTTCCCTCTGGAAATCGGATGGAGGAAAAAAAGCCTCTCATACCCACCATGCTACGATCCTACTAACACTGTATGCAATTGAAAGAAATTAAAACGCCATGTTTGGAAATGTGAACCAAGTTTTATTGCACTTGCTGTGCACTGTCAAGCTACAATTTTGTTTGATAATTGACCTCATAACCATATATGACCTGTGACCTAGTCTTCACCTTTGACCCTTCACCCTTGGCCTCTAACCATATTTCCCCAATGAACCTTGGCAATGCATGTATGTACATAATAAGTTTCATGAGGATATCTTTAATCATTTCAAAAAGATGACAAATATAGTAAAATATTTGTATTTTTACCTGACTTTTGACCCTTGACCTTTGACCCCCATGGCCCAAAACTTTAAATGTCTACATTCTATATGGTTTGCCAGTATCAGAACTCACTGCTGTGGCTTCCTATTTTCATCAAGATTTCATGACAATCAGCATCTCAACAACAATCTGTCTTTATTATAAACTAATGCTGCATTCTGGTTTAATGACAGAGAACAAATACCTTCCCCTTATTTCATTAGTGTATGTTGGGCTGGGGGGTTAAGTAATATTGATTCATAGAATTTCTTTCTTAGATATAATACCATCAAATGCGTGTTGTCATTTCCAATGTACTCAGTGTATAATCCACTCAGTGGACAAATGAGGCTGAAGCTTCTTACACTGATCCTATTTACATTTGGGACTCTCCTAATGGTTGGCAAACATAGAAAAGAATACTGTTCAAGGAATAGACACTTTCCACTAACACACAGTGTAAACAGCTTGTGTGTGAATGCAGCAGTTTTATCTCTGTGTCTCAGAGTCTGCTATCAAATCGGTGAATCCCAAATGCACATATAGTAAATCGTGTCTGGACTTCACATCTTTGATAAGTAGCTTGTAGGACTCCTTAAAAGGTGTCCAGTGTACCATGCATTAACACTTTGCTGTCTATTATTGTAAAGACTTCATTGCGGTTGCTACAAAACCACATTCGCAATATGTCTGGCACGTTCATATTCAAATAAAAGCTTATCAAAGCAAGCTTTCTGGTTTTACTGCATCTTGAATCTTTCAAACTATGCCTAAATGAACACCCAAAGCTATTTAAAGTGACTGGCATATGTATGAAGTGAAATGATTTTAAAAGTATACATTACTCATATTTCATTTTTTTTGTTGCACTATCATTTGCTGTGTGATGTTTAATACAGAGTGGCTTTGCCTTCACAGCAAAGAATAACCCACAAAAGTACTCTATGTAATCACTTTCACAAGATGGTGAGTTAAGGGGTACGTAACACACAGATAGAGCTAATATCAATCTTATATCAAAATTATGACAGCACAGGGAATGTCAGAGGTAAGAGTCTCAAACTGTAACGAGTCAAACTCAATCCGTCCATACAACTTTAAGTCTCAAGGAAGGTATCTACAAGATACAATCAGCTGCTGATGCATGCCTGCCAGAAGCTACACAGTATGTGGAGTTATCAACCCCCATGCATCATCCATGTGGAGTCATTTACTCCCCTTTAAAGGATGGTGAGCCCAGGACCGCCTGCCCATTTCTCTCCTCATTAAGGGATGTAAACTCCGTTTGCTCTGGCATTACCTCTGCCACTGTCTCAATAATTTTGACGATTGCGCGAGTCTGGCATGCGTGTCGGAGCGCTGTTCCAGAACATCATATCCCTCGACAGCCCTTGAGCAAATGAAACAGGGCCTACCTAAGACCATGTGTGAGGGAAAAAAAAAAAATCATTGACAATCTCTTCCCCCCCCCCCCCCCCATCCCACACTTCTCAACATCAAATAGATGAATGCTCACTAGTCATGGATTCGTGGCATGATTTGATCAAGGCTATCTGATTTCATTTGAGAAACGATGGTTAAACTTAAAGCAGCAAGTCTACATCATTTGTATGTTTCTCATCAGGAGAGCTGTATCTAGTTTACAAACAAAAACATAGTCCAATGAATACACACATATAGGCACATGATAAACTTAACAAGAAAATATTTGCAGTACATTAATTTTCCTGTATTTCACACTGATTTTGGCTAGCGCGAATTCTAAACCCGCAAAAATATCTTTGCAAATTGTTACTACAAATATTGAATGGGTTGAATTGTGTGCGTCAATCATGCAGCGAAAAATTCAAGAACCTGCGAATATGTTTTTGAGCTCTCAGCGCAAAAAATTAATCACATAAAAATATTGACATTTATAGTACATTCTGCTCAGGATTTAAAAATGACAGAAATCTTAACCACACTTGTTGTAACACCAGCATACAATAAACAATGCCTTGAACTGGATTTGTCTATTGAGATAAAATCCTACGTCTAGTGCAGATCCACATTTTTATTACCCTCACAACTGAAGTAAAGCTGTGATTGAATATTTGCTGTAGGGGCATAATGGAATTAGCTCCAAACCAACAACTCACTCTGCCAATTCACATGACGAAACGATCTAAAATACTGCTGGAAGCCCATGTCTTTCTGGAGTAATAAGCACAGTATACTAGTAGTGTTTTCCCTCCAGTATGCATACTGAAATAACGGAATGATTAAAATGCCAGGATTCTAACATTGCGATATAATGCATGCAATAATGATGGTGATGAGGACGATGATGACAATGAAAACAATGATAATGATAATGATAATATTATTGTTACTTTTATCACATTAATCATTGTAAATATCATTATCTTCGTTGTTCTCATTATCATCAAAATAATAATATAACATCAACAGCAATTATAATAAAGCCAGTAATAATATAATCATCATCATCATCAGCACAAAAATGAGGATAACTATAGTGCACAAGCTCATAATGTAATAATTCAAGTCTATCCCATTAAGTTATGAGTTAGAAAAAAAAAATAGGATTCACTCGATGAAACATGGCTCACAGGTACAGCAAGCAATTACACCTCAGATGCGAAATATGCCTGGTTTAAACATCACACAGCACCCCAATGCTGCCACATTGTCCATGTGTAAGCACGGTTTTTCCCCCTCTAGAAAGAGGCTAAATGCCCTGACCATTTCACACAGCAACGGCACTCAAGTGGATGTTCCATTAATGAAAGAGCATCAACCCCTGCTGACTTATATTCCTCCCATCCCCACCCGTCCCCCTTCACTCCACACGGACTGTAGAGTTAATAAAAAAAACGACGACGAACAGGATGCACATGTCACAATAAAGGTGTAAGATGATCAACTCATATGATGTGCCTCAGGGGGCGTGTCACTGCCCATGAGGGGTATAAAGCAGACACCCCTGGTATGACAGAGGGAGAAAAACACAGAGAGAAAGAGGGAATTTCCTCTGACAAACCCTAAATCAAAAAAACTCTATGAGATGGATGAATTTATTTCATCTCACCAAATGTCACGACTTCCTCAGCCCTACTGCATAGTCTTGAAAGATAGGCATACTTCAAATCTCTGTACGAACATGAATCTAGGTCTACGTGCAGGCAAGATACGTGGCAGGAATTTCAAGAAATGTGTGAGAATTTGTAGGGAAGGGGAAATGTTCACAACATGCCTACGGGACCTCTGCAGTGCAAACACTGAAGAAAGTATGTTTGTGTAGACTAATCATAAATGAGCTCCAAAATGTCATCTGTGAGGCGAAGAGCAGAGAGCATGTCAAAATGAAATTATCGATAAAGCAAGAGCGAGATGAAAGGTTTGGCCTTTCTGCTTCTAAAGACTGACAGGGGTTAACTCGGCAAGGAAACATAAAGTGTCTACGTAGGGGCGCGATGCGTTTACTCCTGAATGCACACACAAGAACGCATGGCACTGAACCACCGCTGGAAATCGCATGCGTATGATACGGGACGTTCAAAGCACCCACCACAAGTGGGATGAAATATGTTGTGCTTTGTGTTGTAGTTCCCTTCCCCTGTATCTCTTCGTATGTCCTTCATCTAGGGTTCCCCCTGGATGATCGGCAGTTGTTTGTCCAGCTCTCTGTAATTTATCTGACTGATTTACTGCCATATAGTACTGTCACTGGATAACGATTGATAGGCACTCTTTCAATTCAGGTGGAACAGATGTTTAATGCAATTATTTACATACTGTCTGAATGATCCTCCTTATTTTATCTCCCCCCCCCCCCCCTCCCCAATATATTCAAATATGACCATGTAGTAACAATATTAAAGTACAATGAACTCGATTAGTCATTTTTTATGGGAGTTCTGCTCGGTACAGCAGAATGATATTTAATCAACTCAGCAATTCAGTTTTTATCCCATGCTGACAATTATCATGTTTTTCCCCACGATAGGGATATTGATTAGCTTCAAATTATCACTGAAGATTAATTTGTCCTTTTTTGTTTTTGTTTTGCTTTTTTGTAATAACTGTCTAATGGCACTGTTGTACACTGCACATTACGAGCAATTTCCTGCAATAAGAATAGAATTAACATGCCCGCATCTGGACATCAAATTCAGTTAACCATTAGAATCAAATTTGGTATCAGAGGCCACAATATGAAAATGACACAACTTTTCGTAGTTATTTCACCGATTTCCCTAGCATACAGTTTGTCCAATCACGGCCCCTAGCTTGGTTTGAAACTTTTCTTTGAAAACTTGAAGAGGATATGTGTTTAACTGACAAACCGCTTTATGTACTGTCTGGTAAACTTTGTGGTTTTGCCATTGTTTCGCTGACTTACAGTTTGCATTATTTCACAAATATATAGGAGTACACTCTACCTATAGATGCAGGTTGTTACACTGTTCACTATATCGAGCGACGAGAAAGGGAGGGAGGGAGGGAGATTTAGCACACAATACACACAGTATAACATCTAGACCTATCTGTCACTCTCTGCCATTTAGTGCATCTCCTGAACTAGCCATATCTTTTCTTCTTCTCCTTTTGTCAAGTTCTACAATCATTCTGACCTCTGCATTTGGTCATTAAAACTGCTCAGGCAGGAAAGTCCCCCGCACAAACATAGACCACGAATTCATATCAGCCAGCCAGCCACCCAAAATCCACCACAAACCGATCATAAGCGCAATCCGCCTGCACAGAGTGGTGTTGACGAGAGAATGGTACTGTAGTACCAGAAGCCGACAGATATGATTTGTCGGATGCAATTAAATTCGGACTCTCGTCCAGTATCCCTTCACTGTGCTGAAGGCCGCTGCCCCACTCTCCCGTGCCACAATCCGGCGGTGAGGGAAAGGCGTACATGACATTGACAAGCATGTAGCCCATCGATCCCAAGGCGTCACTGCCACCAGGCTCACCCAGAGTACACACTGGCAAAGGGGGCCAAAAATCATTCAAAGAAATCAATACTGGATATCGTATGCTTATTGCAGAGCAATCATCGCCCAAACCAGCATCTCACGGTCAAAGTGAATAACAATGCCACTTTTCCCCACATACATTCAGTGTTTATTTAAACCTCAAGGCAGAAGTTTAATAAGCCTCATATTGCCCAATACCTAAATTGGCATACGGATATCTTTTGCATTTCAAAAGGGCTACTTTGGTAAACAGAATTCACAGTACCACTTGTGGCACAACTCAGTGCAAGAAAGCCATCATATATTAGTAGGTAACTAGAAAAGCACTCAGCACAGATCTCTACCAAGCAGCATATTTCCACAAAATTAATACAAGTTTGGATGCTTAAAACGGCCTTACCTCCCAAAGATAAAGAACCCTTTCCAGTTCTTCCACCTTAATTTTCCAGTTACGCCTAGAGCACACTCTCATTAGTGTTAATATGCACATCTCAAATACGTGCAGCTTGAATTCCCTAATTCCCGTGTAGACTCCATTTGCCAAAAAGAAAGAATCCTTCAAAACGTTTGAGCAGAATATGCGAAGTTGGCACGCCGTCGACTGAGTCCGACGTGTGAACGTGGCGCATAAAGAGTTACCGGTAATCATTTGCTGTATCAATTAAATCATTCTCCTGTAAATTTCATCCAAATCCATTCACAACTTTTGCAAAGAGACAGACAGACAGACAAAGAAACAAACGCCAGCAAAAAGATGAGCTCCTTGGTGGAGGTAACTTCTTTCCTCGATAGAGAACATGTTACAGAAGAATCTTTACATCCAAATTCTCATGTCATTGCATTGTACACCTCCAAAAGAATAGCAGTAGAAGAAACAGTCACATACAGAAATTGGCTTGTAAATGATAGCTTACCGGGTACAACGTGAGCTCTGTAGCATTATGCATACAGAAACAACACGAAATGCATCCATGGAATGAATTGACAAGTACAGAGTACCAATACATATTGCCTTTATTGTGAACACTTCTCTATCGGGTGTGATATGTAGAGAGTCTTTCTTTCTAAATGGAGAGTCTACTTGTCAGTGTAATTATAGGAGTGTCATAACTGTGACAGTGTCAGCCAAGTCAACTCAGAGTTTGAGTTTACTGGCAGCCTATGGGCATCTCAAATTAATCTATTAAGAAGTTTCCATTTGTGTCAATTATATATACAATCTATATTTTACAATTGATACATTTTGTCCTTACATATACAACTTTGTCTTTACAATGTACATGTCAGTCTCTATAAGACAAGCAAAGCGACGTAACAGATACCTACATAATGTTGTTTGGGGATTCAAATGGGACATTTTTATGACAAACTCATAAGTAATCCCTTTTCCATCTTTTTTTTTCCAAGCATAAAATGAAAACACAAAATAGAGGGATGCTGTGTCCTTTAAATCCATGCGTAGTATGAACAGGTATGGCTCCTCAGGCCTAGAAAGGTATGTACATGTAATTTCACAGAGGTCCAACATATCCCCCTTCCCTTTTATATGAGAGAAGATAGTCTATTATCAAACCCTTTTGGTGCCGGGGACTTTGGACAGTGTGTACAATGCTATCAGGTCTTCTGCACCCATCGGCAATGAAAGCACACAAAAAGTTAAACAATATACCTGTACATAATGTACCAAAACCATTATACATTATGACTGATTAATGTATTTTATGACATAATTTATGTTCTTACAAAGAGTATGGCTGAAGCATGACAGGTTGTATGCACAAAGCTCTAGATCAACACTGCCCAGTATTCTGCATGCTCATTTGCCTGCAAATTATGTTACAGCGAGTAATTTTTTCTAAAACATTTTTTTCGCATTTTATTAGCGATAACGAGACAATATTGCTTTTTCATGTTGCTCTCATCACGTGGCCCTAATTTTGCCTGATAAATCCCATACCCCTACAGCGGGTCAACAGTTAGGAAAGAAGTGCATAAGGCCAAGTAAAAAAAGAAAGCAGTTTCTCGTCCGGGTTTTTTGAGCAAGGCGATGAGGGAGGTCCTTACTATTTGATATCTTACTATTTTTTCGAGGATTGTCAAAATGAAAGTAATATGTGTTTCTCGTCCGGTAATTCTGAGAAAGGTAACGAGAGAGGGGTTTACTATTTTCTATATCCAATTTATGAAATGAAATATCACTCTGGTAGCTGTGTTATGAGAGACCAGGTCCCAAGTGTATGTCTTGCCTGCACTCTGTGCATTTTCAAACAAATAGATATATTATGTACCATACTTGAAACGAAACTTCATGCATGCAGAAATACATTTGCTTTTTCTTTCCACTACAGATGTAAAGGGAAAATGACCATCTTAATACTGGTATTTCTGATACCAGTGTACTTGCAATTCTGATGTATTGTGCTATTAATTGAAACAGGTATAAAACATGTCTTTCAACAAATGTACGACTGAAATTAATTCCATGATATTCAAAACACTGCTTTATTTATCATTTGTGTTTATGACTTTTTGAGTCCACACAGCTGATATGTATAGTTCTTCACAGTACAATTGTAGCACATTCAACTGGAAACTAGCTTGTACAATTGCAGATGGATGTCAAAATGATACTGATGTGGCATTATAGCATTAAACATTTAAAGATGTTTCTTCATGTTCTAAAAAGACATTTGATAATCACTCATCATTTGGATGATGAATTATTGTATACCAAAACTACATAAATGTAGTAAAACATGTACCTGTGCAGGTAAGTCACATTCTCCCTTCATTTCTTCCATGGCCATCATTACAGTGCTACCAAGAAGCAGCAGTGATATAAACAGCAAAATACAACGTGTAATGACAATTTCAGTTCACGCTCATCAAAACTGCTTATTACTTTTCAAAGTTTTGGCTATTAACATTCGTTTGTGGGTGTATTTTATTTGTTTGTTTTGTGTGTTTTTCCCTCGTGAAAGACGTAATGATTTCTTCGTATCGAACGTAAACTGCATGTTTACCGTAAATAAGCCATTCAGCTCAGCTCAGCTACGGCGCATTCGATTCATCGAACTTGCAGTAACCTCTTATAGGCAGGAGCACATGGCGCATTCCTTTAAACTTGAAAGTGAAGCCACGTGTTTGTACATCGGCGCTTCCACACACAGCGCGGCATTTTGCGATCATCGTTATAGCAGACTTTCCGATTCCAGTCAGGGGAAAAGGAATTGGAATACTTCGGAAAAGACTGATGTTTAAAATCTAATGAAATGAAAAAAGCCTGAAAACAACGCGTGATTATGTTTTCATAGTAAACGATAATTGGAAACACGGAACAGAGTACCGGTATCGCATCCGCTCACAAAGAAGCTCTCTTGAGAAGATGAAAGCATTCCACGTCACCTGCTAGATAGTGGAAGCTTCCATAATCATCCCAGCAAGTTTTTGGAGCTACATACTTGCACTTGTACACATTCACTGCGAGAAAGCAATCAATCAACGCTGAACATTGCGTAGTTTGGCATCTTTATCGTGCTGGTGACCAGCTCGATGCTTCGGCATGTGTCATAACGTTATGTTTAGAGCCTGTAGGCCTCATAAGTCGACGAGTTTAATTCAAAATAGCAAAAAGAGGGAGATTGAAAAAATACGAATTCTGGTGGAAAAATATGAATTTTGGAGCTGCTGAGTACTAATTTGTGCTTCCAAAGGTTGGCAGCTCTGGGCCCCGTTTTATGAAGAGTTAGAATTGATTATGAAGTCGATTTCAACTGTAAGTCTATGGCAGACTGTGTAGTAAGGAAAATTAAAATTGATTTATATCTTTTGATAAAACGGGGCCCTGGTATTAAAGCCGTTCGCTGTGCCCACGTGCGCTTGAGATCGGTTCTCTCCATCACTGCACTCCACGATTTTTTTTTTCCAGCTCCAGAACGCGCGCATGCTATGCTGGCTGGCTGGTCTCCTCTATGACTAGCATGTGGTTACATCGCGCAATCAATCTAGCAGCACATGAAGCGGGCAACAGCACGAGAAAAATGTACAGAAGGTGCTCAACGTCCTGTCTACACCACGACGTACCGAGTGCGCTGTACATCACAGCCCAGGCCGCGCCCGCCCGCGCCCATCCAATTACAGTTCGACTGCTTTGTGGGTCATTCCTTCTTGCCGAGCTCGCAGTGTGAAATGCATGCGTTATTACATACGCACTACAGAAGCTACAGCTGTACTACAGCTATAAAGTAGAGGACGCAAGGCGTAATTAGAAATGAGACATCACGATTGGTAGGTGAATTGTCGATTTTTTTTTCGGCGGCCGAAAAAATAGTAAAATATCAAAAAAGTCGATGCGGCAACTGAAAATCGATGCGAGCGGGGAGCGGGCTGGGACGAGAATTATGAATTTCTTGGTATTTTCAGCGCCATTTTGAAAATAGTAAATAGTTAAAAAATCGACGCGGCGGCCAAAATCGATGCGCGCGAGGACGAGAAACTGGTTTCTTTTTTTACTTGGCCTAAGCCTCTCAATGCTCCTGCTAATGCCTTAGTCTGCATTTTTCAGACATTGAACATGGCACATTTCTGTGACATGAGCAATGTGTTGCCAGCATAAATCGTATCTATGTCAAGAGCGCTGTTAGCTTGAGACCGAAGCCCTTAAATGGTGTATTGGTAGTGAAACGGTATCTTGCATCCATCTTGAACAACTTGTAAGCCTCATTCTGCATGGTTCAGTTGAACAATTCCTGAAAAATACCATGTAAATCCTGTTGACAAGTAGACACTAAAGAACTTGTTTCACACTATAGACTACAATGTACTAACACAGATATGGGGCTTTGGGACTAGTATTTCATTTAGTGCAATTATGTTTTGTTTACTCATAGATTCATGTTAAGCTTTAACAGGTTTGCAAGCTACTAGTCTTAACAGCATTTCCTGAAATAAACCCCAAAACTGCATACATACTACACCATCTTAAAATCAACTGCAATTGCAGTTTTTTTTTTTAAGTGTAATTTTCGTCCAATCTGGTGATAGATCTAGAACAACTTTCCAGCTTCAGAAACTGTAAAATAGACTGAATTAATGCAGACATATTTCCATTGGATTTGGATGTTTCTAGACACAGGACATTCCACTAGTAGCACAGACTACATCAGTTTACTACTGGGTGAGTTCTGCTGCTAATCACATTAAAGCTCATTCCACAGTCTACCTCATGCATAATTTTCAACTCACTCTATCTTTCCCATTCCCCCCTTCCCCCGTGTAAAATGGCACCATGTATCCCCCCCCCCCCCCCCCTCCTTAGAAAACAAGAATCTACTTGTGAATTTAAAAAAAAAATCAAAAAAAGAAGAGCTGCATTAGGATTTTCCTAGGTCACAAAATTTCAGTCAAATTTTCATGACTGATACAAGTTTCTATGATGAAACTGTTTGATTTTTTTTTCCATGTGACTGGGTGATTACCAGTTTTCATTACTGGGTGATTTTCTGTTGTACAAAAAGTGGTCAAGTTCAGAAATATGACAAACTGGCCTTCATTTTTGGACACCTTTATGTGATTTTAAGAACTTCCATTATCATCAGTGGGATGTTTCTCATCCATACATGTTAGTTTTGATCTTTTTTTAGTCATCTTTATAGTACACTCTAACTGTGGATGATATGTTACATATATATATGTAAGCAAAATATCTTTCACCAAATGTTGTACAAGTTCAAAATATACATTAAAAATCTCACACAGAGAAATTCTACAGCATCTTTAAGCTTCAGCATCACAAACTGTCACCTAGAATTCTAGTATTTCACAATGTCAGTCCTCACTGCCAACAAGTACCAACATGCAATCTCTATTTTCCATCATACCAAAAAAGACATGTCAAGTATTAGTGATTGTCTGTAAAATACTCCAGGAAATTATTAGCTGCATACCTCTAGAGCATCACTTCATTGTACAACATTCAGGAGGAATGATGCATCAGTGGAATGCCTTGGTAGATAAATCAGCCCTGTCTTCAACATAGACAGCTGCACTCTACAACTGAGTAGAGTCTGTTTCCACAGACGTAAAGTAGTCTACTATGTGTAGCTCGTCCCACGAACATCACCGACAGAAATTTGCTATAGAAACCGCTGCACGGCCATGTGCACATCGAAAACCATGCAACCGAAAATAGCGAGGACTTTATCAGGCCCTAATTACTCCCAATTTGCTAAGAAAATCGCATTAATTTTGCTCAGAAGGAAATAACGCTCGAAAGGCCTACCAGCAGAAAATCATAGTAACAAGACTTGGCATCATGATTAGAAATTAATGAGGTAATGAATAATCCAGAAAGGCAAAGAAATAGTCACACAACTATTTAATATGAAACAATGCACTGTGGTATCACAACCAAACATACACTTGCCAGAGCATTTGAAGATCAGATCCTTAAATGCAGTTCTCACATTTCTTGAAAAATCCATTGTTGAATGCAGTGCATTGTTTGTTTTTGTTGTTTACTTGTATACATGTACTCTTGACTTTTGTTCAGTATTTACTTGCATACTGAAGACACATTGGTCACAGTCACATAAATTACACAGCCACTTTTTGTTTGTTTGTTTTTTGTCTTTTAGTTCTTTACATTGCTTCATAGTTTCTGATATTCAGACAGATGTTTATATCATTTGTTACTCTGTTTAATCTGATGTTATTTCACTGCTTTTTGCTCCTTGAATAAACTTGCTTGCTGGGTTTATCATACTTTGATGTCACACTTTTACAGTGTGCTTTCGTGTTGCTAATATTCATATATGATACACGGAGCTCTTTTGATTTAACTGTACTAATATCATAGGAACTGCCATTCATTGTATACTTGCCCAACAATTTGTAAGCTGCTGTGATATGCCTGCATAATGAAAAGCACTTGATAAAAACATAACTTATTACTATCATTTGACCATTTTCATCATCACTGCAAGTAATTCCTCTTTCACCTTTAAATGATGTGTCTGGAGAAAATGAGCTATTATAACTAAATAAATGAAATAAATAAATAAATAAATAAATAAATAAATAAACAAATAAGCAAGTACGTATGAAAGTACCTAAGTAAGTAAATAAATAAATAAATACTGTAAAACATGATATATTTGCGGCACGAAATTTTCGCGAATTGGAGCCGACGGCCTTTTTCGTGGTAAGAAATTTTCGCGAATTGCCACTTGCGTTCAATGCATATAGTGTAGATAAGAAATTTCGCGTGCATTTTAATTTCGCGCATCTTGGCGCTCGCGAAATTCGCAAAATCAAAATGCACGCGAACATTCATCGTGTACAGTAGATACATACATACATACAGACAGACATACATACATAGGCCTACATAAATAAATAAATAAATAAATGTACTTATTCTTGTTCAGGATAATAGATGTTATACAACTACAAAAAAATTGGGAGAAATATTAAAAAAAAAATAGTATATATGAGTTTTGATCACATATTAACTTAGCGCTCTATTAGGTATTTAAAGTAAAATAAGAATTATGACACATTCACTTTAGCAGAAATACCTACAATTTTCTTGAATTAAAAAGGAAGGTGATGAATCTTTCTCTTGCATAATGGGTACAGACACAATGGTATTAATATATTTCATTAGACAGCTGCTGTAATAAATGCCAAATATTAAATGTTACAATGCCATGTAAATGAATATATATGTTTTTACAAATCCCGCGTACACTTGCATTGATGTGATCTGGCCACAATTACTTCTCTCCTTTCTGATTAACTTTGGAAATTTAAATCTAAACATAATATTCTTGTCATGTACCATACTGTTCAAGTCTTACAAATTATGATAGACTCTCAAAATCATGGAAAGATGTAGGAACGAGCCTGTGAATTTAATACTCATAAATAGTCAACCAACAATTATCAAAGTTTTCAAAACCTTTTAAAAAACTATTTGCGACTTGGGCTTTTGTATGTTTGATTTTTTGTCAGCAGGTACAGTATATTGCAAGCTTGAGGTTTCTTAAAGGGCTAGGGCACAAAAATTTTAAAGAACAGTTTTGTAGAGATATGACAACGTCTTTTGCCATGCTGTGCGTACTTTGTATCCTAAGTGATGGTTCAGGCAGAAGATGGAAATCAAAGAAGTGGCCGACGGCATCTTTAGTGTAGAATCTATCGCTTATTGCTCTATAAAGGTTCAATTATGAATTTCAGGTAACGTTTAAAAAGGCCGATAATTTAGTGTCATAAAAAATTCAAGAGAAGTGCTCACGATCGCAAAGTTGGGTTCCCTAAAACTCTATTTCATCTTTAAGCAGAAATTGGCCCATTTCATATCAACTCCCCTGATCACATTTTAGAAATGAGTACCACCATCACCAAATAAACTTGTTGTGGAATCACACCGAACACAATCTATGTTTTACACTACACTTTAGGTCAGCAAAAGGGGCTAGTGTTGATGTAGAATGTTTCCATGTGACACTCATTCTTAGACTGGATCAAACTTTTAAAGTGCAAAGTGGGTATTTAAACTTTCATCTCATCAAGACAGAGTAGTGACATATATCTGGCCGTCTCTGATTACATGATTCTTTGCCAGAATAAGTTCATCTCTTTACTTTGATCATTGTGTTGTTCTCTTTCCCTTTTTTTTTTCTCAAATACACACATATAACACACATGTAAAAACATAGTCATACCAACCCATACAGTCTCCATTCCCTTCCCCTAAACACATTCACTGTACACACTCACTCACTTCCATACTGTTTCTGCTGCTCACCCAGTTCTTACATAGTAGATATAAAGGCGCCTTAAGTAAACAGAGCATCATCGCTATTACACCGGATGAATACAATTACTATTTCCATGTGAACAGGTCTTGTCTAAATTACCTTACCACCTGCCACCCTCGCTACACATTCTCAATAATTCAAGTGATGGCTGCACCATGAACTTTCAGATGTCAAGAGTAAAGCGCCGATGACAATAAATGGCCGAGTCAACGCAGGACAATGAGTTCACTTAAAGGTAGAAGCCCCCTGTCAATAGTCTTGTCAATTCCAGTCAAGTCTTGAGGCAAAAGGGCACTATGTAATTAGAGCTATAAAAGGAGTACAGTTTTTAGGTAGTTAAAAGTTTGTGCCTCTCTCTCTGCAACCCTGAATGTTAGATCTCTTTCATAAGCATGGTATATTGTGCAGGTACAATGTACGTAATTCAGACCTTTCCTCAGAATAAAACTGGAGACTTCTTTGTGACGGAGGGGGAAACAATACAACAATTCCAGTGAATCTAGTTGGACATGAAAAAATTTTCACCACTACTCGCGGTTTAAAAAAAAAAAAAAAAATGGAGGAGCATATTCTCAAATGGCATGGGGTTAGTTTTTCATTTCTTTTTGAAAAACTTCAAGATGTATTAATACTGTAAGGCTTCTTACACGATGTTGGGACACATCATTTTTTTTACCACGCAAAAATTTAGGACATTTGCAAAAGGGATACATGGCCTTCAATTCCTGGTTCAGCTATGATAGCTAGACAGGGTCTCCTGATTTGTATTATTTGTAATTGTTACAGACATCATCTGCACGCTTCAAGGGTTAACGTCCCCTCTTTAGCAATAGGTTAATTGATCAATAATGTGATCAATTTATCAACATGATCAAACATTCCTGAGCACTGTCGCTGCACAGAAGAGCTATGGTACGCGATGAATTCTGACACATTTCGTACATCAGCAGTTTAGAAAATATGGCATTAAAGGGACACATTTTACTATTGTCACAAAGTAAATTCAAAACACAGTACACAAGAAACAAATGATGCAAGCAACTCGGAACAGACCGCTCGCATACAAAACCTTTGAAGGGGAAAATATTGTAAGTACAGCTGTAGTCAGTTTTGACCAATCATACGGCATGGAACAATATCATGGAAATCCATCAGAAACAACAAAGATACATTCTACATTAATTGTAGTAAGCCCCAAAAAACAAAAAACATTAAATACAAGGATGAATAAATAAAAGGATCATTAACTGCATTTGAAATGTCATCAATCAAATGACTACAGTGACTGTCTACAGCATGAATCATAGTCTCTGCTTGCTCATTTAATGCAATGCATGGTGCATGCAACAGGAAAGCGCATTTTCAAACCTTATTCAAGTTGCATGATGTGTACACCTTATCTCAGGCCATTCCAGAAGCTTAACTTCTCTCAGCAGAGAAGAGTACACTGTGCTTTTCAACAAAGAAAATAGCTCCCACAATGAATAACATCCTCTTGCTTTTCGCTCCTCTTCCTCCCTGCCTCCCCCCCCCCCCTCTATCTCTCTCTCTTTCTCACCATCCATCAATGCATTTTAACTGTACACACCCTTTAAGTGGTTGCAAACACAACAAGGAAACACATGTACCACTGAAATGAAATATTCATGCCTGTACTCCACTAATAGAGTTAGACTTGATGCTGAGTTGAGACTGACCTCAACATGACTTTTTAAGGGGCAGGAAGTCATTCCTGTATCAACAGGCTAGCATTAGCAGCTTGCGACATACTGTAAACGTGGAAATTTTCGCGGTACATTAATTTTCGCGGATTTCGCGCTACGTTCGGCTAGCGCGAATTCAAAAACGCGCGAATATATCTTCGCAATTTTCTATGCACATTTTGAACGGCCTGAATTGCGTGCGCTTCGTCGAGGATACTGCTACATAGTACAGACATGTTTACGCATAATATTAGCAGTATCATCGCACGCACCGCACGCACCGAGCCCATGGCCGATTGATGTGCTACATCTCCGCGACTACAGTACTAGTACTACAGTACATGTATCGAGTAAAATACGTGTACAGTGTACATGTACTACGTACATCGTGTAGTTGAGCGCTTGTACTCACACTCGCGCCGCTCGCTACGTCGCTTTCATACGCTGGCATCGCTGGATGAAAACAGCGACTGTGTATTAACCCGCTGCGGAGCGCGAATTTAAGAACCCGCGAATATGTTTTCGAGCCGCTCAGCGCGAAAAATTAATCGCGCGAAAATATTGACGTTTACAGTATTTCCCTTTGGGCAGTTGGGGAATCAATATACAGGAAACACGAATAGATACACTGACAATACTAGTTTCATTTTGTTGAAAACTCACTTAAAACCACAGCATCATATCTTATTCCATTAGCTGAATATAGATAATGTTCACTTGTTTGTGTGTTATTACTGAAAATATATGGTTATAAGTAGCAAAAATAGTGGATGGATTAGTTGTTAAATGGTGCTGCAAACCAGCGTGAAAGAAACATTCAGTTTACTGGGTGAAGGATACAATGGAATAACACGTCCTCGCTGGGGTGACAAAACCTTTCACATCAAATTTTGGTAAAAATTGCGGGAGCAATCGCCAGAGAATCGGTTAAGTGATGTCCAGTCCATATCCTAGCTGTCTTAGCCCCAAAATGAATACACCACGACATGTCAAAGGAAAGACAATCCCATTTCTTATGGTGCTTTGGCTGCCACATTTTTTTGTTTTTGTTTTTCTCCTGAACATTTGACATTTTTCAGATACGAGGTTTCGTCGCCCTAACAGCGATGAGCTGTCAATCAACACAAATGATTTCCCAAGTCACATGACTGCAAAAAGGGATGCATGCTTGCCTTACTGAAAAGTCATTAAGTGCATAAAATATCATATTTGAAATCACATTTAAGATTAAAATGCTGTATCTTGACTGGCTGATTGTGGTTGGTGGTTAGATTTGATAAGTATCAAGTTAACAGGACTCTTCACCAAGAAGGGTCTGGAATTATTCCTTTTTGATAGAAGCAAAGAACAATCGAAAACATTAAATTACAACAGAGCAGTTAGACTGAAGCATAGCATGCAAACCAATTCAAGCTCAAACAACATTTCAAAGGAATTAATCAATGGAGCAGAATAACACAGAACACAACGATTTACACAATGCAAGACGTCTCGTCATGTGCAAGAACATTAAACTTTATTACTTTATTCACTAGTCATTTGTAATGATCTTTAGTCTAGTTGTGCATGTTTCTATCACCCCCCCCCCCCATATATATGGAAATTTCTGTTGCTTTTGATTCTGCAGAATCATAAAATTCTCTTGAGCATATTTGTGTTACTTGATTTATTAGAGAGAAAAAAAAGCCAGAGTGATTCAGGAAGAAATGCATTGTGAATCAAGCTGCCAATACTGAAAGATGTAAAACAAGATGATTTGCCAACGTTAGCTTTGGTTGTGGAACTGAATACACAAGCAAATCAACTTCATAACCAAAGCAGAACCAAAACAAAAGCAAAAAAGCAAAATTAAAACTCAAATCCAGCAATCTAAAGTAGAAGTCCTACCTTCTACAAGAGACTTACAGTTTTGTATATAAAAACGTGTCTATGAGCTTGGGCTTGCTGGTTCTGCATCTGCCTCTTCCTTCCCTTCAGCATATTTTGTGCTGTCTGCTGGACTCTCCACTTCAGCAGATGCTCCCGTTTCAGCTGTTGAATCAGTTCCAGAAATAACCTTTTGGCTTTTCCCTGCAGCCTCCACAACTGCAGTCGAGTCCTCACTCTGTTGCTCGACGTTTTCCACTTCTTGAACATCTTTTCCCGACTCTTCATTTTTGTTTTCATGATTATTCTCCTCCAATTTCTCTTCCTTATCTTGGACGCTGTTTGTTACTAAGTCTGCAGCACTTTGACGTCCTAAATCCTGCTTGGCACTCTCTTGACTTTCCGCCTGCTTTTCGTCCAGGCTTCCACCATCTCCTTGAACCTGTCCCAGATTGTCAGATCCTTCCTGTGATGTTCTCTGAGCATCCTCCAAATCAGCGGCAGCTTCCTCAGTCTCTGCTCCTGGTGCAGATGTTGGCACCTCCTGATCCATGTTTGATCCTGTGGAGTACTGGACTTCGCTCTTGACTTCAGCCTCTTCAGCTTTGGGGTCACTGACTGCTTGGCCATCTTCTCTCTTGGATGCATTCTCTGTATTGGAGACTGCTTCCTTGGGTGTGACCTCTTCTTCATTCACATTTTCAGTTGCAGCATCCTCCTTCGGCAACTCCGAGCCGCTTCCTGTCTGGTCTGGCTCCCTACCAGACTCGCCTGTTTGCCCCTCCATCCCTGCATCTACACTCTCACCCTTAATGAGGGAGTCCCCTTCTTCATCGTTCTTGGCAGAAGCTGACCCTAAGCTGTGCTTGGATGTGATGACACTACCACCAGCAGAACCAGCACTTGGCTTCTTTTCAGCATCTCTCTCCTCCTGGACTGCAGTCTGATTTACTTCTTCAACCGCTGCCGAAGGGTAATCATCGCTGGGGCCATGCCCACTCTGGTTATCCTCAGAGGGCTGAACTGCCTCTTGGCACATTTCTTCACTATCATCTTCAGCTTTGATTGCGACTTCTTCACCCTTCGAGGGGACTTCTCCACTTTCTGTTGCAACAGTCTGCTCTTCAGGGTTTGCAACATTCTCAGCGAATTGACATCCACTTCCGTCTTGATCATCTGTGGTGACTGTGGGGTCTGTACAACTTTCTTCCTCCTTGCCTCCTTCTGTGGATCTTGTTTGGTCTGTAGAGCTACCTTCATCATTGACAACTCCCTCCTCTGAGATTCCATGATTTGAGGACGTGGGTTGATCTGCAGCACTTTCCTCTTCCTTGGCACCCCCCACATCTGGGATTCCTTGTTCTGAAGGGATTATTTGTTCTGTACCACTCATACTATCCTTGACAACTTCAACACCTGGCATTCCCTGATCTGCAGAGACAGTTTGATCTGTACCACTCTCGTTATCCCTGACATGTCCCTCATCTTGTTCTGTTGCTTGATCTCTACTACTTTCATCGTCATTTGTAACTCCTTGATCTGCAGGGCTGGCATCTTCTTGGACACCTTCCACATCTGCAAGTTCCTGCTCTGCGGATACAGGTTGATCAGTATCCCTGACACCCTCCTCTTCAGGAACCTCTTCAGGCTCTGCAATATCCCTTTGATCTGATGCACTCCTGCTCTCCTGGACATCTGTGGTCTCTGTCACTCCTTGGCCATCTGTAGTGACATTCTCTTCTGCTGCTATTGCATCTTGTCCATCTTTCTCCGAAACCCTGCTGGCAGACAGTGTGACCAGATCTGCCTTACTCGCTGAAATAGCATCATCGGTTGCAGCTTGCTCAAGGTCTTCTTGACCAGTCTGTGGGGCTTCCTTGCTATTTTCAAGTGATGCTGATGCAGATGGTGCCTCAATCTGAGTCTCTTCATTTGCACCACTTGTCACCTCGTGCAAATCATCGCTCGGTAATCTGGCATCCGATTGGGCATTGACATCCTGTGCCGAGCGTGAGGGGGCTTGGGACGGGGATGACAAGGGTGGGCCCTCTTGGGCAGAAGCAGCGCTGGGAGACAAAGAAGGCTGACAGAAAAAGTGTGCAACAGTAGGAGGGAACAGAATAGAAGGATATATTGAGAAGATGTGCAGACAAGCAGCATACAGAAAGCACAGATTGGCAGACAATAGAGAGTGGCAACAACAAAGGATTGGGGTCACACATAACACACAGGACGTATTTAGGTGAAGTGATAAAAAAATTACTCGAGGACATTAATCATGACAAAAGAATTAGGCATCCTCATGTCAATAGAATAACATAAATGTGCAGAGGTGGAATTAGACAATCATCACTAAAATGAGCAGACGTGAGGTATAGTTACACTACAAGGGCACATACAACATGGACGACAAAATCCGTTGAGGGCAAACCATGTACACCAGAGAGTCAATTGTGTAATCTTGCATAGTAATAAACTGAAAGAATAAGTTTGAAGGTATAATTGATAAAATGCAAAATAGGGTAAATGAATATATTTTGTGAAATGACAGCTGGGACTTGAATGCATTCATGTGTAGATTGTGTATGGTATGACAATGTTTAATTATTCATTAATCAATTATGGCTTTACCATATAGATTAACCGCTCCTAAATACTTCTGCAGATTGAAATTTTATTTGTATGAGGGCACATGCAGAATACACTTTTTTTTCTGCCCAAACACCACACAACTGGGTTGATTGTGGTCTGTTTCACACAATACCAGTATTTCTAAATGTCAAAATGTAATATGAATGTGATATAAATGTAACGATTGATAATGTGATGTGCAGCGTTGCAGATGCAGTTTAGTTGCATAGTATGCTGAAGGGATGTATGTCATGATGTCTGACTGCATTACCCGATCATTCTGAGCTCAGGACCGTCTGTGCCTATCTATGCCTTCTGTGCTTAGTTTGACCAAGTGAGGGCGCTGCCACAAAAAAAGAAAATCTCACCTGTTACCCTGGCTACAGAGTGATGGACAAACACACTACAAGCATGGACTGCCCCATAGCTTTCATACTCTTTGCTAGCAAAAACTGTGCAGTAATCAGCTCAGTGTATAAAGTCATACAACCAGGTTTGCGTGGATAATTTAAATATTAACATGCACTGCACTGGTTGACCTGTTTTGAATTACCATGAAAAGATAGCAGAAGAATGCAAAGTCTAAAGCAAAATATATAAAGCTGAATGACTTAATGATGTGTAAAGCTTTTGGTTAACTTGGATTTCATTTGGAAAGTCAATGGCATGACCAAAGTTACAGTTTGTGAATGTTTTTGAGTGCACATATTTATCTAAATAAAAATTGAAGTACTATTCAATTACTAGTCTCTTGAAAAAAAGGTAGTTGTGTGCAGAAAACACCCAGATTTATAGCTAATTGTACAACTTGGAAAAGTTCCTTCAAAACATAAAGGAGATGAAATTTCTGGTTTGTTATGAAACATATTTTATGGCATTTGGTTATGATTATAGTGATGATACACACATGATGCATGTTGATGAATAAGAGATAGGGACTCAGTTTACAGTCAAAGGAATTTCCCTTGTTTACAATTCAAGAATTCCTTTTTGTCCCATCATATATGTGCATATACCTCACAGCAGGAGATGCTGGAGATTAGCGAATAGTGAGCAACATTTTCCAGAATTAATAGGTTTAGTGAGGAGGGTAGCTGGAAGTTAGTGCATCCAATATCACAGTCATCATAATGTGCTTGACAGAGTATTATGCTGTGAGAGAATAGATTATTGAGTCAGAGGGGATGTAGTGATGGAGTTTACTCCGTGAAGCACACAGCAAATCGTGAAGACATTAATTAATGAGAGCAATGTCCTACCTTTCAGTGTGCAATATATTTATCTTTACTGCGCAGCTTCCTGTAGGGAGAGTTGTGAATATTTCATTGGGTGAATTATGAATAGAATGAATGTTCCTAGCATTCTGACAATCACAAAGTGTAGCATTTTGGGACATAGTCCAAACATTATCTGAACATGGAGCATAATCATTATGCTGAACTGTTTCTGTTGGTTATGAAAATTTTGTATCAAAGTGCAGTGTCACACACAAGAGATGTCAAAAAATATGATATGTTTTTGTGAGGTTTAGGCAGGTGTACAATAATCTCAACAACGTTTGTACGCAAAAACTGTGTATTACTGATGTTCAATTCTTTATGTAGAAATTATAGCCTTTCACACTGTATGTGGAAAATGCAGCTATGCCTCTGTTATTTCATCATATCACTAGCACATCAGTGTGCTGTACTTGCAATTGGAGTGTGATAAGGCAATTGTTGCAAATGTGGCTTTATTCAGAATTTTATAGTAAGGTCACATGATCAGTAAAGGTCCTATGATATGCTGTTATTTGGTATGGCAACGAGCGAGAACTTTAACACTGTTTCATAGTAAATTGTATGATTTCATGAATCTTAGAATGGGGTATACAGATATCATGAATTCCACACCATGGACAAGGGAGAAGAACTTGAACACTGAGAGTGTCTAGCTTACCTGTCCTTGTGTGTCTTCTGCTGTCTGTTCTGCTGCCTGCTCCTCTGCCTTAGGTGCTTCTTCCTTTGGTGCCTCCTCCTGTGGTGCATCTTCCTTTGGTGCTTCTTCTGCCGGTGCCTCTCCCTCACCAGTCGGTGCATCCCCGTCAGCCTTGGGGGCTTCCTCAGCCGGCGTCTGGTCCGAGCCCTCCGCCGGTGGGGCCTCAGCCTCAGCCTGCTGGGCGGCTGGCTCTGCCTCTGCCTCTGCAGCGGGCGCCGCTGGTTCCGCCTCAGCTTCCTTCGGTGCCTCTCCCTCAGCCTGCGGCGTTTCTTCTTCTGCCTTTGTCTCTTCTGCTGCCGCAGCTGGGGCCTCTGCCTCTCCGGTGGGTGCTTCGCCGGGAGCTGGGGTGGCGTCACCAGCGGGCGCTGCCTGCTCTCCGCCAACAGACCCTGCCTCTGACTTGCTCTCCTTCATTTGTTTTCTAGCCATCATTCCCTGAGGAAAAAAAAAATCATGCAAACCACAGTAAGTTTACAGGAAAATCCCTGGATAACCTAGGTAAGAAGCTTTTTAAACTGTCATTCTGATATATTCGTTACAAATTGCATTGCAGGTGTTCTGCAGCAGAATCCACTGCTTTTCCCCAAGAATGATTTAAGCAGGATGCTTATCAGCCATTAATAGAATCCATACATTTTGAAGTGGAATGAAGTGAGGGTGTGATCTGTTTGGGATTTTTTCTTTCTTTCTTTCTCATTAGCTGTCTCACTTTTGATTGGGTTGGTAGAGACATCTGAAAGTGTGCATTATGCTGCTTAAACAAGGTAAAATCTTTTTGTAGCCATCAGATGTCGTTGCTGTTAATTCAATGAATTCAATGCTTTGATATTGTACATTGAAACCACTCTGTTATCACTCTATATTGTCATATGCCCTTTTATCAATAGTATCTGCAAATCATGCTAATAACCATTAATCCATTGCTTAGATAATTCTGAAAACAGCACAGTCTTGGCTGGAATTCTGGCTTTCCACTGGGAAATGGGTTAAGTAATGGTTGCATGAAAGTTCACATCATAATGCTCACCTTGAAACCAGCTTGAATCTTGACGGCAGCATCCTTGACGTCGGGGTCATCTAAGTCGATGTCGACGACCTCCTCATCCTCGGCTTTCTTGGTCTCTTCTGCGGCTGGGGCGGCCTCCTCTGCCTGAGCCTCCTCTGCCTTGGGGGCCTGAAACAGAACCAAAGGTAGGACCATTGAGATGAGCTCATTTACCCATCATTCAGCTGTCCACATTTGCTGCACAGACTTGTTACTTTTGCGAGGGATACTACATGCTGTTCATTCTGTCACCGTGGATTTCTCCATTGCAAATCTAACCCCTTGCAACTGATTGACAAGTTGTCCTACATCGACGTAGACAGGCAGTGATTATTAAGTGTTATAGTAGTAGCCATGATAAAAAAAAAAATTGAAAAAAAAAATCATGGGCATGAATCTAACCCCTGTCAAAATATCATGTGTGCGAAATATATGGGGGTATTCTGTTGTCTGATCTTAATACTCTTTGGTTTTGGAAAGCCACTTTCTGACTCACAACATAGGAGTACAACATGGCAGTGCAATATTCTAAGAGCTGAAAAGGCACATTTTTGTGGAAGAACAGTATTTTCACCTTTTCTGCAACAGACATGTGTAGTATTACAATTTAGGAAACAAAGTATTTTTCATGAAAGCTACAGTAGGTCTTGGCAAGAAAAAAGTACAAAAATACTGCATAAGGTAACAGTCAACATCTCTGCATAGGACATGCATCTGAGCAAAAAGCAGTTGGGCTTACACATACCTCAGCTGCTTCCGTGGTCTCAGCCTCGGCTGGTTTTGCCTCCGTCTCCTGGGCTGCCTCGGCCTCCGGTGCTGCGGCCTCGCCAGACTCAGCAGGAGCTGCCGGTGTCTCTCCACCTTCTTCCGTCTTGTCCTTCGCACTCTTCCGTGCCATCATGCCCTTGAAGCCCGCCTGGATCTTGATGGCAGCCTTCTCGACCTCGGGATCTTCCAGATCAATGTCGACCTCCTCCTCCTCGCCATCCTTGGCCTGCGACTCCGATGCCTCTGCTGGCGCCGCTGCTGGTGCCTCCTGTGCTGTGTCTTCTGGCTTTGTCGTTGTTTCTTGCGCTGCAGCTTCTGCACCACCTTCCCCAGCTTGGCTCGGTTCTGCAGGTTCTGATGCCTGGACACGAGAGGAAGCGATTCAAATGACAATGCCATGAATTACCATCTTACTCAAAGCACCTCCAAAAGAACACACACAGGGCATTTTGAATGCAAAGTATTGATCCAAATGCTGCCTTACTCTTGCTCCATTTTTTTTTTTTTTCTTTGGGGGGGGGGGGGGGGGGGGGGAAGTGGCAGTTACCAAGGAGGCATTTTTTTAAAATGAGGAGAAAAGAGAGCTTGGCTTATGATGCAACATGTTAAAGTTACATTATTTGTTTTGCCAATACCTACAGTTCTCCTGTTTCATTGCACAATTTGGATTAACTTTTCTAGGAGAGCTGATAAAATACCCTTTCCCTGAAAAATATCAAACCCTCTATTTCCTTTTGCTTCAAGCTACATTTCTTTTTCAGGTCACCCAAATTTCAAATGCAAAGATTTCAGTGGCCCGAACAGGCAACTAGAGAAAAATAATAGTGCCAAGCCCTGCATAGTAACACAAACATTTTAACAAAATTTGACCCTTTTTTGCAACATTTTCAAAGACAGTCAATGGGTTGACATTCAGACTTGTTCACAAAATGCAGACATTTCACTCAGGACAGGGTGAAGTAATCCCTGTGGTACTGTCACTTCATCACAAATCACTCACTTGTGTGGTACTGGCACTCTTCACTGACATGTCTTTTCTCGTCTTGAAGCCTTTGAATGTGGACTGAATCTTGACCGCTGCCTTTTCCACCTCTGGGTCGGTGAGGTCAATATCGATTTCTTCTTCCTCCTGCGGCTCCGAGGGCGGCTGTGCTGCCCCTTCGGCCTCCACTGCACCTTCTGCTTGACTCTCCCTGAGGTCACGGATGAGGAGGGGGAGGAGTATCAAAAAACATAAAGCACATGTATTGTTTGTTTTCAAACAGTTCAAGTGGTTCAATAGTTCAAAGACATGAGCAATTAGGATCAATTCACAGATAAGATAGGTTTAGCATTGTTTTCAATGGATGCAGTGTACTCTGTTCAAAAAAGCATCACTGATTGCAAAAACTGACAAGGAATAATACAGGTGGGTTTTTGTACATTTGCCTCTTCATAAAGCTTTAGTAAAGCCAAACAAAAACATTTAAAATGGCTTGATTCTCATACTGTCATGCAAGCAATTTTTTCTGTTGTTTTGCCTTTCTATAAATGCCATCAATATTGTTTAAACATGGTGGTCAGTCAACTTTTCATTATTCCCCTGTGGCATCTTCGAATATCTTTGGAAAATCCTGTATTTATCTTTTTTTTTTTTTGGGGGGGGGGGAGGGGGGTCTTAGATCAAGGTACATGTAGCACCACTTCCTGCAACTTTAAGGGAGTGACTTTACAGGAAATTGATATGGATTTGTTGTGGCAACTGTGGAATTATTCAGGTCATGTCCTCAGTGATGTTGAGGCAATGCCCCCATAGAGCATTAAATGGCTTTTCCCTGCTCCATATTGTGATGCTGTAGAGGGAAACCTGCCCACGCATATATCTTCTGTGGTCTGTAGACTTAGTGTCACATGTTCTCCCCCAAAACCTGTGCTCAAAAGTGAGAACACCAAACCTCTACAGTGCAAATGCAACAGAGTGTCAGTCAACCAAAGCAAGGGGAAGGGGAGGGCAGGAAAGGGGGAGGGGGCAAGGGAGAGGAGGGGAGGGAGGGGAGGGGAGGGGAAGAGAGGGGAAAGGGAGGGAGAAGGGAGGGGAAGGAGATAGGGAAGGGAGGAGAAGGGAAGGGAGGGGAAGGGAGGGGAGGGGAAGGGAGGAGGAGGGGATAGGGAAGGGAGGGGAAAGGGAGGGGAAGGAGATAGGGAAGGGAGGGAAGAGGAAGGAGAGGAGAGGAGAGAGGAGAGAGGAGGGGGAGAGGGGAAGGGGAGGGGAGGGATAGAGAGGGACAGGGGAGGAGAGGGGGAAGGGAGGGGGAGGCAAGATGGATGCTACTGAATACTAAGGTGCATGCAAACTTTGAGCAAGCAACATCAAAACAATTGTGCTGAGCCAAACATCAGTAAACTGAACTTTAAAGCAAACTGAACTTTAAAGCAAACCGACCTTTAAAGCAAATCGAACTTCAAAGCAAACTAAACTTCAAATGCAAACTATAACTATGGCTTAAAGGCGACACATCAACACCATGCAGGAAAGGCATAAATGCTTCAATGCAAACAAGCTGCCAAAGGCATGTACGCGTACTGCACTTTACAATGTTCATCTACTCAGCCTTGACTGCAAACTTGTTGTCATATCAACACCCAGTCCTCTCTGCTTTAACTGACGTGCCTGATTCGAGCTTCCTGATTAATTTCAGCTTTTATATTCACCATTTACCTTCTGATTTTACTTTTGACTATGGTTGGGCCTACGGTGAATGAATAACATAAAACAATCCCTGCAGTACTTACAGTTCTTCATCACGTTAATAACATTTCCTCTTATGCATATGATGCTGGGAGAAGATAAGAAACCAGTAATATTGGCATATAACTTGAATATCAGTACTGCTTACATTTTCATAATGGTAAACCCATGTCATTTTACAACCAATGAAAACATTACTTCAAATGTATGTCCTGAAAATATCTTTAAACAGCCCCCTGCGACACAAAATTCTTATGATCACTTGTCGACTGGTCAAAGCAATAAAACAATTGGCCTCGATAATGAATTTTGAGTGGTCTATAAAAGTAAAGATGATTATAATGATAATGAAAATATGATTTGGGCATGCGATCATATTTAGAGTTTTGTGCCACAGGATACTTTCGGCGAGCAATGTACGAGCAGGTATTAAAGGAGAACTTCAAACCAGAAAACGTGTGTTAGACGCACTTCAATGCATGAACACGCTTGCGAGCCTCATACCCCCGGTACACGGCCTGGATTTTGACGGCGGCATCTTCCGGTGAGGGTTTGGTCTCCGCCTCTAACGCCTCCCTGGATTGGTGTCCTCTGACCGCTGACTGGATCTTGACTGCGGCTTCTTGCTGCTGGGGGTCACCGACATCTCCTATGTTACCACTCTGAAACACAAAGAAGGCAGGGTGCGGTATTAAAAGTGAGGGGAAAATTAAAGGGTTTCTCCATCCCATCTGCTCACATGTACTTAAATATAATACTGCATGCTACTCATTTTGTAATATCATGAGAAATCAATGGAAATCAAATAAAACTAGAGAAGCACAGAGAGCGCAGACCTCCGCCAAGTATGCAGCTCATTTCCACCACTGATCTTGTTCTTATAGAGATATCAGTGATTTCCACCCATACGTACATGTACTTACAGCATTGTGTGCTGAGAGTCGCCCGATTTCCCAAATAGAAGCCTTTGTTACGTCATAAACCCTCAGCTGCACGGCACCCCTCGCCCAAGCGCTAGCAGAAACTAAAGCACGCACTTTTAGTGCGCGCATGCAAACCTCAAATAAGCGCAGCCTGAACTCCCACGTTCACTGACCCTACCTGCCAAAATATCAAAAATCCTTCAAAAATACCCCAAAAATTCTCGGATCACTACCAAAAGTTAATTGTTTGTCACTTGTGTCATTCTCAACCTTTCCTGCAAGTTTCATCCCAATCCGTCAACTACCAGTACTTTTTGAGTTATTTTGCACACAGACAAACTAACTAATAAACAAACGGTAACGAAAACATAACCTCCCCCCTTGGCGGAGGTAATTAATGTGTTCTTCTTTTTCTTATCATTGCAGTCATGTCAGTCTTTCTTTTAGTAAACAAAGATGTCTACATTAATGCAGGGCTCAACATTAGCAGGGGCTCAAACTAAAAATGTTATCTTTTCGTGGTCCAATCGGGCAACTAGAATTCAAAATGAATTTTTACATTCCTTTTATTTGGGGCCACAGCATTTCTCTTTCAGGCCACCAAAATTTGAAATTCAAAGATTTTAGTGACCCAAGTGGGCCATCAGTCTAGAGAAAAAAAGTTAGTGTCAAATCCTGTAATATTTAATATGAGAATTCCAAAAGCCATTATGGTCATCACTATCACATCATTTTCATTACTTCACTGTGATCATTTGTGAGTGGTGAGAGCAATCCTTGTAAGTTACTATCTTAACAATATACGATTGTTTATCTCTTTCATAATCAACATCATCACAAGAATAGAATAAATTCTTACACTGCAGTTTCACTTTCTGATACTGCACTAAAATGTCCATGATTAGATGCTTAAATCATTGTACAAGTTTGTTGATTGTACAAGTTTGCTGATTGCTTGTTTGAGCACCATACCTACACAACTCTAATGGAACACGCTATTACAGAAATACAAAGACTATATCATACACCTGTAGGTGCAACTAGAAATAGGAAAAAACCCTGAACAAGACTCTTGATACTGTGGTGTACATTTGCTATGTGTCGCCCTGATCCCAGGCTCTTAGCCCAACCCATACTACCGTCTCGTGACCGAGGTACAAGTGTAAGCTATTTTGAGGTGCTAACAGGAAGCCAAATTATTACTGGCATGCAAGGACTGAAATTGTTTGCTGTTGATTTTCTTTATCAAACACAAGTGTATGTTCTTCAAGAGATTGGCATTTCGATAATGACTTTCAAACAGTTTATTTTCAACGCTAATTCTCCTTCATTCATGGGAGGTGGGGGGAACTGTTGCTTACCTGGAAGGCTTTGTTGTTGTAGTAGCGGTCTTCATGCTTAGCACCTATCTCTGCAGGATCAATACCATCCCCTGTACAGTGGCAGAGAGATAGGATAATCAAATTCAATCAAATGTGCAAGGTTGTATCTGTTCAAACATACATGTATAACAAAATTACACTCAAGTAGAAATGAAATGTAATATGAATTCAACATTGTCAACAGTCACTGACACACCCTAGGCTGTAAGATGAGGGGGAAAGTTCCTCTTGATTTCAGCAGGTCTGCTTTTGTTACAGAAACTTTAATATTTTCATTACATGTGATGCTAAAATGATTCACATCTTTTCAAGCAAAAGATATCTTCACCTAGCTATTTTGGGCATGCAATGTAAAAAAGTGCCTGAAGCTGAGAATGAAGCTATCATTTCATCAAAAAAGTTTTGTTTTCCATCATTGTCTACAGCCCTGTATATCAGATCAAATACGATTTCTACCATTACAATTGGGATTGCATTCTTTCTGGTAACATGCCTGAAATAGTGGGCAGATTGCAGCTACTACATATAAGATAATCTCCAGATGACATTCAGAACTACGTGTCTTCCCTCACTCATTCTCAACTGACTATCTCAGAATACATCAAATACATTGTATCCGCACTAGCTTACCGGGCTTTCAATCTAATGTAATGTTTGAAGTTCTGGATATCTCCCACTTAAGTTTCCTCACAATTTCTTTGATAGCCTACTCTCTCAGATTTTGCACTTCCCGATAACATGCCCCACCAGTATCATTTACACACTCATAATTCAACGGCAGCATCAAAAATTGCTTTAATGACTCTATAAATGCGAGTCAGGAATTAAGATAAAATATCAGCTGTGACCTTTTCCCCCGAGAGATTTATATCTGAGACGAACGGGATTTCACACTAATCCACGTCAGACAAGGCAAATGATGCAGGGGGGAAGAGCTCGATACCGCACAGTTTCAAACAAGGCAGGAAGTGCAACAAAATCTGATTTAGAGTCAATTATCAAGCACAACATTTCACATTGCAGCGAGCAGCTCCCTCATAAAAATAATAAAATGAAATGAAAAGAAAAAAATGTCATACGATATTTGGCAAGCTTCATATTCTGACAAATGTTGTATGCACAGTGTCAGCACATGAAATCCACAACAACAACAACAATAAAAAATTGGCATCATGTGGCCAAAGGGATTTTTCTTCAATCTGCATTCTAAAAGAAGAAACAGATTTCTTACTGTATTTCATAAATTCAAAGCAACAAGACCAGGCAAGAGAATATTGCTTGGTCAGACTGCCAAGATTGAATTTGAATTTTTACCATGCTTTGTTCACCAACAAGCACACGCATTAACTTTCTTTGCTGACTGGCACAGATGTCTGGAATCTATGTTGTCAATAAATAAAGATTTCCTAATCCCCTTTAATCCCCAATGTGTCACCATGGCATTTCTCTTGGACTGAGGCACATTGCTAAAATGTATACCTGAGTAAACTTGCTAACTTACACTCATGTTATGGTTAAGGATGTATATTGGGTCACTGAATGCTGATGAAAATGTTTAAACATAAGTTAAGCTGCATAAATTGTATGTAACTGCCTAGAGGCACATCAAAGGTAAACTGTAACTCCAAGCCTCAATTGAGTAAAAAATCTACTCTTCTTTGAATAATGACCCCAAAGTATGAACTTCACAGTCAGACCGCAGCACCCGATAATTCGCTCGTATTTATTCAACTCGTACGCAAGCCCGCTCTAGGCTTCCATACGTAATGAACTGCAGAAGGGGATTTTGTCCTTGGGCTTTCGGCAACAAAAATACACCTTATATTCACAAATTTGGTATCAAATCCAAGGAAAATATGTAAGTTATCGTCACATGTTACTCAAATTATTGTAAATGAAAAATATCATAGCGTAATTTGAGCTTGAAAAATTATGAAAAAAGTAATTCGTGTAGTACACGTTCAAGACGTCAAAAGAATACCAAATTCACCTTGCGTCTCAATGAAAATGCATTATTATTTGGTAGCCCATCTCTTAATCTTTGTATCCATGTAAATATCTTGACAATTTGTTGCTTAATCCGGTCAGGAACCAGTAAAATATACATCGATGTCAGTGCTGGTCAGCTTGAAACCGTGCAATCTCAAGAGTAAGCTCTCTCATTGGACAGCACTTGCATTCAGTGCTTGCATTACGTCATTACGCTTCTATGGTTTCATGCCACGTGCGTGCAGAGCACATGCCTGCACAGGCACGCGTGTAGATTTCTGTGCTTTGGACAGAAGCTACAGAAGCTAGAAGCTTGGTGCCTATATTCGAAATGTCATACCAACACTCAACCAGAGTTGATTTGTGATTATATGTCATAAAATACAACGCCATAGGTCCTGATAAATCTGAAACTCCTGTAGTGTCTTAAAATGTTTTCCAAAGTTTGGATTTTTTTTTGAACAGCCTGAGAAGGTGTGATTCATGGTGTCACTGGATTTGATGTCACATTAGGGGGAAAATAGTTTCTAGATCATGTTTTTGAATAATTATAGTGATTAGGTAATCATCTCATTCTTCCCACCTGCAGCTCTGTATGTACATAAAACAAAATTAAATGTTGACTATCAAAGTAAATGTAATTACAAGATAGGCTATTTTTCTGGGTATGATTTACACGATATGCTTGAATATAAAAAGCCTCATCATCTTTTCACTACCAGGGCCCCATTTCATAAAAGATGTTAGGATGACAACTCATGCTGGGATGACTTCGAACTTCCCACAGCAAACAGCCAATCAGGAAGCTGTATTCTTGTCATTACAGGGGCGGATCTAGCTTTTTTCCAAGGTGGGGGTTTGAGGGGCTGAGCTGGGTATTGCGAGGGAGCGTAGCGACCAAGCCCGAGCGAGCCAAGCGAGCGAGGGGGGGAGGGTGTGGGAGGGGGGTATCCCCCCTCCCACAGTAGGGAGATTTTTCATTTTTAGGGTTGCCAGCTTGCGATTTTAAGCATACTTGCATGCTCTATTTTTTGTCTTTTTTGCCGACCCTGGCTCCGCGGTCCCTGGGTTTGTGATGTCCCAATGGCGATGCAGAGCATCGTCCACATGGCGATGTCTGTGAGCCGCGTGGAGCCGCGTGGCGTCGCGCCGATTTTTTTTTTTTTTTTTTTTTAGCTATTTGAACCCCGTAAGTGATGTTTTCCTGGCATCTACTAACTTGAGAATTTTGACATTTTACAGTCCAAAAACTCCCGTTTGTAGCTATATCTTTCGCTTTGGAAATTATAAGGTGGGGGGGGGGATCGGGCGCAACTGCTGGCAATTACTGGCAGTAACGTTAGGAGAGTGGCATAACGATTCAATGCGAGCGAGCGAAGCGAGCGAGCTTGAAAATTTTGACATGTAACAGTCCAAAAACTCCCGTTTGTAGCTATATCTTTCGCTTTGGAAATTAAGGGGGGGGGCATCGGGTGCAACTGCTGGCAATTACTGGCAGCAACGTTAAGAGAGTGGCATAACGATTCAATGCGAGCGAGCGAAGTGAGCGAGCTTGAAAATTTTGACATGTTACAGTCCCAAAACTCCCGTTTGTAACTATACCTTTCGCTTTGGAAATTAAGGGGGGGGGGCATCGGGCGCAACTGCTGGCAATTACTGGCAGCAACATTAGGAGAGTGGCATAACGATTCAATGCGAGCGAGCGAAGCGAGCGAGCTTGAAAATTTTGACATGTTACAGTCCCAAAACTCCCGTTTGTAACTATACCTTTCGCTTTGGAAATTAAGGGGGGGGCATCGGGTGCAACTGCTGGCAATTACTGGCAGCAACGTTAAGAGAGTGGCATAACGATTCACTGCGAGCGAGCGAAGCGAGCGAGCTTGAAAATTTTGACATTTTACAGTCCAAAAACTCCCGTTTGTAACTATACCTTTCGCTTTGGAAATTATGGGGGGGGGCATCGGGCGCAACTGCTGGCAATTACTGGCAGCAACATTAGGAGAGTGGCATAACGATTCAATGCGAGCGAGCGAAGCGAGTGAGCTTGAAAATTTTGACATGTTACAGTCCAAAAACTCCCGTTTGTAACTTTACCTTTCGCTTTGGAAATTAAGGGGGGGGCATCGGGTGCAACTGCTGGCAATTACTGGCAGCAACGTTAAGAGAGTGGCATAACGATTCACTGCGAGCGAGCGAGCGAAGCGAGCGAGCTTGAAAATTTTGACATTTTACAGTCCCAAAACTCCCATTTGTAACTATACCTTTCGCTTTGGAAATTAAGGGGGGGGGGGCATCGGGCGCAACTGCTGGCAATTACTGGCAGCAACATTAGGAGAGTGGCATAACGATTCAATGCCAGCGAGCGAAGCGAGCGAGCTTGAAAATTTTGACATGTTACAGTCCAAAAACTCCCGTTTGTAACTATACCTTTCACTTTGGAAATTAAGGGGGGGCATCGGGTGCAACTGCTGGCAATTACTGGCAGCAACGTTAAGAGAGTGGCATAACGATTCAATGCAAGCGAGCGAAGCGAGCAAGCTTGAAAATTTTGACATTTTACAGTCCCAAAACTCCCGTTTGTAGCTATATTTTATCTTTCGCTTTGGAAATTAAGGGGTGGGGGCATCGGGCGCAACTACTGGCAATTACTGTCAGCAACATTAGGAGAATGGCATAACGATTCAATGCGAGCGAGCTTGAAAATTTTGACATTCTAGAGTCCAACAACTGCCGTTGTAGCTATGTTTTTCGCTTTAGAAATTAAGGGGGAGGCGCACCGGGCTCAACTGCTGGATGCGAGCGAGCGAGCTTGAAAATTTTGACATTTTACAGTCCAAAAGCTGCCGTTTGTAGCCATATTTTTTCCCTTTTATTCATATATATATACATATTTATTTTATTTTCTTTGTTTATTCATTTATTTTTATTATTATCATTATTTTTTTTTTGGGGGGGGGGGCTTTTTGGGGGGGGCAAAAATGCGTTTTGGTTAGTTTCAATCCTTCCACTTAAATCATTGTAATTTGAATGCTTTCAGAGCATTGAAGATGATATTTGGACACAATGTTATTTAATCGTTTTTTGGGGACGTGAATTTCCATGATTAATCACAAAGTTGATGAGCCGGTTGATGATCGAGCAAGGGTCCCGGGGAACATACGCTTGTCGATAGCGAATAAATAGCGCTAGGCCGGCGTGTATGTAATGTGCAATATATGTACACTGCATCAATACAATACGCGCGCGCACTGCATGCATCCGATGCAATACCGCGCACCGTCATCAGTGCTACATGCTTGCGCCGCGCACTGCATCATAATGGGTCTAGATACGTGATGGCGTTTTTCTGTGCGCATCACAGTGATGTGCATAGAGAAAAATTAACACATGTTCACTTGGTAGTGGGGGGGGGGGGGTTAAAACCTATTGCCTGAGGCTGAGCCTGAGACAGAGTGCTATACAGGAAAATATTGTATGTGTCTGGACATTATGGTGGCGTTTTCCTATGCACATTATATTTTTTACTTGGCAGCCCAAGGGGGGGGGGGGGGTTTAAACCCCCTAAACCCCCTAAAACCCAACCCCCCCCCCCCCCCCGTAGATCCGCCACTGCATTACCATGACAATTGTCATTCCAGCAAAGAGTTGTCATCAAATCGGCTCTTTATGAAATGGGGCCCAGATATACATTGGAAAAGTACTGTGCAATGAAGATTTAGTTTTGAAGTCAAGTTTCAAGAAGTGAATCTCTCTTTTGCGAGTTGGGTACACTCTTGCATATATGATCTGTATCTACATTGTACAATGTATGTGCTGTGCTGGTGGATGGAATCACTCATGGTACTAAGAATTGATTGGAACTAGGCATCCACATTGTAGACACCCACAGTGGCCTACCCAGCCCGTGGTCTTCCACACCCTGATACCCGTCCCGATTCACTGGCAGGACGACGTCAAAGCGGGCCTCGACCAGGACGTTCGACTCGGAGTGATTGAACCGGTCCCCATTGTCACATCCGTCACCTGGTGTCACAGGATGGTGATCTGCCCCAAGAAGTCAGGCAAGCCAAGACGCACAGTTGACTTCCAGCCGTTGAACGAGCATGCTGTTCGCGAGACCCACCACACCCAATCACCATTTCATCAGGCCAGAATCATTCCACCACACACCCGCAAGACTGTGTTGGATGCATGGAATGGCTATCACAGCATAGCTCTTGACGAGCGCGACCGGGACCTCACGACCTTCATCACCCCCTGGGGTCGCTACAGATATTGTGTTGCCCCCCAGGGATACATTGCATCTGGTGATGGTTACAGCCAACGTTTTGATGAGGTTGTTGCCAACATCCCAAGGAAGACAAAATGTGTGGATGACACCCTCATATGGTCCGACTCTATTGAAGAGCCATTCTTCCAGGTCGCGAATTGGCATGACACCTGTGGGCGCAATGGCATCACACTCAACCCCTCCAAGTTTGTGTTTGCGCAACAAACAGTGGAATTCGTAGGCTTGGAAATCACCCCAACTGCCGTTCGACCTTGTCCGCAATTCTTGAGGGCCATTCGCCATTTTCCTGCCCCTACAAGCATCACCGACATCCGTAGTTGGTTTGGCTTGATCAACCAGGTATCCTATGCCTTCGCTTCAGCAGAGCGCATGTTGCCATTCCGTGCCCTGCTGAAACCTGACACACCCTTCGTTTGGACCGCAGAGCTGAATTCCTTGTTTGAGGAATCCAAACGCCTGATCATCAATGAGATTCACAATGGAGTGGAAATCTTCGACAAAGGTCGTCCCACCTGCCTTGCAACTGACTGGAGTAATGATGGGATCGGCTTTTGGCTCCTCCAGAAACACTGCTCGTGCTCATCCACCAGGCCCTTCTGTTGCAAAACTGGCTGGAAGACCACCCTGGTGGGTAGTCGCTTCACGTCTCGCGCAGAGTCTCGCTATGCCCCAATAGAAGGCGAGGCTCTTGCTGTCATCGATGCTTTAGACAAGGCCCGCCACTTCGTCATCGGATGCTCTGACCTCATCGTGGCCGTTGATCACAAACCCTAGCTCAAAACCTTTGGCGATCGTTCCCTCAATGACATCCCGAACCCCCGTCTTCGCAACTTGAAAGAAAAGTCGCTACGCTATCGTTTTCGGATGGTCCATGTCCCAGGTGTCCGCCATGCAGCAGCCGATGCCGTCTCCCGCCACCCTGTCGGGAAACCTCAGCAATTGTCTCTCCCCGACGACATTGCAGCCCTTCAGTACCCTGCTGCAACCCATGCCCCACCTCCACTACCTCCAGGGTTCCTACTTGACTTACATACCCCTGCCGAGGCCACTTCCCAGACCTGCACAGCAAGTGCTTCTCCCCCTACAGAGATTGTCAAATCTGTCACTTGGGATGCTGTGCGCCTAGCCATGACAAGTGATCCATCCATGTCCCTGCTGCTGGAGGCCATAGAACAGGGCTTCCCCGAGAACCGCAATGACCTCCCGCCTGACCTGCGCCAGTTTCATGAGTTCAGAGACTCCCTCTCCCACTTTGACGGTGTGGCATTGTATCGTGATCCTGTAGTCATCCCCCTTCCCTCCGTGGCCGCGTGCTGCAGGCCTTACACTCGGCGCATCAGGTATCACACAAATGTGCTCACGGGCTGAATCGTCCATACATGTATTTTGGCCTGGAATGACCCCCGCCATCACTGAGATGGGCACAAGGTGTTCCTCCTGCAATCTCATGGCACCCTCCCAGCCAGCTGCACCCCCTACTCCACCCGCATCTCCAGCCTACCCTTTCCAGTGCATTGCCGCTGACTATCTCCACTTCCAGGGCCACAACTACCTCGTCATTGTGGATAGGTACAGCAATTGGCCCATTGTTGAGAAGGCCGCCACTGGAGCTGATGGACTCATTACTGCCCTACGGCGCATTTTCGTCACATACGGCATCAGTGACGAGCTGTCTTCTGATGGAGGGCCTGAATTCACATCCCACAAAACGGCTACCTTCCTCCACAACTGGGGTGTTCGACACAGGATATCGTCCGTTGCCTTCCCCCACAGCAATTGGCATGCGGAAGTGGGCGTGAAGACAGTGAAGCGGCTTCTCACCGGCAACGTCAACAGTGATGGCAAACTGAACTCTGATCAGTTCCAACGGGCGATGCTACAGTATAGGAACACGCCAGATCGGGACACAGGATTATCGCCCGCAATGTGCTTTTTTGGCAGATCTATCCGGGACTTCATCCCAATACACCCAGGGAGGTACCCATCCACATCACACCTGGAAGGACACCTTAAGTGCGCGAGAGGAAGCGCTCCGCCATCGACACATGCGGGTTTCCGAGCGCTTGTCCGAGCACACCCGCCATCTACCACCCTTGGTCGTTGGAGACTCAGTGCGCATCCAAAACCAGACTGGCCCTTACCCCACCAAATGGGACAAGACTGGCATCATTGTGGAAGTCCGCCAGTTTGACCAATACGTGGTGCGCATTGATGGATCTGGCCGCGTCACCCTCCGGAACCGGCGCTTCCTCCGCAAGTTTACACCCGTTGTGCCCCGGGCACCACTCTGCATGTCCCCCACCCTGCCCGCTGTGTCACCCTCCTATCCTGTGGTATCAGTCCCGCCCTGCCTCCACTGATGCACCTCCAGCGGCCCGTCTGGACCCACCTCCTGCCACAACTCCTCAAGCCGTTCCACCCATTCGTTCACAGGCCGACGACGTCCCACCCCCTGCAACTGCCCCTCAACCTGGATGCCCGCCCCAAGATCCTGGTCCATCGGCACGGCTTCCACGGGCACTTACTTCTCTCCTCCCACATAACGCCCCAGGTCTCAAGGAACGCCCCGTTGCTGACCTTGCCACCTCCGCGCCTCCAGGACCTCGCCGATCCCCCCGTCTCCACCCCCCAGTATAGCTTAACAAGGGAACATTTTATGGACAAATCTTTGACTGCCTCAAAGACTGGGGGGGGGGGGGGGGCATAGAGGAACTTGTATGTTATAGTGTTACTTTTCTGTTGTTTATTATACCTTCCGCAGATTGTCAACATTGCTGACGTATGAGTCGAGCAACTAGAACTGCGACTCAAGACTCAAATGAGCAAAGAGTCAAAGACTTATTTACATATCTTTTCCTTGAGTAAGGATCACTTAGCATCCAAGGTAAAAACGCTTCTACATCTTCAAGAAAATAAACTTTTTGGAGATGATACAATAGTACAAGTACCAGTGTTACATGGACACCGTGTCCTCTGTGTAACACTGGTATGAAAGGGGTACAGAAAATTGCATGAGATGTCATTGAATAATTCTGTTTTTGGCTCAAATACTTTATATCAACATGGTATACAATGAACATATCTTTCAAATAATCCTTTTGTTTTAAAAAGGCCCCCTTTTCTGCTTTTGAAATTAAGACACGCTGTCCATTGATGTAACATCAGTAGATCACTCTACTACTGGAGCGACACAAAAAAAACACACAAGAAATTTGCTGTTACCTGGTGCAGGAATGTAGATTTCACCATAACCTATAACCACTGTATCACATTATCAAATAGCATAAGACTGTCTTGCATTATAATAAAAAATTATTTTTGTAACGGCAGTATTTTAACACATTCTTTGAGTGATAGATCAAATTTTCCCTAAAACAGATAATTGAGGACATGAGCATTTGATCCTTGGTTCATAGTGTAAATGGCTTTCATTTGTCATATTACTGCTATTAAATTACAGTTCTCATGCCATTTCTCGGAGAAAAGGAGAGAGATACAAAACATTTTCAATGTGGTGTCCATGTAACATTGGTATTTACAATAAATCTCATTCTCATCCAAGAAAATTATATGGGATTTTCAAGCAAATCCTACATGTAAGATTACCTCAGCTACATCATATGCAATTCCCCCACAATGATCGATTTGCATCATTGTTATGTCAATAATATCAGCAAATTGTGGCTGTAGCCTGTACGAAGGAACAGCTGATCACGGCGATCATGAATCTTGAGCCAATTACGGTAGGTTTTGTGCTTTTCAAACGTCATATTTCCGTAAATTTATGGGTGTAAAAATGATTTCCAATCAATTACAGCTCTTTGACTTACACTGTAGTTATCATCCTTCATGTAAGATTACCTCAGCTATACGCAATTCCCCTACAATGATCAATTTGTTGTGTCAATAATAACAACAAATTTAGGCTGTACGAAGGAACAGCTGATCACGGCGATCGTGAATCTTGAGCTGACGATAGGTTTTGTGCTTTTTAAACTTTGTTTTTCCGTAAATTTATGGGTGTAAAAAATGATTCCTATGAACACAAACAAACAATTTCATGACATGAATATATAGACCTAGGTCCTATGTGTAGTTTTGGCGTACGATTTATTCTGTTAGTTAGATTGAAAACAAATTACACACCAATTTCCTGAAAAGTGCACACAGTTTGCCTAGTATAGATAAGCAAATCCCACTGGGTTGCATACCATGTCACATTTGGTGATGTCGCAGATTTGGCACTTTTCATAGCCGTATTGAACTTTTTCCAGTGCTCAAATTTGGTAAAAATAAAGATTCTTAAATATTCAAAGCAGAGACAACTTCATTGCATGTTTTATGTCAGAAATTAATCAAAATAACATTAAATGTCGGAAAACAGTCAATTTTATCATTTCCTGTAAATTTCTTCTTTATTAAACGATACCCGATTACGCGGAGAGTACTGACAGTATACTGTGTAATGCCATCCCATGGTAAACATTACCTTCCATCGGCAACTGATCGGCATCATCATGTCGAAAACCACGATTAAATATGCACGAAAACAGTACCAATCTACTTACGTTCTCTCATTTGCAGCAGGTTATCAAAGTAGATTGCTGCAAAGGCGTAGATGTTGTCCGGTTGGTTTCTCAAGACCTCACGAGCTAAACCTTCCAAGAGGTTTTGGAAACCTCTTGGAACTCGTAACTTTGTGTTTGAGAATGGAACAGCCATGGCACTTGTTTGGCAACGGGGGACTTGCCGTCACTGCGTCAGTCACTGCACAGCTGATGCTGTGTCAATCTCCCGATCCGACGTGTGGGTTACTCACGGGTTAGATTGCCTGAAATCTAAAAGTTTTTACAGTGAGGTAGGCACGAAAACGCTTTATTTACTCGTTCATCACCCGCTGATGCAATATAGAGTCTAGATGCGATCCTTTCAACCTCATAAATTCTACAGCTTATCCCCCAAGCTTAGATTCTTGATAAATTTACACCAACTCGTCGATGTCGATACACAGCTTCGCAGCTCACCACAGCACAGTTTCGCCAGTTAGCGTTCGCGTCGCGTTAGATACAATCGCTATTTGGCTTTGATCTTCTCGCGATCGCTATGCTTCCCCAATGAAACCCACGCAAGCTGCGCTGGAGCTCGCGAGCATCGCGTGTGAACGAAGCACAAACCAAAATACAGCGGCAGCCCGTCGTTAGGGAACGAGTGTCAAAGGTCAAAAGTGGTGCGCCATCTGCGGGCAAGTACTGCACGAGGCGAGTACAGTGTATACAAAATAATAAGAATAAAAACAACAACAGCGCGATTATCTCGGTTTCTTAGCTTTTGACGCATTTTTCGTACCAAAAGGAGGTTCAAGAGACAGAGTTCCAACTGGCTGTATTATTCAAACAGCTCTCAGTTTTCTATGGATGCACAAAATAATTAGAGAGGTTTATTTGTGCCAATGATGATGGGGCTCGGTGCCGCCGTCTTTCTGAGCAATCTAACGCCTATATTTTGCTTGTTTACACCGTAATTACATTAATGGTATAAATCAACATTTTGAATATTGTCAGTCCTTGAACCTTTTTGTAAAATGTTACATTTACTACTCAAAATTTATCATTTCTGAAGTGGTAGTTCAACATTTTGAATGACGTTTTTAAAATTTGACATTAACCAAAGGTTGGAGGAGTGACATTTAAAATTTGATTTACCATTTCATTTTTTTTCAGTGTATGATGAAAATGAAATGAAATAGAATAAAATAACATTTCACCCCATGATAAAGCAAGCAAACAAAATCAAATCACGTCAAGAAATAGGTGTGGAAATGTAACTTCGAGCTGTATGATGAGAAAGTACTTTAAAACTGTATTCTCACCGGAATGCCGCGGATTTATCGTTGTTGGTTTTTTTTTTTTTTCGATTACTTCTGACAGCAAGCTAGAAGCTAGCATTATAGCTTCTTTGCTCTTTGATAATACACTGCTGCATGACTTGGCCTATACTGCATGGAGATCCGGAGCTCAATATTCCGACTAAAACGGCGTACAATAGACCAAAGTGACGTATCCCCAACACAAACTTTGGGAAAGTACTGCCATAGGCCCGATGGAACTGTTTCTGTAGGAAGCCGGATAATCATGGTTCCTATAATCATAGACCTACAATGCATGCCTCTGTCTACGTCAAAAGTGTCACAAAAGCATTTTAAACGTTCTTCTCTGCTTTGATCGTATGATCAACTCCGTCGCCCTCAAGCCGGGGCAAAACACAACGCAGCTTTGAAAAACTTAATCTATAAACTAGTAATGCGCAGAAGATAACAAAATGCATGTGCAGTTGTGTTATGTATTGGTATATCACCGCAAAGGTATTTTCATTAGCGAAATGCCGGTACTTTTGAAGAGGTAGCTAAGTTTTTAGCTAATTGATCATGATTATAATCTCTTTTCCACCTGATCCGCACATTTTTTCAGAGTAGTCATTAGATTAAAATCGGTTTTGGGATGGCTGAGTTATCCAAAAAAAACAAAATTGGATGTAGTACATGCTTACGGTGGGTCCCACCTTTTACTAGGATTGCTCTGCTTTGGATATCTCAGCCATTTCAAAACCAATTATTTTTATGACTATTAATAAACGTTGAATCCCTTTTGGAATATAATGCTCTTTCCTACTTCATATAAGAGGTTTCTCATCATCTAAAAATATATGAATAAATGAAAAGATGCTAGAGACCAGGTCGGGAGGTCTTAACCAAAACTAGTGTATTACCTAAGACCCCTGCATGGACCCAACTTTGTTTTAGTATACAGAGTAAAGTTGCGGTGCAGGGTTGAGAGCCCTGTTATGTGCCTGCTTGGATTTAAGCTTGTAGCTCTGATGGGGACATAATAATAACCATATACAGAGCGGACATCTCTGCCAATGAGCACTGGCATGCGATGCTACGGTCCCTGAAACAGGTATATAGTCCAATTCTCAGGTGAGTCACATAAAGTAAGGTTTAGGTCGTCGTATTTCACAACACAAGCCCTGAATTTTAAAATAATAATTTTTACACTGGCTCACAATCGGTCTTGACCTTACCAGTGTTAACTTTCTGAAATAATGACAAGATCTCTAGTTTGTACTCATATATCATTCTGATGAAGTTTTTGTTACTAGTGATTTACTGTAATACTAGTATTGAAACTCCAACATTACTACCACCTGTAAGAGTAATTATTGGTTGACATGCAAGACTATAATTCGATGCGAAGGATACATCCCATTTTTATTGAATTTTATGTTAAAAGATGAATTTATCAAAACTGAAGATTTCTATACAGTTTAATGGAAAACTTGTCAGATTATGATTACAAAAGAAAAGGAGAATTTTCGAATCTTTAAAGTAAGTTTTGTCAAGTAGACAAAGATAATTTTTTTTTCATGAAACTATATATGCACTTGATAAGATGGTGAATGAATTCAATTGAATTGCATTATCGATATGATTATTACAAAAATATTGTTAAAGACATAATTGCATTTCTGCATAACATTATGTTAGAATTATTTTCAGCATATCAGCAGCTCTCATCTGAAATTTGTTAGATTTGCAAAAAAAAATGGATGTAATAGGGCTACTTGTTTCTGTTTTCACATTATAAACTATAAACTATCTGGTTAAACATATCGCGCCTACCATATAATAATGCAAGAAACGGCCCGTGTCATGGGCGTCACCAGGGGGGGGGGGGGGTGCGTTGGGTGCGAACGCACCCCCCTTCAGATCCTTAAAAAAAAAAAAAAAAAAAAAAAAAAAAAAATCAGTCTGCGAGCGACCTCAACGCCGGACGCTAAATAATTATTCTTTTCTTTTTTTTTTTTGAATATTTTGCACCAGGGACACACACACACACAAGAAAAAATAAATCGTCGGCAAAAACAATTCGCACCCCTGGTTCTGGCAGCACTGATTTTATACATATCTATTAGTATTCTACAGTGTTAACTATTTATCGACCGTACTGTACATCCGTACGATGCGGAGCACTTATACACGTTTGCATTTACGTGTGCTACTTACAAGTGGTCTATGTACGTTACTTCTGACCAATCCATATTGCCAGCCAAAGAGCGAGCCTTAGCCTCATTAAAAAAAAAAGAAAAAAATGGAGGGGCAAGCATATTTTAGTTTTGCCCCCCCCCCCCATAATTAAAAATTCCCGAAATGAGAAGATTTTCTTGCTTTTGAAAGAAAACAAAAATGTTGCCCCCATAAAAATATTGGAAGGCAAGCGCACCATTTGCCCCACCCCACATAATCATAATTCCCGCAATGAAATGATTTTCTTTCTTTTTTGTTAGAATTCAAGAAATCTGTCCAATTATTTCACCCAAAAGCAGTGGCGTAACTACGGGGGGGGGGGGGGGGGGTGCGCCCCCTCCCAATCCGCTGGTAAAAAAATAAAAAATACAAAAATACCGAAATAGTAGTTCAATTAGTGTTAGTAAACTGCTTTTGAATGAAAGGCTGATCCAGAAATAAGATATTTTTCTATGATTTCTTTTAACCATAATTAAATAGGTATATAGTGTGAAACACTGTTCAAAAAGCCCGGACCCGACAAAAGATTGTGATTCCTGGTTGGCATTCTGCATATTATAAGCAGGATGAGCGCAGTGTACTCACTCAGTACATCCGAACGAAGAGTCGCTACAATGTTGCGCAATGTGATGTAGAATGTACACCTTTGTACCTTACGCTTCGTTATATCAAAGCTAGATCATTGATTTTGCAGTGTTGCTTTACATACTAGTCTATATAAAAATGTCTTGCATTGCCAATAAAAAGACTTGACCTGGGCTAATTCCTAACTTTTCCATGTATATAATACACACACACAAACAAACACGCACAATTAGTTTAGGGGATGCTCTGAAGTGCAGATTTTGGACATCCTTTCCCCGCTTGGTCACTTCGACGCCATCTCGCTGGTCATACCTCCCCCAGTCATGAACATAAACCCACACCCTTGACTACCAGTGGCGGATCCAGGGGGAGGGGTGCACCGGGCGTCCCCCCCCCCCCCCTTTAATTTCCAAAGCGAAAAAAAAAATAAAATAGCTGCAAACGGCAGTTTTTGGACAGTAAAATGTCAAAATTTTCAAGCTCGCTCGCTCCTCTCGCTCGCATTTAGTCGTAATGCCATTCTCCTGAAGTTGCTGCCAGTAATTGCCGGTAGTTGCGCCTGGTGCGCCCCCCCCCCCCCCCCCTTAATTTCCAAAGCGAAAAAATATGGCTAAGAACGGCAGTTTTTGGACTGTAAAATGCAACATTTTCAAGCTCGCTCTCTTCGCTCGCTCGCATTTAATTGTTATGCAATTCACCTGATGTTGCTGCCAGTAATTGCCAGCAGTTCTGCCCGGTGCCCCTCCCCCCTTAATTTCCAAAGCGAAAAAATATGGCTAAGAACGGCAGTTTTTGGACTGTAAAAGGTAAAATTTTCAAGCTCGCTCGTTTCGCTCGCTCGAATGTAATCATTATGCTCTCCTGATATTGCTGCCAGTATTTGCCAGCAGTTGCGCCCGATGCGCCCCCTTAAATTCTAAAGCGAAGAAAAATAGCTACAAACGGCAGTTTGCTTGGTTTTTACTGTAAAATGTCAAAATTTTCAAGCTCGCTCGCTCGCTCGCAATTAATTGTTACACAATTCTCCTGATGTTGCTGCCAGTAATTGCCGGCAGTTGCGCCCGGTGCGCCCGCCCCCTCCTTTATTTCCAAAGCGAAAAAATATGGCTCCAAATGGCAGTTTTTGGACCGTAAAATGTCAAAATTTTCAAGCTCGCTCTCTTCGCTCGCTGTCATGCCATTCACCTGATGTTGCTGCCAGTAATTGCCAGCAGTTGCGCCCGGTGCCGCCCCCCTTAATTTCCAAAGCAAAAAAATATGGCTACAAATGGCAGTTTTGGGACTGTAAAATGTGAAAATTTTCAAGCTCGCTCGCTCGCATTTAATTGTTATGCAATTCTCCTGATGTTGCTACCAAGCTCTACCAGTAATTACCGGCAGTTGCGCCAGGTGCGCCCCCACCCCTCCTTTATTTCCAAAGCGAAAAAAATATGGCTCCAAATGGCAGTTTTTGGACTGTAAAATGTCAAAATGTCAAAAAACGGCAGAGTTTGGATTGTAAAATGTCAAAATTTTCCAGCTCGCTCGCATGCAGTCGTTATGCCATTCTCCTGATATCACTGCCAGTAATTTGTCGTTTCACACCGTCATTCCATAATCCATTTATAGGGGGTACAACCCCCTCCGGCACTTCCACACCCTCCCCCCACCCTTGCTCGCTCCCTGGCATACTACCCCCCCCCCCCCCCAAGATGAAATCCTAGCTACGCCGGTGCCCTTTCCCCGCTTGGTTTCCCTAAAAAAACAGTAAAAGTCTAGGGATTGAGAGCTTCCTATGTTCCCAATGTCTGTCCAAAAAATCTCGTAAACATTTAGTGTCAAAACGCACCCCCCTTGAAAAAAAGCTGGTGACGCCCCTGCGTGTTTACCACTATAATATGCACAAGGATATCAATGGATGGCAGAAATGCTGTATAACCTACACAAAATGAACCGAGGTCTAGGAAGGTCTTGAATTTGGAGGAGAATAAGGCACAGAGTTTATCTATTCTGCTAAGCAGTGGAGGGATGAGATATTCTTCTGACATAGGCTACATAAAGGATTTGGTAAATAATAGGGAATATAAGCATTGTATAAAGAATGGATCTTTCTGACTGGTAGGGCTGTCTATATCACATTAAAAGACTAGAAAATGAGCGATTTGAATTTCAAAGTACTGTAAAACGAGAAATTTTCGCGTGCATTTTAATTTCGAGAATTTCGCGAGCGCCAAAATTCGCGAAATTAAAATGCACGCGAAAGTTTTTGTCTACACTACATGCATTGAACACCAGTGGCAATTCGCGAAAATCTCATGCCACGAAAAGGGCTGTCAGCTCCAATTCGCGAAAATTTCATGCCGCGAATATATCATGTTTTACAGTAAATGTGTTAATTACTGTTCGATAGAAATAAAATAATTGTCCTAGTTTCAGCCACCAGCAGACGTTGAGGGCAGCAAACTCGCTACTGGTATTCCGATCATCATCTGATTCCGATCGACAGCTCCAGCCAGATACTAGTAATCGACCGGTTGGCGCGGCCATCGAAATGTAATGACTGATCACCTGACAGCAGCGCGCGGAACTCAAAAAATATAAATTGAGTTCAAGGTATTCCCAAGGGAAAAGTTGGAGTTGGGACGACTTCATGCTGATCTCTACACGACTAAACGGTTTGGTCAATTCTTACCCACTGAGGAATTCAATATCTAGGCACTCAAGTTGGTTTACCAGCAGATAGCAAGCAGTGGCAGTAACGAGTTAACACTGTCTGTACGTATCGTTGTGACTAGGCGCTAGGTCGAGGGCTTATCAGACAGCGCAGCGGTAACGCTACCGGACCGCCGGCGTCGTACATGTAGGCTAGCTGCGAGCTGCTGCAGTGCTGCAGTGCTCGGCTCAGCTCAGCTCAGCCTCGGACCAGTCAGGGCACATCAAGAGGACGTGCCTGATGACAGGTAGAGTTAGAGTATATATTTAAAGTTAGATTTACGATAATTGAGTGCAATTCTGTCTGGGAATTCTGGGAAATCCGCTCATGAGGGGGCCTCCGCGCTCCGTCTCACAAGGCCTAATTCATAGTAATTGACTGTCATGACTCGTGTCATGACATGATGAGCTTGCCTGGCCTTGTTGAAGTTGTGTAGATGTCTATAATAATTTATCTATAATGTAACAGTTAATTAAATTGGGATTGACTATTATTGGGTAGTGTGTTGACTGTTGTATGGACTAAGTTACAGAAAAAACTAAAATAAGTATGAGCACCACTTGGCATTTGGGTACTCGCTAAAAAATGTTAAGAAAATAAGAGGCTCCCTCTCCGCAGTGCTCACGAGGCGTGAGGCCTCCTCTTCACTTCTTATCCATCTCACATCTGATAGTCTAGCCAAATATTGAAATAATGGTCGCAAGTTTGCGCTGTGATTTTTTGTTACACACGCATATCCACTCTCCATGACCATACCATGATGATGAGAAGAAGAAGAAGAAAAAAAATATTCCAATATTTGTTTTGATTGAAACTCGATCTTTGTCAAAACTAATAATTTATCTAACGTTAGAATTTTTTCTTGAACTTCTCACTGGTAGTCCGTAGTGTAGCATAGAGTGGACATGTGTGTGTAACAAAAAATCACAGTGCGAACTTGCGACAATTTATAGAAAAGAGTCTGGGGCCCTAACACAGATGTGACATGGATGAGAAGTGAAGAGGAGGCCTCATGAGCAGTGCGGGGAGGAGCCCCAGCAGAGGTGGTCATGAGGGAGAGATCGCACCAGCGACCCCAACACGTACGTATTGGTTAATTGAACAGCACCCTCTAGGGTTTAGAGGGAGAGAGTGCCTTGTAAGACGAAACCCCCCCCCCCCCCCATGAGCAGATTTCCTGGACTGAATTCAGCACTCCACTAGCCTAATAATGCTGTCATTCAGCATTGAGAGAGAGAGAGTATAAACTATTCGCCTATTTAGTTTTATGCAATGCCAATGGCTGATTAATGTCAATGTTCTTTTCCCGCTTTTTTTTTTTTTTTTTTTTTTTTGGTGTGTGTGCACATGTGGACAAGTTGTGGTATCCTACTTGCTCTTTCTTGGGTTTTTCAGAAGCGAGAGGGACTTATTTGGCCATCTTTGTCCGCAGGCATTTTGACTGGGACTCACAAAGTTGTATTGGTATCTGACTAGCCAAAGCCATTGAAGGATGACGGACAAAAGAAGTGAGGTCGCCGCAGCTCTCCACCAGTGGGCCAGCAAGGAGATGCACTGTCTACCCCAGGGAAAGTTTGTCAATGTCGCCATGCCGACGGCAGGAGACTTGGAAGAGTAAGTGAACAAATGGATTGCTCAGATTCATGTTGAATCTATGCTTAATGTTGTGAATTTTTCACTCTCAGTTTTCTACAATTTACGGTGTGATCGGTAAATTTGACCATGTCGTGACGTTTTTCTTCAGTGTAAATGGTCATTCTGGTACCGTATATTCATTGTAAATCGTGAAAGAAGACGTGTAACATGGACTGTGCATCCCAAAGGCAGCAATATTATATTCACAAACTGTTGATACATATTCAAGAAAACAATAGTTAATCAGAAATTGTATGAGATGAGTAAAGAGTGTGATTGAGTGATTTCACAGTTAGGGGACAATGTAATCTCATTTGATTACTTGTAGTCACACTAAGGATTAACCATATATGATAAACAAGTTACTACTTCATTCAAAAATGAAAACTTTCTAAATTACCTGGGGCATTGATTCATTTCAAAGTTCACAGTCTTGTTTTATGTTTCATTGATGCACTGAATATCACAAGCCAATTTCCCTAGATGTAAGCCATACATGTAAATGGGCTGCTTGTATGATTACTGTATTAGCCTTTGAGTCTTTGACTATTAAAGCATTGATCTCCTATGAGGACGGACTGATTTTGCGACAACATGCATTTCCCATAGACACAAGCCCAAGTATTCTTGGGACTCATCTTCAACGGGTTAATACTACCTTGATAGAAGTAGCAGTGTGCATCACTGCTCAGACATGGGATGTCTTCAGGTGTGTGTGTGTGTGTGTGGGCATTAGTGTAAAGTCGAGATCATGGTCCCTCATACCCTCTGCGGCGAGATGATCAATTCATGATTTTTCTTTTTTACCGTTTGTTTGTATTGTAGCATATGTCGAGGTAACTTGCTTCCTATTTGGCAGTATGTTCTGGAGCATGTCTACTCCACGCAGATGGTGCACAAGGTCAAAGGGAACTTGGCAATGTATCCTTTCAGTTATGATTATATTAAGCAAATAATCAACGTTGGTAAAGGTGATGAGACAAACTATCACTTCCGAGGTGATCTGGATGTATCTTTCCGAAGCGCAGCTGAGGAAAGATAGCGTTCACATTCAGATCGCCGAGGAAGTGATAGTTTGTCTCATTGCCTGAAACTAAAAGTTGATTATTTGCTTTATATTCCATATCTAGGGTCCTAGATATTCCCATTTTATTCCACATCTGAAACCGTTTTAGCTGTCTTAGGGTATCCTCAGGGCTTAGGCTACATAGTTTACTTTAGACGTAGGCCTATGCGCGTAGATGACAAAACAACGAATTTGCTCCGCGCCCCGCACGTGGCACCGAAATGAAAGTGTGTTGCACTGTGGTCTATCACTTGACCCAGGTCAAATGATAGACCACAGTGCAACGCACTTTTATTTCACGCGTACCGGTACTCAAAATTTTAAGTTATATCACGCGTTAGGACTGTGTGGACTAAGAGATCAGCAAAACAAAATGACTGTCATCATAGAGTTTATAAATAATCATAGAGTTTAATGAACTTTTCTTCTTAGATGATGTGATGGGCAAAACTACGCTTTATCACATGATCAGCTCTTGACCAATCCTATAGCAAGATTCTTAGTATGTGGAATATAATATTAACTACTGTACCTCCTGGCAGAATCATATGAGATAGGATACTGTAAAACCAGAAATGTTTGTGCGCATGAAATTTTCTTTGTGCAGTTTGCTAGAAGTCAAGATGTGCACAAGTAAAGTGCACACTAAAGTTCTTTTTTTTTGTACACAATGTTTTGAATGCCAGTGGCAATTCGTGAATGTTTCATGCCACAAAAAATAAAAAGAAAAAAGAAAGGCCTTTGGATCCTAGTCACAATTTAAAAAGTTGTAGGTTTTACAGTATGCAGTGGCTCCGTATGTATTTCTGCCTAACATCAGTGTTTGAGAGAAATGTAGTGTATAAAGTATCTTATGTTGGCATTCACCCTCGGCATTCATTCTTGTTTGAAAATCAGTCACATGATCTACAGTGTTTACTTTTTCATGTTTTTTTTTTCCTCTCAAGTGCATTTACAGGGCTTGTCTGTATCCACTTCAATTTCAAATAATGCCATTCTCCCATTCGCTCATTTAAGCTATGATTTGCTATTTTTCATACTTTACCTGGTTCATGAAATAGTTCCTCTACTGTCCAGTGGGAATAGGCTTTCTCCATCTAGATTGTGAAAGTTGATCCGAAGTGAGAACAAGGCAAGTAACAGATGTCTAATCTGTTTCTTTCATCTCAAACTTCAGTTTATCCATTACCGGTATATTGATATTTTTACCCCCATTTTCTTTTTCAATCTGCATTTCACTCATCTGACATGTACCGGTACTGTATCATGCTTTGAATTTTCCAATGGTGGTTTCCACTGAGTCCTACGTGTACATCATGTACCAGGTATGTGTTGTTACTTTTGAGTGCCCAGTATAGTTACAAATCAAAATGAGAAAGCAGTATGGTTATTTAACTCGCAGAGATGCTAGCTAGTTTTGTCACAATGTAAGTAGAAGTACATTGTTCATGTCATGTTTGTATATAATTCCTGCCTGTATCCTGGCATTCAGGTTTGAAGATCATTCTGGTTGTGCAAGATTAAGTCCTGCATCATGAGTTTTAAACTGACCCAAACAAATCATGTGACAGCTCCTTGACCAATGAGCTTGACAGGAAGGGTCATTTGGCCAAGAGTACCAGCTACAAGGTGAAGTATCAGGGAGACGCTAAGTTTTCAGCGGAGAGAGAGGATCTGATCAGGAAGCGGAGGGAACTGAAAACCAAAGTGGCAGGGGTCAAGTCAGACGTTCGTCAGTTGGATCATTTCATTGAAGGTCTACAGAGGGAGCTCTTGTCTGCAGGTATCAGTGCCATATAAAAAGAGAGTCTGGCTAACTCGCTTTTCGGCTCATGAGTTTTGAAGCCTGTGTTTGGTCAAAACTGGTCCTGTGACCTTCGTGGAGCCATGTCGTTTCCAAAGTGCGCTCATACGCAGTGCTCATTGGTAACTACACCTTATTTGCCTTTGTCATATTTGTTACGTCTGAGCGTACACGCTAACTCTAACATGCGCGATAATGACATGGCGTCCAAATCAGTAGTTGTCCAGACTCTCTTTATAAACAGCACTGCAGGTATGCCATTGAGAATGCATCAAATGATTATTGGTATTGAAAAAATTAATATTGTGCACCTTGGTGCACATGTGACATGATGCTTGGTGCACATGTGACATGTGACATAAGAGAATTTGTCAAGAATTCCCTTTGAATTGGAATATGTTCAAATAGCATGCTTCTCAGAAAATTTGTTATCCTCAGTCATAAACTGTCCTGTCCTGAAACTATTGAATGGAGGAAAAAAATTGCGTGGTTGGTTTTATATACATAAAAAGCTCTGTGTGTGTGTGTGTGTGTGTGTGTGTGTGTGTGTAGAATGATCACATTGCAAAGAGTGCTACTCAGTGCCAGTGCTAACTGAACTCCAAACTCTTTGATTACAGGACCAATCAAATACTCCTTTTCATCAGATTGTAACATCATGCCACTGCTCAATTTTGAAAAGAAAAAAAGGAAAAAAGCTGTAGGTTTTAAACTTTCCCGTAAGCTAAAGGTATGTCATACAGACAAGGTGATGTAAACACACAAAGTACAGCAACCTTGATGAATGGAACCAACTTTATCAAGGTCATTGTCATTGAAATAAATCAAATTGTCTTGTGCTTTATTGACATGAAGGATGGTACATCATCATGTCTGTAGGAATGTTATGTACCATGTAGTAATTCATGTGACCAAATTCTTATAACAGAGAAACAGTGCCAAACAAGTCAGGACCAGCTGTCTAACATTCACCAGAAGAGGGCACTGCTGTCCCAGTACTCCAAAAACTGCAAAGCAGATGCGGCTCGCTACAAGGAATACCAAAGTCGACTAGAGGGCAAACTCCAGCAACTGCAGTCTGTTGGGAAGTAAGTTAAGACACTTGTAAGCAAATACATGTAGTGCAAATGTTGAAGATTTTGCAGTTTGAAAAAAAATGCTGATTTCATGCTCAACTGAACTATTGCAAAGCTCACAATATATCTTTGAAGATATCCTTCTTAAAAGAAAAAAATACAAAATCTATGTCAAGAGAATAAATGATGACATCAGTACAAACATAATTTTTCATCCATGTGCTAAATATTTTGAGTTGTCAGTAGGGATGCATTTTGGTCAACATGAACTTCAGGAGCCACAGTCTACCTGTTTTTGTTTTGTTATTTTTTTATTCTTCAAGTAAGATTTATATTTCGTACATTCATACCTTCATCACCTGTATCATGTTCAGGAAATCTCAGTCCAACACAAGGTATTTCAGCAGACAAGGGGCCAGACATGGGGAAAGAACGGAATCACCCATTCTTGAGACAGCTTGTACGGTAAGATTCCTCATGATTTTGGTACTGTATCCTTTACACCGCAAGCAAATGTGGTAAAATGCTTGCTGTGAATCAAGAGCTATACTAGGATGCAGGGCTTTTGTTGTATTTTGTGTTTCACATACACCTGTACATAAACATGTGCATTGTAAAAGTCACTTTGCTCATATAATTACATTGGTGATGTATATAATTATATTGTGAGCATGTAAAAACTGGGTTGCAAACTTCGTGCATCTCTATTCACCCTGTTGTGGTCAGTATTTAGACTTACCACCATGACTTATAAAGTTGTATTTGTCAGTCTGCAAGGCTTTGTGGCTGTTTTAGCAAAACCCTGTTAATCTTCCTTTCCGTCAAGCACAGCAGATAGAGTTCAGGTTACATTACAATTTGTTTCGCTCAATATTTGTTAATGTTACATTGACAAACCAGGCCGAAAAGTTGGCCTGTGCTGATTGAAGAATCAGATAGCTTGAATGTTTGTTTCTAGCTGGTCTCTAAAGAAATCAAAATGACAGTAAATGCACAGATCTTTGCTTTGTTGCCTCAAAAGCTGCTTTCTGCACCCTTTCATTTGGGAGGACAGTTTTTATAACCCTTTAATTCCCAGCTCAGTGTTGACCCTTTCATGTGGCAGGACTATTACTATTAACCCTGTTATTCCCAGTTCAGTGGGGACACTTTCATTTGGCAGGACATTTTTTATAACCCTTTTATTCCAAGCTCTGCATAGACCCTTACACTTGGCATGACAGTTTCTATAACACTTTTATTTCCAGCTCAGTGTAAACCCTTTCCAGCTGAGCATAGACCCTTGCATTTGGCAGGACAGTTTCTATAATCCTTTCATCCCAGCTCAGTGTAGACCCTTTCATTTGGCAGGACACTTTCTATAACCCTTTTATTCCTAGCTATTTTGTACACCCTTTCATTTTGCAGTGCAATTTTTATAACCCTTTCAATCCCAGCTAAGTGTCGCCCATTTCATTGGGCAAGGCAAATTCTATAACCCTTTTATTTTCAGCAACTTTGTGTTCCCTTTCCTTTGCAAGTGCAATTTCTATAACCCTTCCCTTTAATTCCCAGCTCAGTGTAGACCATTTCATTTGGCAGGACATTTTCTATAACCCTTTTATTCCCAGTAACTTTGTGTTCCCTTTCCTTTGCAAGTGCAATTTCTATAACGCTTTAATTTCAAGCTCAGTGTAGACCATTTCATTTGTCGAGACAATTTCTATAACCCTTTGATTCCCAGCTCAGTTGAGACCCTTTCATTTGGCAAGACAATTTTTATAACCCTTTTATTCTCAGCTATTTTGTACACCCTTTCATTTTGCACTACAATTTCTATAACCCTTTGAATCCCAGCTCAGTTTAATTGATTTCATTTTGCAAGGCAATTTCTAAAACCCTTTTATTCTCAGCTATTTTGTACACCCTTTCATTTTGCAGTACAATTTCTATAACCCTTTGAATCCCAGCTCAGTTTCATTGATTTCATTTTGCAAGACAATTTCTATAACCCTTTTATTCTCAGCAACTTTGTGTTCCCTTTCCTTTGTAAGTGCAATTTCTATAACCCTTTAATTCCCAGCTCAGTGTAGACCATTTCATTTGCCAAGACAATTTCTATAACCCTCTGATTCCCAGCTGAGTGCAGACCCTTTTATTTGGCAAGGCAATTCTATAACCCTTTTAATCCCAGCTATTTTGTAAACCCTTTCATTTTCCGGTACAATTTCTATAACCCTTTGAATGCCAGCCCAGTGTTAACCTTTTCATTTCGCAAGGCAATTTCTATAACCCTTTTATTCCTAGCAACGTTGTCTTCCCTTTCCTTTCCAAGTGCAATTTCTATAACCCTTTAATTCCCAGCAACTACGTGTACCCTTTCATTTTGCAGTACAATTTCTATAACCCTTTGATTCCCAGCTCAGTGTAGACACTTTCATTTGGTGGAACAATTTCTATAACCCTTTGATTCCCAGCTAAGTGTAGCCCCTTTTATATGGCAAGGTCATTTATATAACCCTTTAATTCCCAGCAACCTTGTGTTCCCTGTCATTTGCAAGTGCAATTTCTATAACCCTTTAATTCCCAGATCAGTGTAGACCATTTCATTTGGCAAGACAATTTTTATAACCCTCTGATTCCCACCTGAGTGCAGACCCTTTTATTTGGCAAGGCAATTCTATAACCCTTTTATTCCCTGCTATTTTGTACACCCTTTCATTTTCCAGTACAATTTCTATAACCCTTTGAATCCCAGCTCAGTGTCGACCATTTCATTTCGCAAGGCAATTTTTATAACCCTCTTATTCCTAGCAACTTTTAGTTCCCTTTCCTTTGCAAGTGCAATTTCTATAACCCTTTAATTCCCTGCAACTTTGTGTACCCTTTCATTTTTGTAGTGTTTCTATAACCCTTTTATTCCCAGCAACTATGTGTTCCCTTTCCTTTGCAAGTGCAATTTCTATAACCCTTTAATTCCCTGCAACTTCGAGTACCCTTTCATTTTTGTAGTGTTTCTATAACCCTTTTATTCCCAGCAACTATGTGTTCCTTTCCTTTGTAAGTGCAATTTCTATAACCCTTTTATACCCAGCAGCTTTGTGCACCCTTTCATTTTGCAGGACAAATTTTATAACCCTTTTCTTCCCAGCAACATTGTGTACCCTTCTCTTTACAAAAGCAATTTCTATAACCCTTTAATTCACAGCTCATTGTATACCCTTTCATTTTGCAAGGCAATTTCTATAACCCTTTTATTCCCAGCAACTTTGTGTCCCCTTTTCTTTGCAAGTGCAATTTCTATAATCCTTTAATTCCCAGCTCATTGTAGACCCTTTCATTTGGCAGGACAAATGTTATAACCCTTTTCTTCCCAGCAACATTGTGTAACCTTCTATTTACAAAAGCAATTTCTATAACCCTTTAATTCCCAGCTCATTGTATACCCTTTCATTTTGCAAGGCAATTTCTATAACCCTTTTATTCCCAGCAACTTTGTGTTCCCTTTCCTTTGCAAGTGCAATTTCAATAATCCTTTACTTCCCAGCTCAGTGTTGAAAATTTCATTTGGCAAGGCAATTTCTATAACCCTTTTATTCCCAGCAACTTTGTGTTCCCTTCCATTTGCAAAAGCAATTTCTATAACCCTTTAATTCTCAGCTCATTGTATACCCTTTCATTTTGCAAGGCAATTTCTATATCCCTTTTATTCCCAGCAACTTTGTGTTCCCTTTCATTTGCAAGTACAATTTCTATAACCCTTTAATTTCCAGCTCAGTGGAGACCCTTTCATTTGGCAGGACATTTTCTATAACCCTTTTATTCCAAGCTCTGCATAGACCCTTACACTTGGTATGACAGTTTCTATAGCACTTTTATTCCCAGCTCAGTGTAAAACCTGTCATGAGTAAGACCAGTTTCTATAACCCTTTTAATCCCAACAGAGTGTAAACTGTAAGCTGAGCATTGCCCCTTTCATTTGGCATGACAATTTCTATAAGCCTTTTATTCTCAGCTCAGTGTAGACCCTTTCATTTAGCAGGAGAGTTTCTATAATCCTTTAATTCCCAGCCATTTTGTACACCCTTTCATTTTGCAGTACAATTTCTATAACCCTTTAATTCCCAGCTCAGTGTAGACCCTTTCATTTGGTAGGACAATTTTTATAACGCTTTTATTCCCAGCAGATTCGTGTACCCTTCTATTTGTAAGTGCAATTTCTATAACCCTTTGATTCCCAGCAACTTCATGTTCCCCTTCCTTTGCAAGTGCAATTTCTATAACCCTTTAATTCCCAGCTCAGTGTAGACCATTTCATTTGCCAAGACAATTTCTATAACCCTCTGATTCCCAGCTGAGTGCAGACCCTTTTATTTGGCAAGGCAATTCTAAAACCCTTTTAATCCCGGCTATTTTGTAAACCCTTTCATTTTCCGGTACAATTTCTATAACCCTTTGAATGCCAGCTCAGTGTTAACCGTTTCATTTCGCAAGGCAATTTCTATAACCCTTTTATTCCTAGCAACTTTGTCTTCCCTTTCCTTTCCAAGTGCAATTTCTATAACCCTTTAATTCCCAGCAACTACGTGTACCCTTTCATTTTGCAGTACAATTTCTATTACCCTTTGATTCCCAGCTCAGTGAAGACACTTTCATTTGGTGGAACAATTTCTATAACCCTTTGATTCCTAGCTAAGTGTAGCCCCTTTCATATGGCAAGGTAATTTATATTACCCATTAATTCCCAGCAAGCTTGTGTTCCCTGTCATTTGCAAGTGCAATTTCTATAACCCTTTAATTCCCAGATCATTTGGGAAGACAATTTTTATAATCCTCTGATTCCCACCTGAGTGCAGACCCTTTTATTTGGCAAGGCAATTCTATAACCCTTTTGTTCCTAGCTAGTTTGTACACCCTTTCATTTTCCAGTACAATTTTTATAACCCTTTGAATCCCAGCTCAGTGTCGACCATTTCATTTCGCAAGGCAATTTTTATAACCCTCTTATTCCTAGCAACTTTTAGTTCCCTTTCCTTTGCAAGTGCAATTTGTATAACCCTGTAAATCCCAGCAACTTTGTGTACCCTGTCATTTTGCAGTACAATTTCTATAACCCCTTGAATCCCAGCTCAGTGTCGACCATTTCATTCGGCAGGACAATTTCTATAACCCTTTGATTCCCAGCTCAGTGTAGACCCTTTCATTTGGCAGGACAAATTTTATATCCCTTTGATTCCCAGCAAAATGTTGTACCCTTCTATTTACAAAAGCAATTTCTATAACCCTTTAATTCCCAGCTCATTGTATACCCTTTCATTTCCAAGGCAATTACTATTACCCTTTTATTCCCAGCAACTTTGTGTTCCCTTTTCTTTGCAAGTGCAATTTCTGTAATCCTTTACTTCCCAGCTCAGTGTTGACCATTTCATTTGGCAATTCAATTTCTATAACCCTTTTATTCCCAGCAACTTTGTGTTCCCTTCCATTTGCAAAAGCAATTTCTATAACCCTTTAATTCTCAGCTCATTGTATACCCTTTCATTTTGCAAGGCAATTTCTATATCCCTTTTATTCCCAGCAACTTTGTGTTCCCTTTCATTTGCAAGTACAATTTCTATAACCCTTTAATTCCCAGCTCAGTGGAGACCCTTTCATTTGGCAGGACATTTTCTATAGCCCTTTTATTCCAAGCTCTGCATAGACTGTTACACTTGGTATGACAGTTTTTATAGCACTTTTATTCCCAGCTCAGTGTAAAACCTGTCGTGAGTAAGGCCAGTTTCTATAACCCTTTTAATCCCAACAGAGTGTAAACTGTAAGCTGAGCATAGCCCCTTGCATTTGGCATGACAATTTCAATAAGCCTTTTATTCTCAGCTCAGTGTAGACCCTTTCATTTGGCAGGAGAGTTTCTATAATCCTTTAATTCCCAGCCATTTTGTACACCCTTTCATTTTGCAGTACAATTTCTATAACCCTTTAATTCCCAGCTCAGTGTAGACCCTTTCATTTGGCAGGACGATTTTTATAACGCTTTTATTCCCAGCAGATTCGTGTACCCTTCTATTTGCAAGTGCAAATTCTATAACCCTTTGATTCCCAGCAACTTCATGTTCCCTTTCCTTTGCAAGTGCAATTTCTATAACCTTTTAATTCCCAGCTCAGTGTAGACCATTTCATTTACCAAGACGATTTTTATAACCCTTTGATTCCCAGCTCAGTGTAGACACTTTCATTTGGTCGAACAATTTCTATAACCCTTTGATTCCCAGCTTAGTGTAGCCCCTTTCATATGGCAAGGTAATTTATATAACCCATTAATTCCCAGCAACCTTGTGTTCCCTTTCATTTGCAAGTGCAATTTTTATAACCCTTTAATTCCCAGCTCAGTGTAGACCATTTCATTTACCAAGACAATTTCTATAACCCTTTGATTCCCAGCTCAGTGTAGACACTTTCATTTGGTCGAACAATTTCTATAACCCTTTGATTCCCAGCTATTTTGTAAACCCTTTCATTTTCCAGCACAATTTCTATAACCCTTTGAATCCCAGCTCAGTGTCGACCATTTCATTTCGCAAGGCAATTTTTATAACCCTCTTATTCCTAGCAACTTTTAGATCCCTTTCCTTTGCAAGTGCAATTTGTATAACCCTGTAAATCCCAGCTCAGTGTCGACCATTTCATTCGGCAGGACAATTTCTATAACCCTTTGATTCCCAGCTCAGTGTAGACCCTTTCATTTGGCAGGAGATAACCCTTTTATTCCCAGCTATTTTGTAAACCCTTTCATTTTCCGGTACAATTTCTATAACCCTTTGAATCCCAGCTCAGTGTCGACCATTTCATTCGGCAGGACAATTTCTATAACCCTTTTATTCCCAGCTATTTTGTAAACCCTTTCATTTTCCGGTACAATTTCTATAACCCCTTGAATCCCAGCTCAGTGTCGACCATATCATTCGGCAGGACAATTTCTATAACCCTTTTATTCCCAGCTATTTTGTAAACCCTTTCATTTTCCGATACAATTTCTATAACCCTTTAATTCCCAGCAACTTCGTGTACCCTTTCATTTTTGTAGTACAATTTCTATAACCCTTTTATTCCCAGCAACTATGTGTTCCCTTTCCTTTGGAAGTGCAATTTCTATAACCCTTTAATTCCCAGCTCAGTGTAGACGCTTTCGTTTGGCAGGACAAATTTTATAACCCTTTTCTTCCCAGCAACATTGTGTACAATTCTATTTACAAAAGCAATTTCTATAACCCTTTAATTCCTAGCTCATTGTATACCCTTTCATTTTGCAAGGCAATTTCTAAAACCCTTTAATTCCCAGCAGCTTTGTGCACCCTTTCATTTTGCAGTACAATTTCTATAACCCCTTGAATCCTAGCTCAGTGTCGAGCATTTCATTCGGCAGGACAATTTCTATAACCCTTTGAATGCCAGCTCAGTGTTAACCGTTTCATTTCGCAAGGCAATTTCTATAACCCTTTTATTCCTAGCAACTTTGTCTTCCCTTTCCTTTCCAAGTCCAATTTCTATAACCCTTTAATTCCCAGCAACTGTGTGTACCCTTTCATTTTGCAGTACAATTTCTATAACCCTTTGATTCCCATGCATTTTGTACACCCTTTCATTTTGCAGTAAAATTTCTCTAACCCTTTAATTCCCAGCTCAGTGTAGACCCTTTCATTTGGCAGGACGATTTTTATAACGCTTTTATTCCCAGCAGATTCGTGTACCCTTCTATTTGCAAGTGCAATTTCTATAACCCTTTAATTGCCAGCTCAGTGTAGACCATTTCATTTGCCAAGACAATTTCTATAACCCTCTGATTCCCAGCTGAGTGCAGACCCTTTCATTTGGCAAGGCAATTCTGTAACCCTTTTAATCCCGGCTATTTTGTAAACCCTTACATTTTCCGGTACAATTTCTATAACCCTTTGAATGCCAGCTCAGTGTTAACCGTTTCATTTCGCAAGGCAATTTCTATAACCCTTTTATTCCTAGCAACTTTGTCTTCCCTTTCCTTTCCAATTGCAATTTCTATAACCCTTTAATTCCCAGCAACTACGTGTACCCTTTCATTTTGGAGTACAATTTCTATAACCCTTTGATTCCCAGCTCAATGTAGACACTTTCATTTGGTGGAACAATTTCTATAACCCTTTGATTCCCAGCTAAGTGTAGCCCCTGTCATATGGCAAGGTAATTTATATAACCCATTAATTCCCAGCAACCTTGTGTTCCCTTTCATTTGCAAGTGCAATTTCTATAACCCTTTAATTCCCAGATCAGTGTAGACCATTTCATTTGGCAAGACAATTTTTATAACCCTCTGATTCCCACCTGAGTGCAGACCCTTTTATTTAGCAAGGCAATTCTATAACCCTTTTATTCCCAGCTATTTTGTAAACCCTTTCATTTTCCGGTACAATTTCTATAACGCTTTGAATCCCAGCTCAGTGTTAACCCTTTTCATTTGGGAAGGCAATTTCTATAACCCTTTTATTCCCAGCAACTTTGTTTTCCCTTTCCTTTGCAATTGCAATTCCTATAACCCTTTAATTCCCAGCAACTTCGTGTACCCTTTCATTTTTGTAGTGTTTCTATAACCCTTTTATTCCCAGCAACTATGTGTTCCCTTTCCTTTGCAAGTGCAATTTCTTTAACCCTTTTATTCCCAGCAGCTTTGTGCACCCTTTCATTTTGCAGTACAATTTCTATAACCTCTTGAATCCCAGCTCAGTGTCGACCATTTCATTCGGGAGGACAATTGCTATAACCCTTTTATTTCCAGCTATTTTTTAAACCCTTTCATTTTGTAGTACAATTTCTATAACCCCTTGAATCCCAGCTCAGTGTCGACCATTTCATTCGGCAGAACAATTTCTATAACCCTTTTATTCCCAGCTATTTTGTTTTCCCTTTCCTTTGCAATTGCAATTCCTATAACCCTATAATTCCCACCAACTTCGTGTACCCTTTCATTTTCTTAGTGTTTCTATAACCCTTTTATTCCCAGCAACTATGTGTTCCCTTTCCTTTGCAAGTGCAATTTCTATAACCCTTTTATTCCCAGCAGCTTTGTGCACCCTTTCATTTTGCAGTACAATTTCTATAACCCCTTGAATCCCAGCTCAGTGTCGACCATTTCATTCGGCAGGACATTTTCTATAACCCTTTGATTCCCAACTCAGTGTAGACCCTTTCATTTCGCAGGATAAATTCTATAACCCTTTTATTCCCAGCTATTTTGTAAACCCTTTCATTTTCCGGTACAATTTCTATAACGCTTTGAATCCCAGCTCAGTGTTAACCCTTTTCATTTGGGAAGGCAATTTCTATAACCCTTTTATTCCCAGCAACTTTGTTTTCCCTTTCCTTTGCAATTGAAATTTCTATAACCCTTCAATTCCCAGCAACTTTGTGTACCCTTTCATTTTTGTAGAACAATTTCTATAACCCTTTTATTCCCAGAACTATGTGTTCCCTTTCCTTTGCAAGTGCAATTTCTATAACCCTTTAATTCCCAGCTCAGTGTAGACCCTTTCATTTGGCAGGACAAATTTTATTCCCAGCAACGTTGTGTACCCTTTCATTTTGCAGTACAATTTCTATAACCCCTTGAATCCCAGCTCAGTGTCGACCATTTCATTCGGCAGGACAATTTCTATAACCCTTTGATTCCCAGCTCAGTGTAGACCCTTTCATTTGGCAGGACAAATTTTATAACGCTTTGATTCCCAGCTAAATTGTGTACCCTTTCATTTTGCAGTACAATTTCTATAACCCCTTGAATCCCAGCTCAGTGTCGACCATTTCATTCGGCAGGACAATTTCTATAACCCTTTGATTCCAGCTCAGTGTAGACCCTTTCATTTGGCAGGATAAATTCTATAACCCTTTTATTCCCAGCAAAATTGTGTACCCTTTCATTTTGCAGTACAATTTCTATAACCCCTTGAATCCCAGCTCAGTGTCGACCATTTCATTCGGCAGGACAATTTCTATAACCCTCTGATTCCCAGCTGAGTGCAGACCCTTTCATTTGGCAAGGCAATTCTGTAACCCTTTTAATCCCGGCTATTTTGTAAACCCTTACATTTTCCGGTACAATTTCTATAACCCTTTGAATGCCAGCTCAGTGTTAACCGTTTCATTTCGCAAGGCAATTTCTATAACCCTTTTATTCCTAGCAACTTTGTCTTCCCTTTCCTTTCCAATTGCAATTTCTATAACCCTTTAATTCCCAGCAACTACGTGTACCCTTTCATTTTGGAGTACAATTTCTATAACCCTTTGATTCCCAGCTCAATGTAGACACTTTCATTTGGTGGAACAATTTCTATAACCCTTTGATTCCCAGCTAAGTGTAGCCCCTGTCATATGGCAAGGTAATTTATATAACCCATTAATTCCCAGCAACCTTGTGTTCCCTTTCATTTGCAAGTGCAATTTCTATAACCCTTTAATTCCCAGATCAGTGTAGACCATTTCATTTGGCAAGACAATTTTTATAACCCTCTGATTCCCACCTGAGTGCAGACCCTTTTATTTAGCAAGGCAATTCTATAACCCTTTTATTCCCAGCTATTTTGTAAACCCTTTCATTTTCCGGTACAATTTCTATAACGCTTTGAATCCCAGCTCAGTGTTAACCCTTTTCATTTGGGAAGGCAATTTCTATAACCCTTTTATTCCCAGCAACTTTGTTTTCCCTTTCCTTTGCAATTGCAATTCCTATAACCCTTTAATTCCCAGCAACTTCGTGTACCCTTTCATTTTTGTAGTGTTTCTATAACCCTTTTATTCCCAGCAACTATGTGTTCCCTTTCCTTTGCAAGTGCAATTTCTTTAACCCTTTTATTCCCAGCAGCTTTGTGCACCCTTTCATTTTGCAGTACAATTTCTATAACCTCTTGAATCCCAGCTCAGTGTCGACCATTTCATTCGGGAGGACAATTGCTATAACCCTTTTATTTCCAGCTATTTTTTAAACCCTTTCATTTTGTAGTACAATTTCTATAACCCCTTGAATCCCAGCTCAGTGTCGACCATTTCATTCGGCAGAACAATTTCTATAACCCTTTTATTCCCAGCTATTTTGTTTTCCCTTTCCTTTGCAATTGCAATTCCTATAACCCTATAATTCCCACCAACTTCGTGTACCCTTTCATTTTCTTAGTGTTTCTATAACCCTTTTATTCCCAGCAACTATGTGTTCCCTTTCCTTTGCAAGTGCAATTTCTATAACCCTTTTATTCCCAGCAGCTTTGTGCACCCTTTCATTTTGCAGTACAATTTCTATAACCCCTTGAATCCCAGCTCAGTGTCGACCATTTCATTCGGCAGGACATTTTCTATAACCCTTTGATTCCCAACTCAGTGTAGACCCTTTCATTTCGCAGGATAAATTCTATAACCCTTTTATTCCCAGCTATTTTGTAAACCCTTTCATTTTCCGGTACAATTTCTATAACGCTTTGAATCCCAGCTCAGTGTTAACCCTTTTCATTTGGGAAGGCAATTTCTATAACCCTTTTATTCCCAGCAACTTTGTTTTCCCTTTCCTTTGCAATTGAAATTTCTATAACCCTTCAATTCCCAGCAACTTTGTGTACCCTTTCATTTTTGTAGAACAATTTCTATAACCCTTTTATTCCCAGAACTATGTGTTCCCTTTCCTTTGCAAGTGCAATTTCTATAACCCTTTAATTCCCAGCTCAGTGTAGACCCTTTCATTTGGCAGGACAAATTTTATTCCCAGCAACGTTGTGTACCCTTTCATTTTGCAGTACAATTTCTATAACCCCTTGAATCCCAGCTCAGTGTCGACCATTTCATTCGGCAGGACAATTTCTATAACCCTTTGATTCCCAGCTCAGTGTAGACCCTTTCATTTGGCAGGACAAATTTTATAACGCTTTGATTCCCAGCTAAATTGTGTACCCTTTCATTTTGCAGTACAATTTCTATAACCCCTTGAATCCCAGCTCAGTGTCGACCATTTCATTCGGCAGGACAATTTCTATAACCCTTTGATTCCAGCTCAGTGTAGACCCTTTCATTTGGCAGGATAAATTCTATAACCCTTTTATTCCCAGCAAAATTGTGTACCCTTTCATTTTGCAGTACAATTTCTATAACCCCTTGAATCCCAGCTCAGTGTCGACCATTTCATTCGGCAGGACAATTTCTATAACCCTCTGATTCCCAGCTGAGTGCAGACCCTTTCATTTGGCAAGGCAATTCTGTAACCCTTTTAATCCCGGCTATTTTGTAAACCCTTACATTTTCCGGTACAATTTCTATAACCCTTTGAATGCCAGCTCAGTGTTAACCGTTTCATTTCGCAAGGCAATTTCTATAACCCTTTTATTCCTAGCAACTTTGTCTTCCCTTTCCTTTCCAATTGCAATTTCTATAACCCTTTAATTCCCAGCAACTACGTGTACCCTTTCATTTTGGAGTACAATTTCTATAACCCTTTGATTCCCAGCTCAATGTAGACACTTTCATTTGGTGGAACAATTTCTATAACCCTTTGATTCCCAGCTAAGTGTAGCCCCTGTCATATGGCAAGGTAATTTATATAACCCATTAATTCCCAGCAACCTTGTGTTCCCTTTCATTTGCAAGTGCAATTTCTATAACCCTTTAATTCCCAGATCAGTGTAGACCATTTCATTTGGCAAGACAATTTTTATAACCCTCTGATTCCCACCTGAGTGCAGACCCTTTTATTTAGCAAGGCAATTCTATAACCCTTTTATTCCCAGCTATTTTGTAAACCCTTTCATTTTCCGGTACAATTTCTATAACGCTTTGAATCCCAGCTCAGTGTTAACCCTTTTCATTTGGGAAGGCAATTTCTATAACCCTTTTATTCCCAGCAACTTTGTTTTCCCTTTCCTTTGCAATTGCAATTCCTATAACCCTTTAATTCCCAGCAACTTCGTGTACCCTTTCATTTTTGTAGTGTTTCTATAACCCTTTTATTCCCAGCAACTATGTGTTCCCTTTCCTTTGCAAGTGCAATTTCTTTAACCCTTTTATTCCCAGCAGCTTTGTGCACCCTTTCATTTTGCAGTACAATTTCTATAACCTCTTGAATCCCAGCTCAGTGTCGACCATTTCATTCGGGAGGACAATTGCTATAACCCTTTTATTTCCAGCTATTTTTTAAACCCTTTCATTTTGTAGTACAATTTCTATAACCCCTTGAATCCCAGCTCAGTGTCGACCATTTCATTCGGCAGAACAATTTCTATAACCCTTTTATTCCCAGCTATTTTGTTTTCCCTTTCCTTTGCAATTGCAATTCCTATAACCCTATAATTCCCACCAACTTCGTGTACCCTTTCATTTTCTTAGTGTTTCTATAACCCTTTTATTCCCAGCAACTATGTGTTCCCTTTCCTTTGCAAGTGCAATTTCTATAACCCTTTTATTCCCAGCAGCTTTGTGCACCCTTTCATTTTGCAGTACAATTTCTATAACCCCTTGAATCCCAGCTCAGTGTCGACCATTTCATTCGGCAGGACATTTTCTATAACCCTTTGATTCCCAACTCAGTGTAGACCCTTTCATTTCGCAGGATAAATTCTATAACCCTTTTATTCCCAGCTATTTTGTAAACCCTTTCATTTTCCGGTACAATTTCTATAACGCTTTGAATCCCAGCTCAGTGTTAACCCTTTTCATTTGGGAAGGCAATTTCTATAACCCTTTTATTCCCAGCAACTTTGTTTTCCCTTTCCTTTGCAATTGAAATTTCTATAACCCTTCAATTCCCAGCAACTTTGTGTACCCTTTCATTTTTGTAGAACAATTTCTATAACCCTTTTATTCCCAGAACTATGTGTTCCCTTTCCTTTGCAAGTGCAATTTCTATAACCCTTTAATTCCCAGCTCAGTGTAGACCCTTTCATTTGGCAGGACAAATTTTATTCCCAGCAACGTTGTGTACCCTTTCATTTTGCAGTACAATTTCTATAACCCCTTGAATCCCAGCTCAGTGTCGACCATTTCATTCGGCAGGACAATTTCTATAACCCTTTGATTCCCAGCTCAGTGTAGACCCTTTCATTTGGCAGGACAAATTTTATAACGCTTTGATTCCCAGCTAAATTGTGTACCCTTTCATTTTGCAGTACAATTTCTATAACCCCTTGAATCCCAGCTCAGTGTCGACCATTTCATTCGGCAGGACAATTTCTATAACCCTTTGATTCCAGCTCAGTGTAGACCCTTTCATTTGGCAGGATAAATTCTATAACCCTTTTATTCCCAGCAAAATTGTGTACCCTTTCATTTTGCAGTACAATTTCTATAACCCCTTGAATCCCAGCTCAGTGTCGACCATTTCATTCGGCAGGACATTTTCTATAACCCTTTGATTCCCAACTCAGTGTAGACCCTTTCATTTCGCAGGATAAATTCTATAACCCTTTTATTCCCAGCTATTTTGTAAACCCTTTCATTTTCCGGTACAATTTCTATAACGCTTTGAATCCCAGCTCAGTGTTAACCCTTTTCATTTGGGAAGGCAATTTCTATAACCCTTTTATTCCCAGCAGCTTTGTTTTCCCTTTCCTTTGCAATTGAAATTTCTATAACCCTTTAATTCCCAGCAACTTTGTGTACCCTTTCATTTTTGTAGAACAATTTCTATAACCCTTTTATTCCCAGCAACTATGTGTTCCCTTTCCTTTGCAATTCTAATTTCTATAACCCTTTAATTCCCCGCAGCTTTGTGCACCCTTTTATTTTGCAGTACAATTTCTATAACCCTTTGATTCCCAACTCAGTGTAGACCCTTTCATTTGGCAGGATAAATTCTATAACCCTTTTATTCCCAGCTATTTTGTAAACCCTTTCATTTTCCGGTACAATTTCTATAACGCTTTGAATCCCAGCTCAGTGTTAACCCTTTTCATTTGGGAAGGCAATTTCTATAACCCTTTTATTCCCAGCAACTTTTTTTCCCTTTCCTTTGCAATTCTAATTTCTATAACCCTTTAATTCCCCGCAGCTTTGTGCACCCTTTCATTTTGCAGTACAATTTCTATAACCCCTTGAATCCCAGCTCAGTGTCGACCATTTCATTCGGCAGGACAATTTCTATAACCCTTTTATTCCCAATTATTTTGTAAACCCTTTCATTTTCCGGTACAATTTCTGTAACCCTTTGAATCCCAGCTCATTGTTAACCCTTTTCATTAGGGAAGGCAATTTCTATAACCCTTTTATTCCCAGCAGCTTTGTTTTCCCTTTCCTTTGCAATTGAAATTTCTATAACCCTTTAATTCCCAGCAACTTTGTGTACCCTTTCATTTTTGTAGAACAATTTCTATAACCCTTTTATTCCCAGCAACTATGTGTTCCCTTTCCTTTGCAAGTGCAATTTCTATAACCCTTTAATTCCCAGCTCAGTGTAGACCCTTTCATTTGGCAGGACAAATTTTATAACCCTTTTCTTCCCAGCAACGTTGTGTACCCTTTCATTTTGCAGTACAATTTCTATAACCCCTTGAATCCCAGCTCAGTGTCGACCATTTTATTCGGCAGGACAATTTCTATAACCCTTTGATTCCCAGCTCAGTGTAGACCCTTTCATTTGGCAGGACAAATTTTATAACCCTTTGATTCCCAGCAAAATTGTGTACCCTTTCATTTTGCAGGACAATTTCTATAACCCTTTGATTCCCAGCTCAGTGTAGACCCTTTCATTTGGCAGGACAAATTTTATAACCCTTTGATTCCCAGCAAAATTGTGTACCCTTTCATTTTGCAGGACAATTTCTATAACCCTTTGATTCCCAGCTCAGTGTAGACCCTTTCATTTGGCAGGACAAATTTTATAACCCTTTGATTCCCAGCAAAATTGTGTACCCTTCTATTTACAAAAGCAATTTCTATAACCCTTTAATTCCCAGCTCATTGTATACCCTTTCATTTTGCAAGGCAATTTTTATAACCCTTTTATTCCCAGCAACTTTGTGTTCCCTTTCCTTTGCAAGTGCAATTTCTGTAACCCTTAATACTTCCCAGCTCAGTGTTGACCATTTCATTTGGCAAGGCAATTTCTATAACCCTTTTATTCCCAGCAACTTTGTGTTTCCTTCCATTTGCAAAAGCAATTTCTCTAACCCTTTAATTCTCAGCTCATTGTATACCCTTTCATTTCGCAAGGCAATTTCTATATCCCTTTTATTTCCAGCAACTTTGTGTTCCCTTTCATTTGCAAGTTCAATTTCTATAACCCTTTAATTCCCAGCTCAGTGGAGACCCTTTCATTTGGCAGAACATTTTCTATAACCCTTTTATTCCAAGCTCTGCATAGACCCTTACACTTGGTATGACAGTTTCTATAGCACATTTATTCCCAGCTCAGTTTAAAACCTGTCATGAGTAAGGCCAGTTTCTATAACCCTTTTAATCCCAACAGAGTGTAAACTGTAAGCTGAGCATGGCCCCTTGCATTTGGCATGACAATTTCTATAAGCCTTTTATTCTCAGCTCAGTGTAGACCCTTTCATTTGGCAGGAGAGTTTCTATAATCCTTTAATTCCCAGCCATTTTGTACACCCTTTCTTTTTGCAGTACAATATCTATAACCCTTTTATTCCCAGCTCAGTGTAGACCCTTTCATTTGGCAGGACGATTTTTATAACGCTTTTATTCCCAGCAGATTCATGTACCCTTCTATTTGCAAGTGCAATTTCTATAACCCTTTGATTCCCAGCAACTTCATGTTCCCTTTCCTTTGCAAGTGCAATTTCTATAACCCTTTAATTCCCAGCTCAGTGTAGACCATTTCATTTGCCAAGACAATTTCTATAACCCTCTGATTCCCAGCTGAGTGCAGACCCTTTTATTTGGCAAGGCAATTCTATAACCCTTTTAATCCTGGCTATTTTGTAAACCCTTTCATTTTCCGGTACAATTTCTATAACCCTTTGAATCCCAGCTCAGTGTTAACCGCTTCATTTCGCAAGGCAATTTCTATAACCCTTTTATTCCTAGCAACTTTGTCTTCCCTTTCCTTTCCAATTGCAATTTCTATAACCCTTTAATTCCCAGCAACTACGTGTACCCTTTCATTTTGGAGTACAATTTCTATAACCCTTTGATTCCCAGCTCAGTGTAGACACTTTCATTTGGTGGAACAATTTCTATAACCCTTTGATTCCCAGCTAAGTGTAGCCCCTTTCATATGGCATGGTAATTTATATTTATAATCCATTAATTCCCAGCAACCTTGTGTTCCTTGTCATTTGCAAGTGCAATTTCTATAACCCTTTAATTCCCAGATCAGTGTAGACCATTTCATTTGGCAAGACAATTTTTATAATCCTCTGATTCCCACCTGAGTGCAGACCCTTTTATTTGGCAAGGCAATTCTATAACCCTTTTATTCCCAGCTATTTTGTACACCCTTTCATTTTCCAGTACAATGTCTATAACCCTTTGAATCCCAGCTCAGTGTCGACCATTTCATTTCGCAAGGCAATTTTTATAACCCTCTTATTCCTAGCAACTTTTAGTTCCCTTTCCTTTGCAAATGCAATTTGTATAACCCTGTAAATCCCAGCAACTTTGTGTACCCTTTCATTTTGCTGTACAATTTCTATAACCCTTTGAATCCCAGCTCAGTGTTGACCATTTCATTCGGCAGGACAATTTTTATAACCCTTTAATTCCCAGCAACTTCGTGTACCCTTCTATTTGCAAGTGCAATTTCTATAACCCTTTAATTCCCAGCTCAGTATAGACTCGTTCATTTGGCTGGACAGTTTCTGGAGTGATCTATGTCCACAATTTTGAAGCAATTGAACTCAAGGTTGATGTACATGATGACACTGAGGTGTAGATATACAGGACATGTTTTTTATGTTTGTCAACGAAAGCATTGCCATGGTAACCAAAATTTCCCCAAAACTTTGTGGAGTGAATTACTTCTACAGTAAAAGCAAATTTGATCCAAATTTAGTGTGCATAATGATCTATAGGTGTAGTTATGCAAGAAGTGAATGTCTTCCACAATTTTGGAAGCAATTGGACACAAATTTAGTGCAATGGTGGTTTTGCTGTCAAAATCAAATTTTAGGTTATTTAGAAGCTGATTGATTGAAGAAAATGTGTTTTTAGGCAGCCATTTTGGAAAAATCAAAGATGGCAGCCATATAGGTATCGGGGCAAATGAAAACATTGTTTTCCTGATTTCTCATACAACAAGCTTTCCAAAAATGTATAATTTTGATACTACCCAAAAAATATATGGCAAAATTACATAAGAAACCAGACTATTTGTCAATTTGCGAGGTTTTGTGGCTGCTATAAGCGGGGTTCCCACTATCCTGCGATCCATTGCGAACGCCACGATTGGACATTCGTAACTGATCGTGGAAAATTTGCTGAACTCGTCTGAAATTTCACGTTTGGATACGAGGTTATGCGAGTCAATACGTGTTGGTACGCTTGGATGCGATATGGTCACGATTGGTCTATTTCACGCGATACGATCTGTCACGATCTGGTCTGCCGTTCAAATACGATCCGACAGGATTGTCCTGATTGAGTTCACGATTGGTACCGATCTAACATGACCATTACGATCAGGATCCCCGGTCTGGTACGTGCAGCAACGTACTGATACGTTCCAATACAAATACTGCGAACCAATACGGGCTGCTGAGATAAGATACGATATCTTTTGCGATGGGGATCAGAAGCGACCCCCATTTAAGGTGCGATTGGACCCGAATGGGAATATTATAGTCCGGCTGACGATGGATTTCATTGTTTCCCTTAAATTATGCAGAGTGATTAGGCCTATTAATTTTATCCACAACCACTGATGATGGCAAGGCTTGACAGGTTGACGATGATGACAACGTAACCTTTGCAGTGTTGCTAATGACGATTATGTCATCAGAGAGAAAGTTGCACCCAGGCCAGCCATAACCTCAGATATCCCCTCGTCTAATATTAAACGTAAAGAAATTAATAGATTATTAAGTCAACATGCTCACCCTCCCCCTCACAAAAAAAAAAATGAAATAACGAACCCAAATACATCCCAGATCAGATGATTGCCCCTCTTTCCCAGAAAAAACAAAACAAAACAGCAAGACAAAAATGACCTTTCTCTCCAATACATGAAGAAAATAATTATATGATGAAATGGAAGCTAAGAAAGTATCATATGCCTTTTTATTTCAAAATGCCGTTATCTCATGGGTTATTAAAAGTTTGGTTTATTCGGCTTGACTTACTGTTTCACTGATACTGATAACTGATACACACACATAACAGAAAAGTGACTCCCTAATCAAGATGATATCACTTTTTAACAAAAAAGGAGGTTTTACGCAAAATTATTTCGCAGGGGTATATTGCTACACTTATTAAATAACTAACTGTGAAAAATAATAAGAGTGATCTTCATTGTCGTAATCATACGAGTGATCTCACAACCACGACAATGGTCACTTTTACATTAATTTTTGCAGTAATAATGAGAGTTGTAAATAACCATTTTCCTCTGAAATTATACTCTACCAAACATACAAAAAAAGACATTGAAAAGTGCCAAAATAGATGTAAAGGGGTCAAACGATGGCTGATGAAACAGCAACTCGTAATTACTATGTACAATACACAAACAGCAGGATAGTGCACCCCCAAAAAAACCCTCTGTAATATACTTTTAAAAAATAACCCTTTGCCTTTGATATGTACCCATTCAAGCACGATTCATTAGACATACAATTGCCATTTTATTTTTGCTCATTTTTTGTTTTCGTTACAAAAGTTATCCCATATCCTGTTTTGTGTGTCTGTATAATGGTAATAGCAACTCATTAATGAAAACATCATTAACATAATGTATGAAAACATCTAAAAATCTGTAATACAACTTTCATTGTATGAAATCATTAAAAAAAAAAGATTTTGATAATGTACCTTCAAAATTACGACAATCAAACCCCACACCGTCATACAATTTACCGTTTGGAAAGAATAATCTAAAGATGGAGGCTACCACCTATCAGAATACAAAATAAATCAATTTATGAGTAAAATAAGGGCAAATGGGCAAAAAAATAATATTAATAAGCAGAAGTGAAGTGAAAAGGTTGATCCCGATCAACATGATTAAGAAGCACGATTAGAAGAGATTTGCTGCCTTTGGATACGATCCTAGACGATCTGATGCGATGATCATGATCAAAAACTAATCGTGTTAATCGTAGAGAATTTTTGAACCGTCCAAAATTTTCCTACGATTAACACGATTGCCACGATTGACCTTAAGATCTGATACAATCTGATAAGACCATCACGCTTGCTGCACGATTAAGACCACGATTTCAATCGTGGCGCCAATCGTGAAAGTGGGAACCCCGCTTTAGCAAAACCCTGTTAATCTTCCTCTCAACCGAACGCAGTAGATCGAGTTGAGGTCATTTTACCATTTGTTTCACTCAATATTAGATAGAAACCTAAGGCAGGGAGGTGTTACAGAGATGGAGTGGCAACTCTTCGTAATTCATGCATACACATGTTTGGGTTCAAGGCGTTACAAAGGGATGTCTAGCATTCCACTACACTTTGAAGTCATGCTCGCCACCACTCTTATTGCAAGTCGAAGTTCGGAGACGACGAACGCATTTCACCTTTCGTTGAATTACAAGCTTTATTTCACCGTAAAATATTAAATGAAATACTCGAATTGATTTAGAATAGTTTAGTAAAGAATTTAATGTTATGAACATGTATTTCTAGTTTCTTCGTAATGCGCAAATCAAAATGAAATGAAAATTAGGCCCTCTTAAAAACCTAATATTTTTCTATAATGCGCACATTTCTGCATGTTAGTTTTCTGCCTTTTAAACTGGTATATTTTGATCTTTCAAATAAAGTATTCCATTAAAGCGTGTTCCAGTGTGCTTTTTAACTATTTGCTGTTAAAATTGTCAGTTTTACACTGCATATTGATTCGCTGCTCCAATTCAAGGAACACAAATTCATTGTTGCCATCACATTGAAAGAGAGAGCGCATTGCAGTAGGGGCAAGTATTTCTAGATGTGAGAGCGCTAGTCCCGATTATTGATGCTCTCTTTTGTCAAAGCACACGGGTAACACCTGTAGTTGAACGCATAACTTCTCGGCGGTGCCGCGCATGACTTCAAAGGAGAGCAGTAGTTGTGTCTCCTTCTCTAGCACCTCCTTGCCTGAGGAAGGTAAAAAACCAGGACTATTACATTGACAAATGGGGCCTGTTGCATAAAAGTTACAATTATGGTTACTTTGCCATCAAATGGTAACTACCATGGTAACAATACTCAACAGCCAATCAAAATCAAGAATTCCATGGAAGTTACCATTGGATGGCAAAGTTACCTTAATTGTAACTTTATGCAAACGGGTCCATTTTACACAAGAAATCAAGAATTCCATGCAAGTTACCATTAGATGGCAAAGTTCCCCGTAACTGTAACTTTTATGCAATGGGCCTCAGGCTGCAAAGATTATAGAACACGTATTTTGGCCTGAGCTGACTGAAGAATCAGATAGCTTGAATGTTTCTATTTCTAACTAGATTCTGAAGAAATCAAAATGACAGCAATTGTATACTGTAAACGTCAATATTTTCGCGCGATTAATTTTTCGCGCTGAGCGGCTCGAAAACATATTCACGGGTTCTTAAATTCGCGCTCCGCAGCGGGTTAATACACAATCTCTGTTTTCATCCAGCGATGCCAGCGTACGATAAGCGACGTAGCGAGCGGCGCGAGTGCGAGTACAAGCGCTCAATTACGTAGTACATGTGTGTTTTACTCGATACATGTACTGTTAGTAGTACTAGTACTAGTACTGTAGTCGCGGGGATGTAGCACACCAATCGGCCAAGGGCTCGGTGCGTGCGGTGCGTGCGATGATACTGCTATATGCGTAAACATGTCTGTACTACGTAGCTGTATCATCGACGAAGCGCACACAATTCAGGCCGTTCAAAATGTGCATAGAAAATTGCGAAGATATATTCGCGCGTTTTTGAATTCGCGCTAGCCGAACGTAGCGCGAAATCCGCGAAAATTAATGTACCGCGAAAATTTCCACGTTTACAGTAGATCTTTGCTTTGATGCCTCAAAAGCTGCAAAAAATGAACTTGACCTCTGATTCATACAATGTAGCTTTCACATTTTTCATAATGTTAACCAGATTGGATGATGGCTAATAACATTGCAGAATAACCGTAACCAAAGCTTACGAAATCGCATGTAAGATAGGAAGTTCATGTATTCAACACTCCCACTCAGAGAAGCGTTAAAGCCCAAACAAAGTTCTGGTATGCCTGCAAAAGTTGTCAAATTTCGCTCCCAAATGTGAACGTATGCTTAGAAAATGTGCAGGATAACGATGTTGTTACAAGATATTTGATGGGTAACGACAAAAATGCGAAATATTAACCAAAAAGGTTCAGTCTCGGTGCTTACCCGAACGGGGTCAGGCTAAACTCGGACTCGGGGATAACTCGGCTCCGGCTTTGACGGCGGGATGAGTTGTAATGGTTGTCCCTCTGATTGTACAGTGTTGTCCTATGGGAGCGGCCTGTATAAACTTGCGCTTCGTGTTCTGGGCCTACTCGAACTCGCAGTAATGGTCCGAGCTGTTACAACGCGCGCATCAAAAACCTCTTTTGCGCGCATGCAAAATTAGTGTGCGCCTATCAAGCACCTCTAAAACAACCAAAGGCGCTTGATAAACAACAACAAAAACTCCAAAGACCGCGCGTCTCAGCAACTGAGGACCGCGCGCTGTCATTTTTGTTTTGTTTTGTACAGGATTACGTTAGCACGCACTTTCCAGTCCATTCAGTTAGGCCTCATTTGGTATTATGCAGTGGCCAGTAGAATGTGGCGATCACTTACTGCGTGTGAATTGTCTGAAGTAGGGTCAAATTTTTCCCGAGACTGAGTTAGTCTGGAGCCTTCTGGAATAAAAGTCGGTTTTCCTACTATTATCATTTTTCTCAAAATACTCCAAAACGACTCATCATTCCGGCAAACCGCGTCAGCCAGGTAAGTTTCTTAGTGGACTCTTTCGATATATTGCAAGCAAAAATGAAATGGTGCTAGACGGGTTCTCAAGCACTTACCGAAACTTAGTTTTCACTTTAATAGGAAAAATTGGTAAGAACTTCCACTTCTTCTGCTGATATATATATATATATATATATATATATATATATATATATATATATATTTCTTATTATGCATTCATATATTTCTTATTATACACGATGTGCCCACTTTGTTTATTCTTCAGAAAACTGTGCGAGAGACTTGTGGTGAAATCCAGTCCTTTTTGACACAGCTGCTACAAGGAGACTTTAGTCATGATCAGCAGGCAATGTAAGTATTTGAAGATGAAATGCTGAGCAAAACCACTTTGTTTTCTTTCATGACAGTTATGTGATTTGAAATCTGCTTTGCTGACTTGTACTAGTTTAGAGGTACAAGTATGTTGCTCTCGAGATGTGATGTATTTGAATGGACAAATTCACCTTCATAGATATGTAGATTGAGTGAATGCAGCAATATCAATAGAACAACAGACAATCCGATTGAAGGTTATGACTTTTTGAAGTTTCTGCTTAGTCACTGCTGGATGAGAAGACTAATACAGCTTGTGATGTCACATGTGTACAACAATTTAAAGAAAATTCAATATAATTTCACTTTTCTCGCGTGATAAAAGGACACTTGACTTCCCTCTTCAGAAGGCAAGAGGGAATAGTATTACCCTTAAAGGGAAGCAGTCCTGAGATTTTCACTGTACTGATAATGAAGAAGAGTAAAAAATAACCTTTCACCAATTTATACGCGTGGACATTAAAAATTGTCTCCGTACGCAATTTTTAAAAAACAATTCCTGCAAGCGATCGTGTAAGAGCCTGCCAAAAGGTGCAACGTCATTGATGCCCTACTCTCAAGTTGACAGCCGTGCCTCAGAAAACCAATTTAAGTGTTCAAAATGATCATATCTGATTTTTTCATAAAATGTGACAATATGTGGTTTTATTATTTCAAACGAAATATTTCAAGCTTATTTATATATACAATTAATATAAAAATAAATAGTAAACATGTATTTATAAATAACTAGGGATGACAAGCAGAACACCGCTGGAAAGAGTTGTGCATCGATGACATATGACTCTCCGCCAAGACTTGCTCATTTGCAGAGTCACACTTTTTTAACCGAAATGTACGAGCTTATTTGGTGATTTGAAAGTTTGTTTTTGATGAAAGTAGTTCATTGGAGGTACCAACAACAACATATTTTTTTCAATTTCGTGAGGACTGCGTCCCTTTAATACAGGTCAGTGACGAGTCAAGGAGATGAGCACTTTTTCCGAAAAAAATAAAATGTTGTGACATTCTCTTTATATTTTCCTTTTACCGTTATACGCACGTGACATCATACACTGTAGTAGTCTTCTCATCCAGCAGTAACTGTGCAGATACTTTAAAAGTTCGTAACTTTTGAATGGATTGTCTGATTTTCCCCCAAACCTTCACTGATGTGTTCTGCTAATATTCCTGCATTCACTCAATCAACATGTCTATGAAGCTGGACTTGTTCTTTCAGAATCTACTATTACAATTAGTTTCTATGTTTCAAGTTGTACTTTGATTTTGATATTGTTTTGGAAAGTGATATGTATTGCAATTTGTTGTGAAATATGAGAAACAAATTCAATTCAAATCCAATTTAGTTCAAAATTATATAGCAAACTATTCCATTTGTAAACAGTGAAATAAACTTTGGGCATGTATAGATGTTGACAAGAAAAAAACTGTTAGCATATAACTACTTGTATAGCATGATTGTAGCATGGAAACAATGTGTAATTCAGACACTTGCAGCATAACCTGAGATTCGGTCCTGGTTGTATACTTTGAAACATTTATTCACCAGCCCCCCCCCCCCCCCCCCCCCCCACACACACACACAAAAAAAGCCATAACAACAACAACAATGCAATCTTTTGAATACTGTGTGGTTATTTTCATGAGGGTTTAATTTTCGGGAATTTCGCGAATCACAGTTGGATCGCGAATTTAACAACATGCGAAAATGTCGCCATACACTAGAGTGTATACATGCAAGATAGCGTTTGTGTCAATTCGCGAAATCAACATCTCGCAAAAATGTCTGTCACCTTCTAATTTGCGAAAATATCTGTACGCAAAAACAACAGCTTATACAGTACTTGATTTGTTAATGGTCAGATTACACTGTGTTGAGTGAGGGCCAGATTATGTTAGCATGATTTGTCTGTGTAGGATAAAATGTAATTTTATGTGTGTGCAATTTTCAGAGGTAGCCTTACCATTGAACATCCAACAGTTTGACCCTTTTTGTTTATCATGGATTCAACTTTTTTTTTTACACCCGAGAGCCAGATATTGATAGTGAAACTTACTGTATATGAAATGTTCACACACACACACACACACACACAAATGTAATAAAATGCAAACAGATGGTGTTGCTACGGAAACTGACCAAAGATATATGCATTGTATAATGTATATAAAAAATGAACAAAGAAATTAGGATTTCAGTGGGATTTGAACCCAAGACCTACGGGCTGCTTGACTGGTGCTCTTACCATCTCGTTCTGGGATGAACACAGTACTAGGACTTTTCCATAGCTCAGTGGGTAGAGCACTGGTCTAGCAATGCGGAGGTCACGAGTTTGAACCCTTATGGAATCCCATGTCTTTCCTTATTTTTCTTTTATTTAAAAAAAATCAAGCTGCATCGTTTTGAGGGAATATTCTCCTTCTTCACTCCCCCCCCCCCCCCAAAAAAAAAAAGCTGACAGAGATTTGCTCTTGGTCACAGGGTATTTCATAGAATAGTGCATACATTGTAGCTATTAAAAGTAGAAAAGACCAGATTTCTGCATGTATAGGTTTCTGGTTTGCTTGCTGAGTCCAGTTATCATATTCCGCCCATCCATTCAGACAACGGTCAAAGGACAAAATCTGGACGCAGATCGAGCAGGTCACCGGCGAGAACTCGCCACAAGACGTCTTGCAGTCGCTCGCAACCATCACCGCGGAAACCAGTCGGGACCTGAGACAAGCAACCTCCCACATCGACATCAAGAAGGATGCGGAGGATTTGAGGTGGGTCACGCGCCTCCGTCAAAGCATGATATACACAGTCAGTCTCCCTGAAGAGCTTAGGTATTTTTAGTTGCCCTCTACTTGTTCATGAAATATGTCATCAGTCCATAGATGCCATCAGCTGAGTACCAAAAGGGCGCTATCGTGTTCTAAGTTACTTACTTACTGCCCTTTATGCCGTCTGGCATGTAGGGCAGCAACAAAAGCTCTCCACTCCCGTCTGTCTTGGACCATTCTCTGGAGTGATCCCCAGGTCTGGTGGAGGTTGGCCATTTCATTTTCCACAGTCTGTCGCCAGGTGTTCCTGGGCCACCCCCATGTTCTAAGACTTGAGCGTAAATGAAAACGAAACAATCAGTTTTCATGAAATAAAAAGATTATTTCATCAAAAGTGGGTAGACTTTAAAGGTATTAGCCCACATTTGCAAACCCACGAAAATCAAAACTGCATAAAACAGGTCCAATATGACTTCAAGTACAAGTTATAACAGTAACATAACTCGCCTGTTGCTCTTTGTCTATACCATTCGATAAAAGAGAGAAAATCATCGTTTTAAAATCAATTTTCAAACCGGGTCAACCTGACCCTAAATCGAATTACGAGCGCGGGCTAGCTACGTACATGTAACTTACACATGTATCGCATGCATGTAGTACGTACGTGAACCGGAGCTAGCGAGCGTTATACGCATGCATACGGTGCATTTTCATTTATTTTTATTAAAGTAATGGACTAATTGGAACGAAATTTTGCACAGAAGTTACTGCAATCATACCCAAACTCCATGCTAACTATGAGACCAATTGCTGGAGGTTTACAAATGTGGGCTAGTAATGATGTGTTCTACTAATATTGCTACATTTTCTCAATCCTTATGTTTATGAAGGTGAACTTGTCCTTTAAGCATTCCAAGTATGGGGTGAAACAGTGCCCTTGTGGTTTGAATTTTGAACATTTTACTGAAAATGAAAATGCATGGTTATTTAAAATTGACACCATAATATCAAGGAGATCAAACTCTATAGCATAACAATAACTAAATGCCCCCCCCCCCTTGTGATAAATCGCTTCCGTGATTCAGTTGTTTAGTTTTTTATTGCAATTATGATACCTTGTTTCCTGTTGAGCATGGCACCATTATCTCACCACACTTTTTTTGTCAAAGGTAAGCAAGTTGAATATGCCGAGACAATACAAATCCAAATCTATTTTCTAGTGTTGTTTGTGAGGGTCCGAAGTGTTATCCCTCCCCCAACCATCTCTGTTTCCCATTCTTCACTCCCAAGGTTTAAGTATGAGGCAAGGCTGCTCTCCATGGAAGCCTCTCCAAGCTCCAGCCCTTTACGGAGTGTCCACCAAATGATTGAGGTAATTGATAATGGGGACAAACATGTTATCAGGCACTTGTAGCAAGAGTCTTTGCATGTAGCCATTGTTAACAAACTAGAGCAAGAGATGCCTATTGACCAGCTGTCCCGACATCCGGTAAATTTCCAAGCATCCAATACCCGGAAAATATGTGAAAATGAATTTGGAGACTGATACATGCTGCCATTGACATACAAAATGAAATGTTGGACAATGGAATTTTTCTGTAAATTTTGGTGATTTGAAGTGGATTCTAAAAACATGAAGGGAAACTGGTCAGGGAAACTAGTGGCATACTATAACTTTAAGTTGATCCTGTCTTTAAGGATCAACTTAACTTCTTTGTGAAACACAAAATATGTGTATGGATGGAAATCAGCTGCTTGGCAGAGGTCTGCACCTCTAAACCTTGTGTTACAGTTGTCATGGTGGTACACCAACCATCTAAGTTTGCAATTCCTGCTTAACTAGAAAAAGCACTTTGAGAACACAACCCTCATTTCTATAGCACCCATGCACAGATATTAAGAATCAAATTTCCCAATACATGTATAGAAGCCATTTGTTTACATCATCAGCTTCCAACTGCGCAGCACCTGGCCCGAGCAGAGCACATGCTGTAGTGCCTATATATGCAAACCTCAAATATGCGCAGCTTGAATTCCCAAGTTTATTGACCTTATCTGCCAAAATATTAAAAAATCCCTCAAAGGTTCATTAAAGGGGAAGGCTAGTAACTGATCAGTGGGAATCAGTGGAAATGCTGGGAGATGATTGTTCCAATGCTTATGGGATTCATTCAAGAGTTCACTGTATATCTATTGTTGTGTGAAAATGATTTGCTTCAGAATGGTCTCATATTCAAGTAATGTGCAGTTTAATGCTTCCAGGTTAGCGTCCCTGGTCAGTGACGGAGCATTAATCTGCACATTACTTGAATATGAGACCGTTCCGAAGCAAATCATTTTCACACAACAATAGATATACAATGAACTCTTGAATGAATCCCATAAGGATTGGAACAATCGTCTCCCAGCATTTCCACTGATTCCCACTGATCAGTTACTAGCCTTCCCCTTTAAAAATTCTCAGTTCACTACCAAAATTTAACTATCTGTTCCTTGTGTCAGTATCAACTTTTCCTGCAAGTTTCATCCAAATCTCATCACAACTTTTTGAGTTATTTTGAACACAGACAAGCAATTAAACCAACGGCAATGGAAACATAATCTCCTTCCTTGGCGGAGGTACAGTGCACTCCCGTTATAACGAACACGGTTAAAACAAAATTCCGGGGACAGCGAAATAAAAATTTAGGCCATAACACAATTTTTTCGCTGTTTCTTTATTGTTAATTTGTTTGGCTATAAAGAAATTTTGATATAACGATAGAAAATTGCTGGTCTTGAGGACTTTGTTGCAATGGGAGTCCACTGTAATTAGGGGAGCACTCTGAGAGTGCTGGTGTGAATTCACACTTCTCTCGTACCGTATGTCCCCCAAAAAAAATTACACCGGGACCCCCGCAATAATAACTTTAAAAATAGTGAATCAATCTGAATACAATTTCAGGGTACAAAACTATAACTCATTGCCCACATCTCACAGAAAACCCCATTCAATTTTTTTTAGTGGTCAGAGAGAAATGAGGAATTTTGTAGAGCATGTCAGGAATCTCTTCCCTCCAAGTTCTTTCTATTGCATTCACACACAAGAGCATCCCAGTGCTAAACTTGGAAGAATCAGACTCATGACATGCTTTACAACAATCCACATTTCTCTGTGACCGCTTAACCAAATTTAGTGGGGTTTTCTGCAAAATAGAGCTGAGATGTGATATTTCAAGACCCTGAAGTAACATTTAGACAGTTTGATCGTATTCTGTGTTATCAGTGCGAAAATCTGATTGTAATTTTTTTTTTGGACATACTATATTTCTCCCCCTCAAGGAGAAGCAGCTAGCCCACATTGACACCTTCAAGGAAGGGGAGAAGAGCCGTAACCGTGCCTGGAGGCTGGACAAGCAGCTGACCAAGATGGCGGCATCGGTGGACGCCAAGCTGGTCACCATGTTTGCCGGTAACCCCGGAGCGCTTGACCTTGCAAGGTATTATGATAATTCATTATCTGTGGATGACGGTAGCTCTCATTTTATAGGGTAGTGGCCCTCCTCTGTGTTGCTGTATGAAATTTTTATGGTTTATTTCCTCTCATCATTATTAAAGCTGGACATCAACTCTCTGATTGTAGTTGTTGTTCCCATCTTTCAGTTGTCCATACTCACAGAAGTTTTTCTCTGGAATATAATTTGTCTCACTTAATTTCTCCTCCATAAACATTAAGAGAGCCAGCCACAGTAATGCAATGTATTGAGATGGTCAGCATTTTTTTTTTTTTTTTTTTTTTTTTTTTTGGGGGGGGGGGGGGGGTATTTCTTTTGTTAAAATAAAAGGGGGCACGCACCCGGTGCACCCCAAGCTGGTGGTCTATTTTACCTTATAAATCTATAGGTTTCGATTTCAAATACTTTTTGACATGAGATTGGTACAATATCAAACTTTTTATTTCATTTTCTAGCAAATGTCAATTTCCTGATTTTATGCCAAAGTCAAATATCGTCCAGATTTCTGTTCTCTTGTTTTTATATTTGTGCCTTTACTACAGTAATGCAGTGATGGGCACCTACATTTTTGTGTGCAAATATAATTGATGTTTGCTCACTTCAGTTTGGGTATCCTTTTGCACCTCATAAAATACTGCAAAAGTGTGAATTTTCAGACCAGACAGTTTTCATGCTCCTCGGCCAGGTAAGATAAATTTGGCATGTTTTTAACTCTGCGGAATCAAAACATGAAATATAACAAGCCAAAACTTTGCAGGCTTATATTTTCAAGCTGGTTTCATTAAACTTTCTGCTTTTGCAGTAGACCTAGCTCCTGTAAGGTTCACTTGATATCAAAACTTCCATGGAACGTTGCACACTTTGTGCAGGCACCCGCCCATCTCTGTCTCTCATATGATTACATGGTCTCATTTACCTACTCAGAAAACTGTTCAGTACAGAGATGGAGCTGACCTCCTCCAAGGCAGCCCTCCAGTGCTTGGGAAGCCTCAAGCAGGACCTGTCTGAGGTGGCTGCCTCCAAGGGAACGGCCAAGGAGATACTCTACACCAAGTACAAGAAGATCCAAGACTTCAAGGGACTGAGTGTAAGCCTAACTACAGTGGACTCCTGTTCTAACTGGGAACTGCAGTTTTCTTTCGTTAAATTGAAATTTCGTTATAAGCGAACAAATGAACAATTAAAAAAACATAGAGCAGATAATGTTTTTTATTTCGTTGTACCCATGTAACAAGAATTTTGTTATAATTGTGTTCGTTATAACGGGAGTGCACTGTATAAAGAGAATATGTTACATAGAACTATAATGCGCTTTTGGTTCATGCTCTGTTGTGAAATTAACCACCTTTCAAATCACAAATAGGAGTCCAGATCAGGCTTTGTGTAACATTCTTGAATGAAAGAAAAGCTTCTTGAAACAGTTTCATTTTGCCCTGCTGCTGTGATTAGGGGACAGTCAAAACTTTTGTTTCACAAAGTCCAAAGAACATGCTTGAAAGAAATGAAATCTTGTGCTATAGTGCGTAGTGCATTCTTTCAAGCAGTTGATAGACAAAGAAGACAAATGGTTGAAAAACTCGAATCTGGTCAACTAGACCCTTGAACAAGCATGCTGTATACACAGAATAATTAGCATTATTTTGCAAACGTATAAACTTGCGAAATGTTGCCTCTCATATATAAGGCTTGTGAGGTTGAAAATCTCCTGGAAAGATATAATTTTTTTTTCTCATTGCATCACTGTGGCTTTCAACCACTTGTGAAATTGTTGTACAAGTCCAAATTTGCAAAACGTATGGTGTATTTTGTAGTTAGTCATAAGCAATAGGTAAGTCTGCTTTTACCATTGGCAATGTGCCTGTAACCAATATAAATGACATTTTGAGTCAGTGTCCAAGGAAGGTAAAAGAGTTTCATAACCTTGTTTACTTTATTCAGAATTTTACCCTTTTAGAGGATAAAATTCAGAATTTTACCCTTTTATTTTCACCTTCCTAAGGTCTTTCATTTTTTGTGGGTTTTTTTTTTTTAATATGTGAGTACTTGTGCTTCATCTGAAAAAGTAAGTTTTGTTATACAGTTACTTTATGGTTTCCTCTGCAGGATAAGAAACAGAATCTTATTCAGGTGCTCGTCAGGCAGAATATGGACGCCTCAAAGAAACTGGAGGAGAAACAGAAAGAGGTAAGAAGGTCCCTCTCTCTCTCTCTCTCTCTCACCATCCTCCGATATCAAACTTTGGTTTCCTGTATTTCACTGCTTCTAAGCCTGCCTGCCACTGCTGGAGGATGGAGGGGGGTGGAGGGTGAAAGAGACTGCTCTCTTTATATCCCAACAAGAAAATGTAAAAGTCTAGCCTACCTGATTTAGGATGACTTCTGAGTATTGAGATGCAGTTTCACACATGGGGATCTCCATAATTGTTTTTTTGAGAATGACCCTGGTGTTACTGTCTGATTGTTGGCAGTCTTGTAACTGTGTTTGACTTCACAAGTTAAACCCTTGTCATTCCTCTGAGTGTTTCCACTGGTCTGATATGATGAGGTTGAAAAGAAAAAACACTATTTGCATAAAACAAATCGACATTGCAGATATTGTCTGTAGGCACATAAAGGGCTGATAAAACATCATCAGTGTCAAAATATGGTCAAGGTTTGCAAGTTCGTGTGTATTGCCTCCTGTTCACAGTGGTGTTATATTGCTCTAATACTAATTGTGTATCAGTGATAATAAGCAGTGTAACATAACATAGACACATTAAGAGCCTGGGATATTTCTGTTGTTTTTATGACTCCACATTGATTGTAGAACTGAAGTTTGAAACTCATGCCTTCTGCAGAACCTTTAAACATTATTCAACCTTCAGACAATCTTCAACTCCAGCCTTGGAGTGCCCTCAGCCTTTATGATACAGTGCCAGAAATGGCTGATATGCACAGAAATTCAACAATGAAAAGTTGGAATGAAATTGAATGACACTTCATGCTCATTTCAATCTTATCTGAATCAAAAGGGATTGTCTTGATTTTTATTGTTATCTAATCCCACTAGCCGTTGCATTTTAATACTTGCATATGATAGCACACTGCAGCACAAAATTGTTAGTGCCACCACTCGGTAACCAGTGGTGATAAATATTGGTCATAAAAACAAGCATTTTAGTGATGATTGCTGACTTCAGAACATTCTTTTGTAACTTTGTACAAAATCTCGCCTCTTTGTTTCACCAGCTGGGTAGGTACATGGAGAGCAAGCTGTGTTCTCACAAGGCAGGAGCCGACGCCATGACAACCAAGCTGCACAATAGTGTGAGCAAGGAGGTGGAACAGTTTGCCAGTCTGCCGCTACACCTGCTGCAAGTTACTGCTCTTTCTAGGTGAGAAGGCAAACGCTAAAGGTCATTTTTATCCACCAGCAAGCACAGAGTGTAAAGAGGGTAGACACGGTTGGTGTTGGTGATGGAAGTGGCGATGGTGGTGCTGGTGGCGGCATTGATGGTAGTGGTGGTGTTGATGGTTGTGGATGTTGATGGTGGTGGTGCTGATGGAAGTGGTGATGATAGTGGTGGTGTTGATCGTAGACGTGTTTGTGGATGTTGATGTTGATGCTGATAGTAATGGTGGTGGTGTTTATGTCAGTGATGGGTGGTGCTGGTGTCGATGATAGTGATGGTGTTGATTGTAGAGCTGGTTGTGGATGTTGATGTTGGTGGTGTTGATGATAAGGGTGGTGCTGGTGGTGGTTTTATATGGTAGTGGTGGTGTTGATGGTAGAGGCATTGATGGTAGAGGTGATGGTGGTAGCGGTGTTGGTGATAGTGGTGGTAGTGGTATTATTATATCTATTAGTGTCGTTGATGTGGATGTTGGTGTTGGTTTTGATGCTGCTGGTACTCCTAGTGTTTCTCTTTTAGTTGGCTGCTGATTTAGCTATTTTTATCTGAGGCAGATGCACTTTATGCCAACATGACAAGTAGATACTTGAAGGCATAATTTGCCATTTGCAGATGAAACAAAAACCCAGCATTAGTGCTTCAAAATAGTTCTAAGATGTGAGTTAGGGATAGAAACAACCAATGTAAAAATTTGAACCAGTATAATTGATGTTAAGTAATGTTAAATATACAAAATGTGAACATTAGTTATAGTAAAAATGTTTCTAGACTAAACCGTCTACAGTTATGGTTTAACAAAAAAAAAAAATAGTGATATCTTCTTATATTTTAGGCTTTATTGCAAACATTTTATATGGCAAGAGGTTTTGTGATACAACTGACCTACACATATGCATCAAAAGTGATATCTTGAACATTTTTAAAATCACTGCTCCCCAAGGATAAACAGGACCTTTAACCATACCAAAAAGAGAGATCTAAAGAGAGATAAATTTTTCTATGTATATAGCATTGCCTTCTTTAGTGCCAGGTACCTTCAATTCTCAAGAAGAAGAGGTTGTACCACCCGCTGTAAGGGTCATGTCCTTTGTCTCATTTGCAGTGAAGAGATTGTCTCAGTGTATCAGCTGTCAATCAACAGACTGGCTGACCAATCAGCAGCAGCAGGGGGCGGAGTCCTGCAGGAAGCACTAACGGCATTGGGCTTCCCCATGTACAAGGTGAGAGGCATCAGTCATGCCTGCCAACTGTTCCCATTTGATAGGAACATAGGACCTATGTTCCTATCAAATATGATAATAGCATGATTCAAGACTCAGGGAAATGTTGTTATCAGCAATTTGTATGACTTACACTCCTCCATACACACACCATGAGAGAAAGGCTCAAAAATTGATAAGAACCGAGATAAAACACAGATGAAATGAATCAAGCATCTCTTGCCTCAATCTACCCTATATGCCAAGGCAAGCTGCTCATTTTTACAAAATCCTTCTCGTCACCTTGACTGAAGTATGTGATCCTGCTAGAAATGACAAATAAGTGTCATTTAACTTGACATTTTAAAGTGATGATGGTATCAACTGCCAACTCTCCCATTAGCTTGAGTATGAAAGAAAAAACAAATCATTGATTAATTTTGCTGGAAAATTTTGTTAACTACCAAAACCCTTCCCCCCCCCCCTCCTCCCGATAGACTTCTTTGCTAGATCATTTGCAGCACAGCAAAGCTATGATGAAAAGGGCACAAGTTTTCATGTTTGATGTCATGTCAAAGAAGGAATTTTCCTAAAGATTAGTGTGTACTGAGACTTTGGAGGGCAAGGCATTGCATCATCAAATTTGCATAGTGCTGCCAGTATCACTGTATCGTGAAAATGATTGTATATCAAACTTTGGCTTGCCATATTTTTTGCACATCAGGTCTGAATGTGATGAAAACCCTGTCATTATGTTTTCATGATTTTAATCTGTTTTTATTGCAGCCATCTTTAACACACTTGGACACATTTTGATTCATATGATTTCAAAACTCAATGCAAATAGAGGACTTTTTGTAATACATTTTACACTATATCAAGATTTGGTTTTGTCATCTGAAAAGTCTTGAGATTTGCGCCTGTGTTCCTACTAGCCCATGACAAAGGGTGCGTTTTAGCGCTCTAAAGCAAACCGAAGGGAACTGAACCAAAGCGTACCATACTGAAATGTGCCAAAATTTGAGCGTTCGAGCGCTCTGTTGAGAAAGCACACCTCACAAGTTATTTTTAGAGGGGGTCACATATTTTGAAGCAAGAGGGTCATTCACCTGGCGTGCTCAAACTACTTTCAGATGTCCCAAACAAAGAGAATGAACTCTTTGTATTATGACGTATGTGTATGTTACACGCATTCTTCACATGCAAACTTTTGGTATGCTTTTGGTACCCTTTTGGAGCACATCAGGAAGTGGTCCACTTTTGGCTCGGTTCACTTCAGTACGGTACACTTTGAAAGCGTTCAGTTCACTTTAGGAGAACGCTCAAACGCACTCAAAGAAACTCTGACGGCTATGTCTACTCAATCCACAGGCTTCAGAGTGTCTGCTTCCATACCTGACTGATCTCAAGACTGAGATGACAGACATCCAAGGTATCATCGACTCCCAGGGAGTCATCGGTTGCTATGGCGACGACCAATCTGGCAAGGACATCATCAAGCACATCCAAGGTATGACGCAGTATACTCAGTTGAGAGTATGAACAATTTGCTCCCAGTTCTTTCACAACTCTGTCACTGCTCATTGCAGACGGCTTGCTTGATGGATGATACCTGTGGACTTTCCAATTTGGTTCACGCAGAGATCTGTTCATAATGTCTCTTAAGTTTATGTTCTTTTTACTGTTCAATTGACCTATGTTCAGCCAAGGTTAAATGTACCCCATTTTCCTAAATAATGATAATAATAATAATAAGGTCTTATTTACCCAGGGTAGCCTCTCCAGTGTTACCACTGCTCTACCAGAGGGCCCTGCTATTATTATAACCCTAGCGTTGCCAGGTACCCATTTATACACCTGGGTTGAGAGGGACACAGTGGGTAAACACATCTTGTTCAAGGACGTAAGCACTGGGCGGGATTCAAACTCGGGTCCTCCGATTGGGAGTGGGGAGTCTTATCCACTATGCCACAGCGCTATTAGAGCTATTCTGTCCTCTTTACAAAAAGTTTCATGACCATTACCTGTTAAAACTAATGTAAAAATTGTAGGTAGGTAGGAGCCAGACTCAATGGCTTGGCATGAAGATGCTGTATGTATGTCTTGATGGCACGATGGAAATGAAATCCATCAGACTTAAAGAGTTATTCTGTCACATTGTCCTTTCTCTCGGTCAACTCCCAACAAAATATGTGTCCTCCCCAGTGTTACGATAGATGCTCCTGCAACAATTGCTCTGGTCATATGTTCTCCAAAGACTTAGGGTCAGGGTTGTGATAGGATTTTAGGTTTAGTTTGATGTGAGGATTAGGATTAGGGTGAGGGTTATATTTGAGGATTCAATTTATGTTTGGCTTAGCATGCAGATATTTCATGGGAGCAATTGTCGCAGGAGCAAATGTAATGGAACCGTTCTCCACCTCTATCAGAGAATATGACGTGACAAATAGCCAATGAAGTCTTTAAAATTGACCATAGCCGAGGAAAGAGGGTCAACCGAACCTTCTATGACCTCTGACCTCTGACCTCTGACCCTTTGCAGGTCTGTGCCAGGAAGTTGGGGCCCATGATGAGGAGCAGCTGAGGCGGCTTCATCCTGTGCTGCAGCAGAGGCTGGTGGAGTCCTCCTCGGCCATCAGGCGCTGTGAGCAGGCCAGGGAGCACGTGGAGGCCTGGTGAGTCCTGGATCCCGTTTCATAAAACTTGTTATCGGTAACAACTGCCACATATCTATGACAAATTGCTCTCAGCCTGTCAGATGCAAGTATTTCAGTAGCTTATAACAACTATTGTAACTTGTTATTGATAACAAGTTTCATGAAACGGGGCCCTGGTGGTGATGTGATAGGATGGGGGAGGGGGGGAGGGTGTAGTGGAGGTGACAAACTTCTTGGTTTTGGGAGCAATGGAGACAGGTGCATGCAGATATGAGTCAAGTGATGCGGAGTGGTGTCAGGATGAAGCACCACCCTGAGTGAGAAATACCGCAAACATTTCTTCAGTGTCTGTTGCAACTGATTAACAAATTGCCCTACATTGATGTGAACAATCATTGTAATTGTAATATCAGTTGCAATAGACACAACTCATTGGAAGAATTTCATGAATTTCAGTATTTTTGTAAGTTTTACAGTACATAGAGATTTAAAAAAAAAAAGAAACATATGTCTGCAGGAAACATCTTGACAGAAATGTACATTTACACCTTAATGTGTGCAGAGACTCAAACCCAAAGCACCTTCTGATCTGGAGATTCTCCCGCCTGAAACCCCTAGCAAACGGGAGACTCCAAGTTGATGTGTGCAAAGTGCGAAGTTCCTAGGGTTCTTGATGCTCTCTGGTGCTATCTAAGGCTTATGTTTTTTTCAACATACAATAGCAATAAGTAAAAAATCCTTTCCAACGGGAGACACAGAGCCAGGGCGGGAGAAATTAAATCTCAAGCGGGAGAACAGGAGATTTGCAAAAATGGGCTTTCGGCGGGAGAGTTGGAGTCTCTGTGTGTGCTTATCATGCTGATGCCACACATCAATTCATTAATCAATCAATTACACAAGACATACAGAAAACGTAAGGAGGATTCCAGTTGATGTGAGCACACATATTGTAGTCAGGACTGTTTTGTTCTACAAGCATACGTATGTACATACATGCTGTGTGTAGTTATTACTAGGGAAGTAGGAACCACTTTTTCTCCCTTATCCACAACTGTGTTTGTCTTCATCACCTTTCAGATTATATGCACCACTCCTTTGCCCCTCTATTAAACCCTCTTAAGACCCACCACTCAAAATGTCATTGACATTGTACACAGAGAGTTTGTCTGTGGTGATTACAGTCCCAACCCATAACTGAACCGTTCGAAACCACCCGTCTTATTACTTCCTAAAACGCCCAAAACCGCCCGTCCATTTTTTTTAATAGTTTTATCCTTTACCATTTTCATTGTTTTCATATAGCATATATAGTTAGTCAAAGGTCAACAAAAGTATGTCAGAATTACTTCTGTGACACACTATTCTCTAGATAAAGTCTTAATAGGCTTTCAAATAAACATAAATTATAATAGACAAAAATAAACATGCAGTGAGCTATTTTACATAATTTAGAAAGTTGTCAAAATGTGAGTAATATTGCTGTACCTCTTAGGGAGCAATAGGCCATTATGTACGGAATCTTCAGTTGCTAAAGGGTCAATTTTTCTGTTCTTCTCCACGTTCCAAGGTGGGACCAGCCATCGCAGCATCTGACCCCGTGGCTCAAGGTCGAAGGTCACAGCATGCAGCAGTGGCTGGACAAGTGGACGATGGCCGCATCCCAGCTCAGACATTTGGCCAAGTGATTTGTTGACCACTGCTGACCACAGCTTACAGCTACCTACCCAAGAAGTTTAGCTTGTGACCCAGCCACATAGAACTGTTCACAATCATGAAACTGATGTTGTTCATATGCAGAATCAAAACTGAAGTTTCCAGGCATAGAAGTTCTCACTGAAGAATTGTTGATATGTGTGAGATGCACAAGGATGCTTTGTAATGTAGGTTCTGTTTCTGAGGAAAAACTCTTGTTTCTCCAAAAATTGTCATCCTGCCCTAGCCATTTCTGGACAGTGTAGATCTGGGTTTGTAGGGAATGTACCCCTGATAACAAGAATGATCCTTTTTTTTTTTAATGTGTACCTGTCTATCTCTATGCAATGAAAAAGTTCACTCACCCTTACCTAGAATGATTTTGCAGTTATTTACCTGTGAAATCATGTACATCAAATGAATTTTTATTCTGTGGTGAAAAAGAAATATGCTTTGAGACAACAATTCTGAAAGATTATTCTAACTCTAGTTGTACAGTTTTTTTTTTTTCTAAAGATATATCCATCACTGCTTCTTAGAAATTTTGAAATGCAGGTGTATATAATGCTCATTTATATGCTACTTTGCTCAGCCTTTGCCGACTTTCTTCTGGTATGCACGTGTTTCATGTAATAAGTGCTCTTATAAGACATAATTTTCTTTTGTAATATGCAGCGAAATAAAAAGACAAATGAATATTATCTTGCTATGTTTGAATATGCGTATACATGTATTTGTATGCCAAGTATGATCTGTAGCTTAAGATAAGTGGAAGCATTTGTATATTACACAACCAACTTGCTGTCAAATGTAATGCTTCTTTGTTTCATCTCTTTGTCATTGTTGGCAAAGCCAATCAGTGGCTCGCAGAAGGCGCGGTCACACTACGCGAAACTACGTGTAGTTTCACAACTGGAAATTTTGCCAGCAAAACTTCTTGTGAAATTTCCTGCCTGCACTTGGGAAGTGTCTCACTTCTGGCGAAACTATGCGTAATTCTGTGCAGTGTGACCCCACGTTACCAAAACTTCATAAGATTGTGACATAATAATATATCCTTTCATGTTGTTTATGCACATTGCGCATTCTGTTACATGCTATGTTACGCATTGTATTTAATCAGAGGGGGACTTTTTTTGTAGGTAGGGTAGTTTTGCATCACTAAAACCATGAGGAGTTGTGTTGGTAGTGTGACTGCGTGTTCAAACTTCTGGAAGTTATCAAGAAGCAAACTGTGTAGTTTCACATAGTGTGACTGCAGCTAATGAGAATTTGACCCAAAAAAAAAGTATTGTATGTTACACCAACTGAAAGCTCCTATGTATAGTCACTGGTGTCAATACATGTACAACAAGTAGGTTTGTGATAAACAGAGTCCAACCAAACCAACAAAATAGAGCAATTCATTAAATTGCACTGAAAAAGAACTTAGTGGTAAGGCCTAGCATTAGAAAGTTTTGTTGGTATCACAAAAGTAATACAGTATAAGTGACTCCCACAAGCACATTATGCTGTTGGGGCGACAAAATCTTGCATCTTGAAAATGGCAAATGTTCACGAGAGCAAAAAAACACATGGCAGCCAAAGCACTGTAATAAATGGGATCACCTTTCCGTTGACATGCTGTGGTGGCTTCATTTTGGGGGTAAGACAGCTATGATTATGTAACGCGTCTCCATTCTTTTTTGCTGTACATTTTTTTTTCTTATAGTATCATACAAGTGAGATGTCCTTTCTTTATATTATCAAGTTATAATTTCCACTGTGAAAAAAGAAAAGACACAGGAAGGCTTTAATTTTTTGGTTATTTGTGTCCAAATTATATTGATTTGATAAAGCAGTATGTCAGTTTCTAATATCTTTGTATTATTTGAATAGAAATGAATAAACACTACAGCTGTATCAAAAATGTGTTTGGTGTGTGTATTGTGTCATCTCTTTGTCTGCATTTGTGCACTTCCTGGATCACATGCATATTCATCATTTTTGCTAGAGGTAATTAAAGCTGTCAAATAATTATGTCACGGGGGGGGGGGGGGGGGGGGAGTCATTCCTTCAAGCAGATTTTTTTTTTTGCAGATTTTTTTTTTTTGACAAACTGTTAAAAGCTTCTGATATCCTTTTGTCTGATTGGCTGAGAGTCAATTTGTCAGGAAAAAAAGAAATATCTGACAAATGCTTGATGAAATGCCCGCCATGAGTTTGCAATCCAGGAACATGATAGCTACCAGAAACGTTAATCAATGTCACTCTCATCCAACAGCTAGTGCTGGTATTTCATCAAGCCTTGAAATAGGTCTCAAAGACGTCACAATACATGTATACATGTACAATGTACTAAGACAAGCAGTGCAAACACCTCTACGGTCTCGAGCCACAGTTTGACATCGCAGACACAATTATTCAATGTCGCCCTCTTTTGGCGCCTCGGGGATTCTACTTCAGCGCTCACGTACATACTCACTGATCCCCACAGGAAATATCCAGTGCATCTACCAGTATTCTGACGCGAGTGCACTGGCGTTCAATCGTACTTACAAGTAGATGTAACATCAGTGGCGGATCCAAATGGGGGCGCAACCGGCGCACGCCCCCTTTTGTTTTTCATTTTTTTTTAAAAGAAAAAAAAAATGAAATGAAACTCGGAACTGGCACCAGAAATTAGTTGCGCCCCCTTTTTTTTTTACAGAACTCTTGGATCCGCCCCTGAACATTATACCATGAGTACAAAATACCGACCTAAGTTACACTAAACTGACGTGTTGATATGTTTATTATTATCATAGTAAATGTCAGTATACAATGTAGTAGTAGTAGTAGTAGTAGTAGTAGTAGTAGTAGTTACAAGTAGTAGTAGTAGTAGTAGTAGTAGTAGTGGTAAGAGTAGTAATACATGTATAGGTTTTCCCATTCATTTTCAAACTTTTTTCATTCAATTTCACAAAATTTTACTTCAATTTCGTCGCGGGATGTCGGGAATAGGCCAATCTTAATTTCAAATTCGTCTTTCGTCGTTCATTTTCAAATAAAGTCCATTCACTTTGGTCATTTGGCATACATTTTTGTCATTTACAGTTCAAATTCATCAGTCTCACTCGCAGCACTCAAAACAGCGGGATCGATTTCGTCTTTTGTCAATCATTTTCGTCAAATTTTCATTCATATTCGTCTCGTATCTCTATCCGGCGTGATTTCCCAGTCATTCATGTATTTTTTCTGTAATCGTTCACATTTAACATTCAGGAGTTAACATACACACAAGTGCCCCCCCCCCCCCACACACACACACACAATCAATTCGAGTACACACTGATACAAACAGACGTACCGTCTCGCATACGACAACATCTGGCTAATTTGAATGAAAAATTCATGAAATTGTGTGAACAAAAACGAATTTGATCTTCACATTCTGCGATCCGTCAGCGGGAGGGATGAATTTGAATGACAATTGACGATTTTGAATGCTATGTCTTTGAAAATGTTTGACGAAAAGCGAATTACAATGACAATTGACGCAATTGAAGTTAGGATTTGCGTTCCACGTGCTTCTCGGGACGAAATTAAATAATAAATCTTTGAAATTGAATGACAAAAGTTTGAAAATGAATGGGAAAACCTATATTATCCCTCAGGCGGTACATGTATTTTATTCTCCCTTTTTCTTTACTAGTACTTTTTTTCGTCAACATCATTCACGCTTGTGATGTCCGCCAATACACCAACAGGTTCAGTGAGGGACCCAAAATTAGTTGTAAAAATGAATACTGATTTATTTCATATTTTCTCTCAAAAAAGATAACTTTCTCACGTTCATTTATTTATCATTATCAGCCTGGAGTCACGATCGAAAACAAGGATAGAGAAAATATCGCCCTCATTCGGCTGACATTTCACAAAGCCATGCTGTGGAGATCAATGGTCACACAAGACAATTCGTGTAGGGTAAACTCGATTAAGATAACCCTCCCGAGCCTCATAGAAAACCAAAGATACATGTACGTATGAAAGGTTGGAGGGTAAAAATGATACAAAATAACATACCAGCGGCTTGATAAGAACCAACACCTGCAGTCAATCCGAGTCAAAGTAGAATGCACACTCGGTAGTCCTTCAAGAAGGACCAGTCGCATGTGCTTCTGCTTTTAAAGAGGTAATCCACCCCAAAAATAAATAAACTTCAAAAGAAAGTGAAAAAAATTTCCTACAGAATGATACAAAAATCGGATTAAAGATACGAAAGTTATGATATTTTGAAATGTCACATTTTTTAGGAAAACACTTCTTGACCAGTCGTTATGAATATTCAAATCACCAAGTTGATGATGTCATGTTCTCACAATTTCTTATTCATTTCGTACACAGAAATGACAAAAATATTTCAGATGTATAAATATAAGACTTGCCATAAAACCACCAAAAATAAAAAAAAAGAACAGATGATAACTCTGATATATCTTGGTATGGGATCATGCTTTTACATGTATCAGCTAAGAGTAACATTTTTTCCCGATTTTCTTATTATTACATACATTAAATATTGTGAGGGTATGACATCATCAACTCACTCATTTGAATATTCATAAGGACTGGTCAAGAAATGTTTTCCGGGGAAAAAAAAAAGAAATTTGAAAATGTCATATCTTCTTGATTTCTTATCCGATTGTTGTCATTTTTGTCTGATCGCTCTGTTTGGAACATTTTTCTCTTTCTTTTGAAGTTTATTTATATTTGGGGTGGATTTCCTCTTCAAGAACAGGAAAAATTTACTTTACTTTATTTCACGTGGATGTCCAGGAGTGTTTCGAGGGTGTACTATTTTCATTAAGTTATTGTCTTTGATAAATGATGTAAAACTTGGCACACAGAACGGCGAAAGTTTCGTTATAATCTGACTTTAAAAAAGAGAGATATAACTACGCGACAACTGACTTTCTCTTTGTGTATGCTACACACTGTGACCCTTAATCGACGTGTTACTTTAAGAAGGATAGATTCATACATAATTCGAGTTTGACTGATTTGTCATTGACACCATCCGAAAGTCATTTGTCAGTACATGTACCTAAACGATGTTGAGCAATTTACAGGAAGAGAACTGTAGCGAACTTGGAGTGGCTGTTTTTTCGATTCATCGCGCTTATGACGTCATCAGAGTGAAACCAGTTGCAGGTAACTGGAACAAAACAAGTTCTCCGTGGCACGGCGCGGTTTCAGGTCGTGAGACCTCACGACTCTTATCTCTTAAATCCACGGCTTGTTTACACTGCGTGGGATTATCGACACGCGACTAGTGAAAACGACCACAGGGGGAAAAAAAGAAATACGGAAAATAACCGAGAGACAGATGGGGAAAAAAGAAATAAAAGTCCTTACGTTCCCTCGGAGGAAACTGAGCACCGGGCGGTTCGGCGAGGAGGTTTGGGAGTGGAGCTCAGTGGTCCAGACTCGCGTGTAGGGACTGTCTGGTTAGTCGTGGGAAACAGACTTTGAACACAGGCACAGATGAAGAAAGTCTTCCGTATTGTTAGCTTTCTACGAACATTAGACCCCTCCAGGCCTATCTGACTATAATTTCATTTAGTGAAGGAATGGATCTCCCTTTCTAAAGACGAAGAGTATCAAATTACTTACTCCGCTTATTTTAAAATAAGTTAAAATTAGGACATTCGAGGGGGGGGGAGTTGTTTTATGTTCTTGTTTAGGGGCAGGACTACTAATAGGCAGGTTAAATATAGCACTGGTATCAAAAAGGGTCGGAAACCACTCATAATCGGAAGCAATTGACAATGAACGTCTGATGACGTAAATGCGACGATTGCATCCGGCCGCGAAGTCAGATAGGCAGACAATCGCAGCGAAACAGACTAATGGGATTGACCTCGTTATGACCTCACCCAATCGAGTTAAAAATAGGCTCGCCAACCTGAAAACATGGGACCACTTCACCACTCTCAAGAGGATAACGATTGTGCGATGGTGTACTGGTATCTTCTCCTACCAGACACGCCGATTATACCACAGAACGTGAAAGTAGGCCAGAGAACAGAGATTTATCGCTCTGAAAGCGGCAAATCGACAGGAATCGAGAGTAAACATTACTACAACCATTCATTTCCCTCCCATTTTGCAAAAAAAAACAAAAAAACAAAAAAAAAAACACACACCTCATTAACTCGAGCTGTAAGCAGAATTTATATCTAAAAGACTGGTGAATGTGCCACTCTACATCATATGTCTTTTGAAAACCTTAAACTGCTGAGAGTATTGTAAGCATTTCTAGTTTTGGGGCCACTCAAATCTTTGGAAATTATTTTAAAATGTTTTATTTCTAGAGTTCAATTTCAAATTCAAATTCAAATTCAAAATGATTTTTATTTCCATATAAAGTAATACAAAGTAATATACATAACGCTTACATGAGTACATAATATCTAAAGGAATCACGTATAAAAAGTTTCAATTTCAAGTTTAAAATGAAATATTTTCACCGACGAAATTTTGTGACGGATTTTAAGTACCACTAAAATATCGTATAAATGCCAAACGTAAAATTTCAAATTGAAAAATACCATGCTGAAAAAAAAATGAATATTATGAATATTTTTCCAATTTTACTGCTACGGCTTCCACATTTTCCACCTAATTTTAAAGGTTAGTATCTGAGGAAACTAATACAGGCATTCTAGGTATTTATCTCTTTTCATCGCTAAGATGTTTGCATAGTTATGAAGCATGTCTGTATTATCAGGGTATATGATCATCTTTCTGTGGTACTTTGTGCAAAAAAAAAATCGCATATTTTGACGTAATTATATTTAGTACGTGTGAAATTTCATTTTACAATAACATTCATTTTTTTTCTGCACTACTGTAATGCGAATAAACAACTTTCTCAGTGAAATACCGTGGGCTTTCACCAAAATACCAGCTAATATTATTTAAAAAAAAAGGTACAAAATGTACCTTTTCGGCCACGCCCCAAACAGTTTATGTTAAACGGATAATATACTTACTAGGTGTACAATCCACCTCTCTGAAAAGAGAGAGGTCTGGACTGAACGGCAGTTACTAACTATTGAGTTTGATATTTCATTTGAAGTAAGATTGATAACAAAGGGGGAGGGATGAATCCATCCTCATAGACTGAGAGAATGATAACCGAAATTGTTCCGTTTCTCCCGACAGCCCGACTGAGCTTGTAAAGTTAACGAGACAGTTTCGTATATTCCCCCCCCCCAAAAAAAAAAAAGAATACAACACCGACATAATTTACTGGGTGCTAAAGAAAACATAAAGAAAAATGTCTTGAAATATATAATATTTTGAGCATATAAACCAGTACTCTGAAAAAACCCAGTAAAATACACTGAGCAGGGATGATTACATAAGGAGGCTCGCAATATTCCAGTAAAGTTGCAATGCCATTCCATTACAAACACCACTTGCTTAACAAGTTCACCTGTGTAAAATCTATGCATGCTTTCTTTTGTTCATCTTCCCTGAGCACCCAATCATGCATTCTTATGTGAAGCTGCTATGTCATCATCCTCGTTCATTGTGATTTGTTATGAATTCTAAAACCATTCTTATTCTTCATTCCAATCACCGTAAATTCTGAAACTCTGTACAAAGTAGGCCCTATAAACAACTTACAGATGTTCAGATGCATAAGTCTAGAAATCATCTGAAGGTCTCCTTTAAAGGGGAAATCCAGTCCAAATGTAAGTGAATCTAATAAGAAAGAGTAAAGTATTACGAGTTCTACTGTAAAATTTTTCTTAAAATCCGATGAAAAATAAAGAAATTATGACATTTTTTGAGTTCCACTGTTTTTTCAAGAAATAGTTCTTGAACGGTCAATATGAATATGCAAATGGCAAAGTGATCATGTCATTCCCTCACAACTATAGTTTGTATAAATATTTTTGAAATTTCCAGTTTTTCGTTCAAACGCAATCCCTATGCCCGAGGCTAAAATCTTCATATATCTAACATTACTGATCACTATTCTGAAGTTATTCAACTTGGAATAACATCATGTTTCAGACTTCAAAGACCAGAAAAAGTTGAATTTTCGTCTTTCTTTATTTTTTTGTACACGATCAATGGAAAATTGTGAGGTTATGATATGGTTAGCTAACTCATTTGCATATTCATATCCACAGTACAAGAACTGTTTTGCAGAAATTAACAAAACTTCAGAATGTCATAACTTCCTTATTTTTCATCCGATTTCAGTCAAATTTTTACCGTTGAACTCGTACGATTTTACTCTTTTTTTATCAGACTAACTTATATTTGGACTGGATTCACTGTCATTGAAGTGTGCAAAGAATGTTTACAATGTGCGGAGAAACAAACTGGCCTGGATATGCTAATGGAGGCACATAGTAGATTCTCTCGTAGGAATGTCTCGCACGTGAAAATGTATGTATTTTGCCACAAAGTCATGTGACAAGCCAAGAGCGTGACAGGCACACCGCACTGAGGAGCAGCTCAGGTCACGTGGCTAACACAATTCTAGGGGTATTCCATCACATTCCATGCTTTCCTCGTATTCGATCGTAAGATCATGGATGTCGTGTCGTTTTGTTTCACTTACCACCCCCCCCCCCTTCTGTTTATATCTACTGTATCTATCTATCTATCTATATTGCTATATGATTGTAGATTGTAATATTCCCTTAATCTGCTGCATTTTAAGTTGATTATTTTCTCTCAAGTCTCATTCAGAGTAAGTATTCTTCAATAGTCAATTTTACATCGTTGTTGATATAATCTCATGGTCAAAAAAGAAATGCTATTTAACATGAAATTCGAGAAATTGATAGAAAATGGACAGAACGCGAGGGACAGCGGACTGAACAAGACCGATTGGTTGACGGCAAGTTCCAGCGAGTCCAGCGAGACTCCAGCGGGCCTAAAGCTATGAACTCGCCCTGAACTCGGGGGCTTCGCAGCTCAAGGTAAACACGGCTCGAGCGCGCACCCTTATCTCTCTACGGCATAAAGCAGCAATTACCAGCTGAAAGGTGTAGAGGAATTATCTGATCATAGCTCCGCGCCAAGTCTCCGCCCTCTTTTTGTGCGCACTTTATTCTTACCGTGCCCTCTCACTGTAATCAGAAGTTTTGTCTCCATCTCTGTATCAAATGCTCCTACCAGGGGTTCTCTCTCTTGACGTCACATAGAGTCACCATGGTTACGCGATATCCGTGATTCGTGGAGCATGCAATGCGTGTACATTCAAGAGCTTTCCATTTTTTCCCAACGAGAAAAATGGCGGGCTAGAGTTCGAGTTTATAAATTAGTTGAGCTGGATTGTGTAATTAAAGGGATTGTACAGTACTGGTTGAGGTGGGGATTCATGTTTTGAACATTCTTAGGTGAGATAATGAGAAACATCTTATAAAATATGAAAGAACATGTAATTTTAAGAAGGATTCAACGTTTATTTGATGAAAATTGGTTTTCAAATGACTGAGATATCCAAAAAAGTGATAATAATAAAAGGCGACATGCCCCACCTTTATTAGGATCTCTTTGTTTCACCTTGTTTGTGGATATCTCAGCCATTTCAAAACTGATTTTCATTAAATCAACTTTTGATACCCCTTAGAATTGCATGATCTTTGACATCTCATAGAGTGCTTTCTGAATATCTCGCAAAACGTTAAAAGCAAAATTCTCACCTCGACCAGAATTGTACACACCCTTTAATTCACATGACATTCTCTTTCTATCGGCTGCGTTAAAACCCAAAATGTTTCACATACAGTACGAGTACTGAACTATACTCACTAATAAGAGCTGATGTATAAATAATGTCAGGGAATTACCGCCTTGTGTGACGTCACACGGCCCTAACCAAAACGGCAATAAGACACTATTACGTTCCATTTTGTCCTGGCATAGCCAGGGCTAGACACAAACTTTTATCCCACATTCCTATTCATATAATTATTATAATGGATAGCAGGTTCATGAATATGAAGTGAAATGTTATTCTCAACTTCTAATCTTCTTTATCTTAACTATAGATATTCCTAAAGGGACGGTACAGTATTGGTGGAGATGAAAATTGGGCTTTTAAATTTTTGCGAGATACCAAGAAAACACTTATGATATAGTACAGAGCATACCATTTTAAGAGGAATTTAAAGTTTATTTGATGACAATCGGGTTTGGAATGGCTGAAACATCCAAAAACAAAGTACAACAAAGCGATCGTGATAAAGTGTGGGTCCAACACTTTATTAGAATTACCCTTATTTGGATATCTCAGCTATTTCAAAACGAATTTTCATCAAATAAATGTTGAATTCCTCTTAGAATTACATGCTCCTTCATATTTCATAAGAGGTTTCTCATTACCTCACCAAAAAATGTTAGAAACCTGAAATTAGGTCTCAACCAAAACTATACGATCTCTTTAGATAAAGCTTCATCGAACTTGCGAACGTGCTCAGACGCCAATCATGCCAATATAGATTTTACACTGCATTCATCATTCCGGCGCTCGTTCTCTTGCCGACAAACATCCAAAACAGCAATAAATGAATACGCCATTTGAATATTTTCACCACTTGGAGCGGTCCTCCTTGCTCATAATATACAAGCCAGGAGAAGAGCTAAGATCTGAAGATACGTCATTAATTGGCACTCGATCCGGTAAAAACCTACCTTTTGCCAAGGCCCTCTCGCTGCATGATGGCTCAAACGAGCGAGCGAAGCAAGCCCAGTCGAGTGCAACAGTGTCCAACTCGGCTGATTTCGCCTTACCTCGTTCGCCCCAAGTCGCTCACCACCATACAGTGAGAAGGCTTGGCAAAAGGCTAGTAAAAACCATGACCAGATTTGTATGAATGGTCAACTTGAAGATGAGTTCTCGAAGATTTTGTTCCACGGAAGAGAAATTACTAATCAGTAAAACTGTATATTGAGTAGTTATCGTCAGTGCAATCAAGATTTGGCGGCCGTGTGAAAACTCGCCCCTCTAATACCAGCAACATGAGTGAAAACATACTTCACATGTTAAAGGGATACTAAAGGGATACTGTAGTCATAGTTGAGATGGGGATTCAATCTTTAACTTTTTGTGAGATAATTAGAAACCACTTACATCAAGCAGTAAAGAACATACAATTCTATATAAAAGAGGAATTAAAAATTTATTTGATGAGCATCGGTTTTGAAATGGCTGAGTTATCGAGAAACAAAGTAAAACAAGGTGGTCCTGATAAAAGATGGGTCCCACTTTTTATAAGGACCTCTTTGTTTGTGGATATCTCAGTCATTTCAAAAGCGATTTTAATCAAATGAACTTCAATTCCTCTTAGAATTGTATGCTCTTTGATATTTCTTATAAGTGGTTTCTAATCATCTTGCAAAAAGTTAAAATCTGAATCCCCATCTCAACCGGAACTATTCAAACCCTTTAAGCTATGATATATAGACACGTGTTGAATGTGAGGAGCTGGGCAAGATTTCAACATGCACGAAAAGTAAGACAGTTGAATAATGTACCTACCTTTTGGAGGAGGATTATAACGTGTGTGACGTCATGATCACGTGACAATGTGATCGTAGGACACCAAGTCAACTGAGAGAGATGCTGCCAAAATGTCATCCCTGTTTTATTTTGTTTTGTTTTGCTATTTCATTTGTTTTGTTTTGTTTTGTTGTTTCTTTCTATTCCCAAGTTTTCGCGAAGAAGACGTGTTCTATTCTGTTTCGCTTATTTAACTATTGTTGTTGCCAACAACATCTTCCCTTGGGTTATATTTTCATTTGAAATCTTTGTTATCTCAACCACAATTCTTTGCTTTCTCTCTCTCTTTCTGTCTCTCCCTCCCTCTCCTTCTCCCTCTCCTTATGATTCTGTCTCCATCCCCGTCTCTCTTTCCCCTCCTCATTCTTCGCCTCTCTCTTTCTTTCTCCCTATGTCTCTTCATTTTCTATAGAAATATTGACGAGAGATGGTGCACTGAGTGCGCGCGGAAGCTGCACGATATTTACTGCCGTACAATGAACCTCCTGGTCGTCTGATGTACTTTCGATAACGGGGTACCGCTACCTGCGCGCACTTTTCTCGCGACATCGCTATCGATATTTTTGAAATTCAAGCCGGTGACACGGGGGTCATCCAGAATAACGATTTCTGCGTCTGTTTTGATACGACTGAGCAGCGTGCTTCACGCCGCCGTGGTCCGCGTGCCTGATTAGAGAGGGACTCGCGGGGGATTTCTCCCCCAGTACGACCACGGCGAGAAAAAGTACATCTGCGAGTGTGCGAGGGCGAAAACACGTCGAGTGGTTCAAGAGAAACGGACAGAAAAATGGATTTCCTTATTGCATGCTGTGGGTTTGTTCCGTGTAGCGTGTATTGTATGATACATGGTAAAAAGTTTAGATAATGGATATCAATGTTGAAAAGCAATTTTGAACCAGTGGAAAGTTAGTCTGAAAAGAAAGATTTCCTGTTTTTATATCAGAACAGTACGTATTTAATCATAATCGGGTAAAACTAGGGAAGTTCTGAAATTGTAAAGTTTAGGCAATTTTCACTAAACAATATTTGAACGGTCAATATCAAATACGAATATGCAAATGAGTGAGCTGATGATGTCATCAACTCAAAAATTTTCTATTGATCGCGTAGAAGAAACTGACAAGAATAAATCTTTTGTTTTATATAAAAGTATAGAATGTAATGTTATTCCTAGCTGAATAACTTCAGAATAATGATATGATTTGAGGCTGGAGCGTAGGCTTAAAGGCAAAAACTGGATATTTATTTTGCACAATTTGTGTGCAAACTATAAGCCATGGCAAGTTGTGAGGGGGGTGACACCATGAACCCACTCCTTTGCATATCAGATTGGCTGTAATTCAAGAATTAGGTTGTGTTTTTTTTTTTCATAAAAGTGTCAAACCTGTGAATACAACATTTTGCCGACAACGCAATACTAGTATAGGCGATGTCATCAATAAGTCATCTGTATTTTGTTTGCGACTGCGGTACAATCACTGTTTTTTTTTTTTTCAAACAATGCAAAACTTCCATAATTTTCTCATTTTATATCCGTTTTTTTGGTAAGGGTTCTGCCATATTACTGTTCGCATGAGTTTTAATCAGAATCATTCATGCTATGTTAACATGAAATTGGAGTTGTGTGTCTGATACAGGTCTGTACCAAAATTTAAGAAAAAAAGGGATTGGAGATAGAGGGGAAAATCGTGCTGGACTCGCGTCACTAAAAAAAATCTAACATTTTAAAGTTTAGATTTTAAAATTTAGAATCAAATTTAATAAAGTTACGTTTAAATCTTAACATTCAAAATTAAATATTATAAAGTTAAACGTCATGTAATATTGATACTAGCAGTCGAGGGTTGCCTTGAAAGGGATGATATAGTATTGGTTGAGGTGAGGATTCAACCTGCAACTTTATGCGAGATAGGCCTACATAGAAACCGTTTTATGAAATGTTAAAGAGCATACATTGCTAAGGGGAATTCAAACTTTATTTGATGAAAATCAGTTTTGAAATGGCTGAGCTATCCAAAAACAAAGTAAGACAAAGCTATATTAATAAAAGGTGGGTCCCACCTTTCATTGGGATCGCATTGGGTTTTTTTATGTATAGATATATTTGAGCCATTTCAAAACCAATTTTCATCAAATACTAGTAGGGTTTGACTTCCTCGTAGAATCATAATAATGCTCTTCCATATTTCATAAGAGGTTTTCATTATCTCAAAAACTCATCATAATAAAACGTTGGAAACCTGAAGCCCCATCTCGACCGAAATAATACCAATTACAATCCCTTTAAGGCGGGAAGATTCGCTCTGAGCGGAATCTACAGGTAGTGGTCATTAGCTGCGACAGCATTCGGGTCGTTCCTTCTGCTTAACGAGCACTGTAAACGAAAGCTCTCCCATTTATCGACGCATTCATCTCTCTCTCTCTATCCATTCGAAATCACTCGCACAAAAATCGTCAGAAATCTTGGCATTTCAAAAACCCGCTAATACCTAATACCGATTCACGCGCGCAAGCCTGAATCGATAGCATCAAGTCAATCGATAACAAATAACGCGGAGAGTCAAGAGTACGGGTGATTGGAGTGTGAATATGAGAGCAGGCGTGTCTTGCAGCGATGCGCAGTGTGGACAGTGTGAAACCAGTGAGGTAAGATTGATCCACTGATCAATACGGACAGGAAACCGAGGGTTCCACAAATACCCCTCCCCCCCCCCCCCCCCCATCCCCAACTCTTTCTACGTGATTTACTTTCGTCAAATACCGGCAGTGATATTTCTTCAACACACGTACTTTGCAATACCAAAAAAAAAAAAAAAAAAAAAAAATACCGATACCAGCAGATCTCTGCTTTAAAACTCATGATCCTTAATAATTCGTCTTTTTTTTTATTCGTTTAGCGAACAAAACAGAAGTTTAGAAGAAATCTTTAATATACTTTGATATGGTTGAACCCACTGGCAGTGAGATATTATATTCATGTGCATTTTAACAAACTGTTATACTACTACTTGACTGGTGCAACCAAAGTGTTGGCGTGCTTAAAGCATGTTTTAAAGTTTACAGAGAATTTGAATGCTTTTTTTTAACGATTTTTGAAATATTATGCGGTAATGGCATCATCAGATCATTATATGCATATTCATATTTCCCATCATCTGTTCGAGAACTGTTTAAAAAATGGCAAACTTGACAATTTTAAAACTTGCCTCATTTTTATACAATTTTGATCAGATTCTTCCTATTGTGCTTATAAGATTTAATTCTTTTTTTTCAGAAAGCTTGTAATTGATCCAGAAATCCTCTTTAAATCAAAGATATTATCGTCGGTTTGAATCCTGCCTATGACGTAACTTAACTCGAACAAGAACTTTAACAAACGTTGTTCAGCTTGAACGAAATGTGATGTAGAACGGCACATCATGCACATGGCAATGTTCCGGGCATGAAAGCGGCAGATCCCATACGAGAACAATTATGCTTACATTTTCATTGATGAGGCACTTTTGGGTGTATATTGGTATAACACTATATCAATATAAGTCATTAAGATAACAGACTTTTACATTATCAAATTTTATTGACAATTATTATTGGTATTGTTGCAATTATGCTTATCATCATTACAAGTAGAATTATCATTAGCATATTAATGATGATTCGTTTGACACGATTGATCTGATTGATACTGACATGATAACTCTTATCTAAAAATAATGATATTAATTATCATTGTCATTATCATTATCATCATCGTTACTAAAAATCTTTCCAGCATTTTCAATGTTGGTCACCACCATACTCCTATAGGGCTTGCCGCTGAGGAACATGATAGTAAGAACGGAATCTCATCTTGTCAGCCTTGGTCTCGATCGGTAGATTGAGGTTTGCCGTTAAACAACAGAAGGGTGCATGTGCGCACAGTATGTTATTGTGGCTTAACCCATTCAAACCCAGAAATAATTTTCCTCAGTTTACAGTGCTGTATCTTTTTGTTATCATTTACAACAAGATAATCAGTTCAGTCATGTCAGTTGGCACAAATATGCGCTGCTGTGCTAACACGGATGAGAGCTCACGCCAACCTTCCTTAGATTCTGTTGTCCGATAGGACGCGGCCAAGCAACTTAAGTCCTGTGTATTTCTTGACGTTTCCAGTCCAAGTTGTAATTTGCCTCCTTTACCTCCTGTTTGCTCTCCACTTTCCCTTGAATAAGCTTCTTTTATTAGTCCATTCAATTTCTTATCATGATGTGTCAAAAAAATCAGAGCTTTTGGTTGACTGTATCCCCTTAAATACTAGTACGTATGACTTGCATAATATATATGGTCATTTACAATATTCTTTATTATTTTTTGTAAGGTGGTGTTTAATCTTAAAGAAAAAAAAAAACCTTCACCACAGCCCTTTTGCCACTACTAGAATTCTATATAATTTTTTTTTCACTTGAACAATTTTCAAAAGGCTATTATTTCCTATATTTATAAGTGAGTCTTTAATAATTGTCAACGCATTTTAAAAATCGAGGCTTTCATATCTCTCTGGGCTAACTGGCAAAAATCTTATAAATATCCTTCTGATCATGTGTTTATAGATCAAATAAATTATCAAATAAATAATAAATAGTCGTAATCTGTCTTGTTATTCATGGAAAAAAGTATTTTCCCCTCTCTCCTCCGTATGACACCCTTCTTATCTTCCATACATCATCAGGATGAGCCATGAATGGCGTAGAAACAATCATTATAACGAACCTTCGGAATAAAGAAGCTTAATTCGTTTCCGGATTAAGGAACCTTCGAAATAACAAACCCTTGGAATAACGAAACTTATTACATTTTGGTATTAACGACCCTCCAAAATAACGAACCTTCGGAATAAAGAAGCTTAATTCGTTTCCGGATTAAGGAGCCTTCGAAATAACAAACCCTTGGAATAACGACACTTATTACATATTGGGATTAACGACCCTCCGGAATAACGAACGTTATTTCATTTTCGGACTAACAAACCTTCCGATTAACGAACCTTCGGAAGAGCGAACCTTCGGCACAAAGCCAGAAGTGTTCGGATTAACGAGCCATTTTACATTTTCGTACGAACGAACCTCGAAGTTAAACAGTGAATTCGTGTGTTTCTGATAAAGAACCTTTCGAATAACGAACATCACCCCGAAAGGACGACCTGCGGGTCTCGCGGCGAATAATGAATAGGCGATTGCGTACGTCGAGGAAAAATTTGATAATGACCTCAGCAAATTGCGCAAATTACATTGTACCTCCACTCGTCAGAGTTAATGAGCGGACATCGACCGATTGAGGGCACCAGTGTCATTGTGTAATGGTCAGTGAGTGCTCATTACCTGGCGTGGTTTTCTTTAATAGGGTGTGTACAAGCGAGGGAAATAATGCTGTAAATTTGCACGGCAATCTTAGCTTGTGGTCAAGTTCATGTACGCTAGGCGTTCTGAGCGATCCTGGATGAATATGTAAATTGTTCGTAATTGACGCTGATTTCTCGATTTTAACTCAATAAACGCAGCGGGTTTCAGGGAAGGAAAGTGCAGCTATAGAACGGCATGATGAACTCGTTTGCATCTGATTTTGCTGTAAACTGGTTAGAGAAAAATAACGGACTGTATAAACGTGAGGAGAAAAGAGACTCACTGAAACTCACCTAAGTGCATTCTTTATGACACGAAGGTGTAAAGGCGACATGAATACGGCTCTGTATAATCTCAATATAGGGCGCCTCGCGTGGCGAGATATGAAAAGTCGCCTTTCTCGCCAGCGCGTCTTTATCAATGCGCCAAGTCGGGAACCAGTCGCCCATTGCCTTGTCGTCCTGAACAAGGCATCTCAGCAACCAGTCGCCCGTTGCCTTGTCGTCCTGAACAAGGCATCTCAGCAACCAGTCACCCGTTGCCTTGTCGTCCTGAAGAAGGCATCTCAGCAACCAGTCACCCGTTTCCTTGTCGTCCTGAACAAGGCATCTCAGCAACCAGTCGCCCGTTGCCTTCTCGTACTGAAGAAGGCATCTCAGCAACCAGTCGCCTGTTGCCTTGTCGTCCTGAACAAGGCATCTCAGCAACCAGTCGCCGGTTGCCTTGTCGTCCTGAACAAGGCATCTCAGCAACCAGTCACCCGTTGCCTTGTCGTCCTGAACAAGGCATCTCAGCAACCAGTCGCCCGTTGCCTTGTCGTTCTGAACAAGGCATCTCAGCAACCAGTCGCCCGTTGCCTTGTCGTCCTGAACAAGGCATCTCAGCAACCAGTCGCCCGTTGCCTTGTCGTCCTGAACAGGCATCTCAGCAACCAGTCGCCCGTTGCCTTGTCGTCCTGAACAAGGCATCTCAGCAACCAGTCACCCGTTGCCTTGTCGTCCTGAACAAGGCATCTCAGCAACCAGTCAACCGTTTCCTTGTCGTCCTGAACAAGGCATCTCAGCAACCAGTCACCCGTTGCCTTGTCGTCCTGAACAAGGCATCTCAGCAACCAGTCGCCGGTTGCCTTGTCGTCCTGAACAAGGCATCTCAGCAACCAGTCGCCGGTTGCCTTGTCATCCTGAACAAGGCATCTCAGCAACCAGTCGCCCGTTGCCTTGTCGTCCTGAACAAGGCATCTCAGCAACCAGTCGCCCGTTGCCTTGTCGTCCTGAACAAGGCATCTCAGCAACCAGTCGCCCGTTGCCTTGTCGTCCTGAACAAGGCATCTCAGCAACCAGTCGCCCGTTGCCTTGTCGTCCTGAACAAGGCATCTCAGCAACCAGTCGCCGGTTGCCTTGTCGTCCTGAACAAGGCATCTCAGCAACCAGTCGCCGGTTGCCTTGTCGTCCTGAACAAGGCATCTCAGCAACCAGTCGCCGGTTGCTTTGTCGTCCTGAACAAGGCATCTCAGCAACCAGTCACCCGTTGCCTTGTCGCCCTGAACAAGGCATCTCAGCAACCAGTCGCCCGTTGCCTTGTCGTCCTGAACAAGGCATCTCAGCAACCAGTCGCCGGTTGCCTTGCCGTCCTGAACAAGGCATCTCAGCAACCAGTCGCCCGTTGCCTTGTCGTCCTGAACATGGCATCTCAGCAACCAGTCACCCGTTTCCTTGTCGTCCTGAACAAGGCATCTCAGCAACCAGTCACCCGTTGCCTTCTTGTACTGAAGAAGGCATCTCAGCAACCAGTCGTCCGTTGCCTTGTCGTCCTGAACAAGGCATCTCAGCAACCAGTCGCCGGTTGCCTTGTCCTAAACAAGGCATCTCAGCAACCAGTCGCCCGTTGCCTTGTCGTCCTAAACAAGGCATCTCAGCAACCAGTCGCCTGTTGCCTGGTCGTCCTGAACAAGTCATCTCAGCAACCAGTCGTCCGTTGCCTTGTCGTCCTAAACAAGACATCTCAGCAACCAGTCGCCTGTTGCCTGGTCGTCCTGAACAAGTCATCTCAGCAACCAGTCGCCCGTTGCCTTGTCGTCCTGAACAAGGCATCTCAGCAACCAGTCACCCGTTGCCTTGTCGTCCTAAACAAGGCATCTCAGCAACCAGTCACCCGTTGCCTGGTCGTCCTAAACAAGGCATCTCAGCAACCAGTCGCCCGTTGCCTGGTCGTCCTGAACAAGGCATCTCGGCAAATTTCAACAAGTCGCTTTCTTGCTTCGCGCTCTGAACAAAACACTTTCATCTGAGTATGGACCTACATGTGATGTAGGTCCATGATCCGAGTAAGCTTCAACAAGTCGTCCTGTTGCCACCAGTTTAATTGAGCTGGTGCGGTAGAAAACAGCAATGAGAATCAGACGAGAAAAGACGTGTTGGATGGGCGGTTTTTCACATGGCGCGAATAGGTCTACACGTCTAAATTGAAAAACAAGACAAAACAAAACAAAACAAAACAAAACAAACAAACAAACACGAAGTATGACATAATTAGTACTACTATTATTACTAATATATTTACTATCATTACTGACATAATAGTTATTACAACCATTTTTATCATTGCATAGAGTGATCCACTGCCAGTCATAACTATGTGATTTTCAGTAGGTATACTTTCCTATCTACAGATCAAATGATATCAATTGCAACTCTATAGTGTAATGACAGTTTTACTCTGAAAGAGTTATCTAATGCAAACTGTAGACCATTCATTGATCTAACATTATATCCTTTATATGTTCAGAAACTACACTCTGAGCACTACTGAGAAGAAAGGGCCTTATCTTTGCATGTCTGCGTCTATGATTTGTGAAGATTTGTGAAGAAAAAACAACGTGCTTAATTATATATCTGGCCAATTATCTCTTAATGGATAGCTATTACAAGGTATGTTTCGTTAGGGGAGCTTTTAAGATGAAGCGATTCTACAGTGATCATTCTTTTTTCACAGACCATGATTTCCAATCAGTATGTTTTAATAAGGCCTTTCGAGATTCATTTGATGAGGAATCGGTCGAGTTAGTATGACGAAAACCAATCGTTCTGACATTAGATAATACATTAACAGAGGAGCGCTGAGCTCATCACTTTAAGGGATGGCTAAACACGTGTGCTGCGTTTGTTGACACCTTCGGGTGTTATCTGCTATCTCGATGAAGTCATTGACTTCGGCTGGTGGTCACTCGTCGCCATTTTGAGGTCGTCCTCGTGGTCAAGGGGGAGGGGGGAGGGGTCACGAGTTGACGGAAGTTGGTGGTGTCTGAAGGGATGCTGCGGCCGCTGAGGAATGACTGGAAAGAGTTAGAGCAGCTACCTGGCAGCATCTCTCAGCACAGTTAGAAGTACTTCCGGGTCGTTACAGCCATGTAAACCTCATGAACCGCATCTGACTGAAAGAAAAAAAAACTTTCTTTCCTTCATCCGGCTTTTAAACTGAAGATGACATTTTGTTAATGATTCGTCTGGTGTCCATTTTGATGGTTCCTTGACCTTTTTCTTTATCAGTACTACGAGCAGGTTTTCCTGTCGGCTGACTGAGTCTATTAAAATTACGTAATGACATAATTATTCTTTAAACAAAATCTGGCTAAGTTCTGAAAAAAAAACCCCTGAATTGTGTTATATTCTTATGAAAGAAAATGTGTATCACACACCAATTAAGAGTAGAGCAAAGACAGCAAGTATTTTTTAAAAAACTTATTGACAAAATTAATTGCCCTTCTTCGACGTAAATGAACACCGACTATTAGTTTTAGAATAATAGCCATGACAAAAATCATAGACATATAATGCTCAGATAGGAAAGATGATAACAATTTTGTATTATTTTTGTCATAACTCCAGACTCAACCCTCCCTGTCAGTGGGTTACAGTTCGTTATTCCGAAGGTTCTTGAGTTCGCAATCTTTTTTCTTTCTTTTTTTCCTTTTTTTTTTCCATTTTCGGATTAGCAGACCTCCGGGACAACGAACATCACCCTTGTCGGTGTTTACACTGTTGTTCCTTGCTCTTCTTCTTGCTAGAGGTTTTCCTTCCAATAACAGCTTTTTGAGGGTCAGCTAGATTGTTAACCGAGAGTAAACTTTAAGCTGAAGACAAAAATAATACTCATGACACTGATGCATCTCTGAGTAAGACAGTCATTTTAGTGGCTTCATGACTTGTGTAAACGGGAAACATACAGGCGCGTGATTGTCTGCTATAGATAGTGTGTTATGGTCTTAACTTGAACCCCAGCCCGTCTATAATGGTCATCTTTTACAAGCACAGTTGTATCCCTTAAATGACCGCTGCACCCAGTTCACACTTCTAAGAAGAGGGGTGAGAGTCCAACGAAACTAAGAAAAGAAAGAAAAAAAGACAAGGAAACTGAATGAACTTTGAATGTTGAATAAACAATTGAGTGGTGAAACAAAATTGATAAAAAGAAATTTCCAGAGTTCAGAAATCGAAACATTTCTTGATGTAGATCTTGACCACGTGACTGGTGAGATGGCACGTAAGATCATTCTTTTGAAGGCTTTAAGGCATGGGATGCTACTTCCGGCATCAAATCATCGGTCAAAATGCTTCAGCCTTCGAATGTGCCCTCTTAAAATCGTATCTTCCTTCTGTGTGCCATTTTCAAGACGTCTTCGCTCTCGCTTTTTTTTTTTTTTTTTTGATTGATGCGCTTAGAAACATCAGTGTAAAGCGCTATACAAATGTTATTCATCCTCATTATCATTATCGGATGTGATATGTTCAAAAACTTTCGACTGCCTCAGCATTTACGTATCATTTGTCTGGGATTAACTAAAAATCTCGCGATACAATCTAGGCCTATGTGTACGTATATCTGTTCAAATACACATCTCTGGCATCCCAGTCAAGCACACCGTTTTGTAATAACGTCCTCCTCCTCTTGTACGTCAATATGATAATTATATTATGTACCCCCATGTCATTTTTAGGCTCTAACTCGATGTCTATACATGTTATGTATAAGTTAAGTTATCACCAATTTTGTCACATCATAGTTAAATATTGCTTGATCTACACGTATTAAATGTCTTTTTTAAATATTAGTACAAGTGGACAAATAACACAAGCTGAAACTGAAACAAAAATACGCTTGACAAGGCTGTGGACGCTCAGCCACACGAGTAGCCAAACCTAAACTCTGACTTGTCGACGCAAATTGATGAGCTGACGAAAAGGGCGCCATCTACGTTTCAATTCTTTGTAAAATGCTTGCACTCCTATCTCGCGATGTTAAAACAACATCGCCTTCACGCATTAAAGCGGATGAATATTCAATAGGTGTTGTGTTTGTTCGTAAATGTCAAATTTAAAGCAACGACGCACAGCCCAATTACCAATTGGTCACCGTACCTTCATGTTATGCCACGAATTCTTAAAAAAAAATGTCTACTGATGAAATCGTCAGCACAATCACTGCGACAGAGAGAGGGAGAACAAGAAAGAAGGGAAGAGAACATACGGAAGAAGAGGAATACAGAGAAGAAACAAATGTAGAAATAGAGACTGGAGAAAGAGATGAGAAAAAAGAATACATAAAGTAACAGAAATTAACGTGCCATTTCGTTTGTGACAGTGCTGCGTTTGAAGTTGTATTATTTCTATCTTAGCAATTTTGTGGCGTCGGTTTACCAACAAACTCCAAAAGCTCAGTTCCAAAGCTTTTGTCAGATATCGGGTGAAGGAGTTGCTCAGGAAATTTGACTGTTAGCATGCCTGAATGAACGAGTGATGCTGATAGACACAATAGCCATGCATGCATACCCTATATATACCACCCCACCCCCACTTATTATCAATCTAATCAAATGTTAATCCAAATCCAATGGTCACAAGCTACAGACGCCACATAGCACATCAGCAGACAGAAAGAACTTTTCCTATTACGTTGTTAACCCTCGACGTTTGATTTGCCTACCTTCCTTAATATCACATCTCAATCAGAATGATGATGTCTCAGCGAAAGGCTGATAAAGTTTCGTAGAGATTTGACCTTCTCCAATCAGACAGAGAGAGGCCGAGGCCAAGAGATTCGTCGATATCGCAAGATTTCCCTTAAGAAATTAGTAAAAGTCAACAATTAGAGGTATTGTTTGCATACTGTTTCGTTTGCCGTGATGGCGCCCATGATACACACCCATGGGCGTCACCAGGGGGGGTGCGTTGGGTGCGAACGCACCCCCCTTCAGATCCTTAAAAAAAAAAAAAAAAAAATCAGTCTGCGAGCGACCTCAACGCCGGACGCTAAATAATTATTCTTTTCTATTTTTTTTATATTTGGCACCAGGGACACACAACACACACACAAAAAAAAAAAAAAATCGTCGGCAAAAACAATTCGCACCCCTGGTTCTGCCAGCACTGATTTTATACATATCTATTAGTATTCTACAGTGTTTACTATTTATCGACCGTACTGTACATCCGTGCGATACGGAGCACTTATACACGTTTGCACGTACGTGTGCTACTTACAAGTAGGCCTATGTAGGGTCTATGTTCGTTACTTCTGACCAATCCATATTGCCAGCCCAAGAGCGAGCCTTAGCCTCATTAAAAAGAAATGAAAACAAAATGGAGGGGCAAGCATATCATTTTGCCCATCCCCCCTCCCCCTCCATAATTCCAGAGACAAGAAGATTTTTTTTTTTTTGACAGAAAAACAAAATGTTACCCCCATAAAAATATTGGAGGGGCAAGCATATTTTGATTTTGCCCCCCCCCCCCCATAATTAATAATTCCCGTAATGAGAAGATTTTCTTGCTTTTGAAAGAAAACAAAAATGTTGCCCCCATAAAAACATTGGAAGGCAAGCGCACCATTTGCCCCACCCCACATAATCATAATTCCCGCGATGAAAAGATTTTCTTGCTTTTTTGTTAGAATTTAAGAAATCTGTCCAATTATTTCACCCAAAGGCAGTGGCGTAACTACGGGGGGGGGGGGGGGGGGGGTGCGCCCCTCCCAATCCGCTGGTAAAAAAAACAACAAACTTACCGAAATAGTAGTTCAAGTGTTAGTAAACTGCTTTTTGAATGAAAGGGTGGATCAAGAAATAAGATATTTTTTCTATGATTTCTTTTAACCATAATTAAATAGGTATATAGTGTGAAACATTGTTCAAAAAACCCGAACCCGACAAAAGATTGTGATTCAGCGTGATTCCTGGTTGGCATTCTGCATATTATAAGCAGGATGTGCGCAGTGTACTCAGTACATCCGAACGAAGAGTCGCTACAATGTTGCGCAATGTGATGTAGAATGTACACCTTTGTACAATGTACCTCACGCTTCGTTATATCAAAGCTAGATCATCGATTTTGCAGTGTTGCTTTACATACTAAATGTCTTGCATTGCCAATAAAAAGACTTGACCTGGGCTAATTCCTAACTTTTCCATGTATATAATACACAAACACAAACAAACACGCACAATTAGTTTAGGAAATGCTCTAAAGTGCAGATTTTGGACATCCTTTCCACGGCGCCACCTCGCTGGTCGTAGCTCCCCCAGTCATGAACATAAACCCACACCCTTGACTACAGTGGCGGATCCAGGGGGAGGGGCGCACCGGGCGTCCCCCCACCCCCTTTAATTTCCAAAGCGAAAAAAAAAATAATATAGCTTCAAACGACAGTTTTTGGACAGCAAAATGTCAAAAATTTTCAAGCTCGCTCGCTCCTCTCGCTCGCATTTAGTCGTAATGCCATTCTCCTGAAGTTGCTGCCAGTAATTGCCGGCAGTTGCGCCTGGTGCGTCCCCCCCCCCCCCCCCGCTTTGATTTCCAAAGCGAAAAAATATTGCTACAAACGGCAGTTTGGGGACTGTAAAATGTCAAAGTTTTCAAGCTTGCTCGCTCCGTTCGCTCGCATTTAATGTTTATGCCATTCTTCTGATGTTGCTGCCAGTAATTGCCTGCAGTTGCGCCCGGTGCGCCCCCCCCCCCTTTAATTTCCAAAGCGAAAAAATATGGCTACAAACGGCAGTTTTTGGACTGTAAAATGTAAAATTTTCAAGCTCGCTCTCTTCGCTCGCTCGCATTTAATCGTTATGTAATTCACCTGATGTTGCTGCCAGTAATTGCCAGCAGTTCCGCCCGGTGCCCCTCCCCCCTTAATTTCCAAGACGAAAAGATATGGCTAAGAACGGCAGTTTTTGGACTGTAAAATGTAAAATTTTCAAGCTCGATCGTTCCGCTCGCTCGAATGTAATCATTATGCTCTCCTGATATTGCTGCCATTATTTGCCAGCAGTTGCGCCCGATGCGCCCCCTTAAATTCTAAAGCGAAGAAATATAGTTACTTACTGTAAAATGTCAAAATTTTCAAGCTCGCTCGCTCTCTCGCATTTAATTGTTACGCAATTCTCCTGATGTTGCTGCCAGTAATTGCCAGCAGTTGGGCCCGGTGCGCCCCCCCCCCCCCCTCCTTTATTTCCAAAGCGAAAAAATATGGCTCCAAATGGCAGTTTGGGGACTGTAAAATGTCAACATTTTCAAGCTCGCTCTCTTCGCTCGCTCGCATTTAATTGTTATGCCATTCATCTGATGTTGCTGCAAGTAATTGCCAGCAGTTGCGCCCGATGCGCCCCCCTTGATTTCCAAAGCAAAAAAATATTGCTACAAACGGCAGTTTTTGGACTGTAAAATGTCACAATTTTCAAGCTCGCTCGCTCGCTCGCTCGCATTTAATTGTTATGCAATTCTCCTGATGTTGCTGCCAGTAATTACCGGCAGTTGCGCCCGTTGCGCCCCCACCCCTCCTTTATTTCCAAAGCGAAAAAATATGACTCTAAATGGCAGTTTTGGGACTGTAAAATGTCAAAATTTTCAAGCTCGCATTTAATTGTTATGCAGTAATTACCGGCAGTTGCGCCCGTTGCGCCCCCACCCCTCCTTTATTTCCAAAGCGAACAAAATATGGCTCCAAATGGCAGTTTTTGGACTGTAAAATGACAAAATTTCCAAGCTCGCTCTTTTTGCTCGCTCGCATTTAATTATTATGCCATTCTGATGTTGCTGCCAGTAATTGCCAGCAGTTGCGCTCGGTACGCCCCCCCCCCCCCTTAATTTACAAAGCAAAAAAATATGGCTACAAACGGCAGTTTTGGGACTGTAAAATGTCAAAATTTTCAAGCTCGCTCGCTCCGCTCGCTCGCATGTAGTCGTTATGTAATTCACCTGATGTTGCTGCCAGTAATTGCCAGCAGTTCCGCCCGGTGCCCCTCCCCCCTTAATTTCCAAGACGAAAAGATATGGCTAAGAACGGCAGTTTTTGGACTGTAAAATGTAAAATTTTCAAGCTCGATCGTTCCGCTCGCTCGAATGTAATCATTATGCTCTCCTGATATTGCTGCCATTATTTGCCAGCAGTTGCGCCCGATGCGCCCCCTTAAATTCTAAAGCGAAGAAATATAGTTACTTACTGTAAAATGTCAAAATTTTCAAGCTCGCTCGCTCTCTCGCATTTAATTGTTACGCAATTCTCCTGATGTTGCTGCCAGTAATTGCCAGCAGTTGGGCCCGGTGCGCCCCCCCCCCCCCCTCCTTTATTTCCAAAGCGAAAAAATATGGCTCCAAATGGCAGTTTGGGGACTGTAAAATGTCAACATTTTCAAGCTCGCTCTCTTCGCTCGCTCGCATTTAATTGTTATGCCATTCATCTGATGTTGCTGCAAGTAATTGCCAGCAGTTGCGCCCGATGCGCCCCCCTTGATTTCCAAAGCAAAAAAATATTGCTACAAACGGCAGTTTTTGGACTGTAAAATGTCACAATTTTCAAGCTCGCTCGCTCGCTCGCTCGCATTTAATTGTTATGCAATTCTCCTGATGTTGCTGCCAGTAATTACCGGCAGTTGCGCCCGTTGCGCCCCCACCCCTCCTTTATTTCCAAAGCGAAAAAATATGACTCTAAATGGCAGTTTTGGGACTGTAAAATGTCAAAATTTTCAAGCTCGCATTTAATTGTTATGCAGTAATTACCGGCAGTTGCGCCCGTTGCGCCCCCACCCCTCCTTTATTTCCAAAGCGAACAAAATATGGCTCCAAATGGCAGTTTTTGGACTGTAAAATGACAAAATTTCCAAGCTCGCTCTTTTTGCTCGCTCGCATTTAATTATTATGCCATTCTGATGTTGCTGCCAGTAATTGCCAGCAGTTGCGCTCGGTACGCCCCCCCCCCCCCCTTAATTTACAAAGCAAAAAAATATGGCTACAAACGGCAGTTTTGGGACTGTAAAATGTCAAAATTTTCAAGCTCGCTCGCTCCGCTCGCTCGCATGTAGTCGTTATGCCATTCTCCTGATATCGTTGCCAGTAATTTGTTGTTTCACACCGTCATTCCATAATCCATTTATAGGGGGTACAACCCCCTCCGGCACTTCCTCACCCTCCCCCACCCTTGCTCGCTCCCTCGCATACCACCCCCCCCCCCCCAAGATGAAATCCTAGCTACGCCGGTGCCCTTTCCCCGCTTGGTTTCCCAAAAAACAGTAAAAGTCTAGGGATTGAGAGCTTCCTATATTCCAAATGTCTGTCCAAAAAATCTCGTAAACATTTTAGTGTCAAAACGCACCCCCCTTGAAAAAATGCTGGTGACGCCCATGCACACCTGCCAAGGTATAACCAACTACCGAGCCGTTCCTGTCGGCTGCTACATCAGTGTTGACTAACAATCTAAAGGCGATATACAACGAGAGCTCTCACATAATATAGTGATGTTAAGTGTTTCCTCTTTACGCAGAAACTTGTCTGAGGTTGATCGTGTAAAGACAATGCCAGGTCATCTCACGGTCGTTAGTGGAAGCCATTGTCTTCGAGATTAGAATCTCTTGTCGGAGAGCGTTCGTGTGATTTGTTGCTTAATCCCTTCTGCGCCAATGAGTCAAATATGTAGAAATTTCACGCGATTGCGTATAGACAATCATAATTATGTGGCGGGCAGAGAGTTAATTCTGAAAAGGGGAAGGCCGATCCTTTCGCGCTCACAGGTAGAGGAAGCCCCGGCTTGATGGGCTGACCTGCATAGGAGACTTAATAGCGTGAGCGGTAAAGTTTGCCCGGAAGGAAAACCTGACACATTCTGTTCTTGACCCTTTCTCGCAGTGGATGACCAGCTGAAGAAGGACATAAGAAAAAAATTGAAATGAGTGTAATGTGTTTTTTTTTAAAGAAGAGGCGGGGGGGGGGGGGGACATGTCAATTTAAACTTAAAGACAACCAGACAGAAACCAAGTGGTACCAATAATAATATCGCATATGGACGTCTGAGTTTACAACTGGCCTGGTCGCATGGTTTTGTCGTCAGTTTATGGAATTCAAATCAAATCACTTTAATTTTACGTTATTTTCAGTTACATAAGGAAATACATAATAAAACGTATATATATATATATATAGTATGTATTAATTCGTCATGTGTCGGTAAACAATTTGAAAGAAGTACAACTCATAAAGTATAATACAAAATGCATGTGCGAATAAACATATAACAGGGAAAACAAAGCACACTTTGCAATTGTAACAAAAAATAAATAAATGAATATAGCGATAGTACTGTATTTGCTTGCACAAACACACACACACACACACACACACACACACACACACACACGCACATGCTTACAAGCATTTGCCAACTTGCTTGAGTATGAAACAGATCAAAATTCAATTTCGAACTCGACTGTACTTGCACATTTCTTCACACACAAGCATGCATGTAGTGCAAAAATATCGTCAAAACAGTTTGTGTGCCGATGGAGACCGTGCTAAAGAGATTTTCATGTGCCTCAGTATTGTGAATTGAATTGAATTGAAAAGGTATTTTATTGAGTAATAACCATCTCAGCCGCAGGCTGAATTGCAGACAAAGGACCATGCCATACTTTAAAAATGTACGCAAGATAGTTAATTTTTCTCTTTTCACTTTCCGCGGCAGCCACAATTTTTTTTGTAGCAATATTCTACGAATATTAGTTTGCTTGGAAAACACACAACTCTGTCTCCTCCTCTTTCTCTTTCCTTCTCTCTCCCCCTCTCTCTTTCTTGCTTTCCCATCCCTCTCCCCTCCCCTCTATCTGTACCGCCTGCAATATTGTGAGACTCTTTGATGGATAAATATTTAGAATACCTGGAAGATTTATAGCAATGCAATATTTTTGTTATGTTGAGAATGGCTAATACATAACTATTTTTGTAATTTTATGATATATGTATACTATTTTATCGGTAATGTTTTCTTTTCTTTCTTTTTTTCACTTCCCCCGGCAACCACAATTTTCTTTTTGCTTAATAATATTCTATAAATATTAGCTTTCTTGAAAACATGCAACCTTTCAACAGGTTTGCGCACCCATTTTTTTTTCTTTTTTTTCTCATTGGTAACTGTTGCAAATTTAAATTTGTTTTTTTTTTTATGTTGTTTTCTATTCCCGGAAATATATCATGAGAGTATACGAGAGTGTATTATGTTCATTAGGCATATTTTACAATATCACACCACATCAGATTATTTTATCATACAGAATTTATATTTTTTGTTGTACTCCCATCAATATTTGTAAATATTCACTACATTGTGCATTTGACTGTTTGTAAACATTATGTGACGAATGTACAGTTATGATCAGTAATGCCGTGTGGTGGGAGAATGAGAATTTGTAGTGTCTGTATGTGTTTGTGTGCGTGAGAGTCACTTATTGGATGTGATGAAGAGATGATTGTGTGTATGTGTTTGTAAGTGTACCTGTGCTTGCGCGTGCGTGTTAGTGCGTATAATGTTTGTGAGAGAGAGGGAGGGGAAGATGTGAATAGAATGTGAGGAAAGAAAGTAACTGCATGGGTCCCTTCAGTTTATTCGTCACGTACAGTGTGTTAAATGTAGTGAATGTAATAGGGTTTATAATGAATAATGTTCCAAATGATGTCAATTGTTATTTTTTCAATAGTGATGAATGATTTGAAAAGTGTAAATACTTTCTTTTTTAATCAAATTTGTATTGTAGTAATATGTCTTTGTGAACAAATGTTGCAATTCAGCTTTTTGGCTGCGAGAACATTTTATCTAATAAGCCATACCATACCAATAATATAGGCCTACATAGAATAATGTAAAAAAATCAAACGCAATTATTCATCTCAACTATTGCACAGCGAGTGATATGTAACAATCTGCACTGCAAAAAATGCGGTGTTAAAAGTGTAACACCAACCGGGTGTCAAACTGTGGGTGTTAAATTTGGTGTTAAATTGACACAATTTGACACCCTTCGGTGTTAATTTAACACCAACATTCTCTCATTCGTTGGGTGTTAGATTCTCGGTGTTAAAATGACACCCAAGTGGTGTTATAGTTTTGTCATGAAAAGGGGGTTTTCACTAAAAACACCGTATCGGTGTTAAATGTCCACCAGAGAAAGTCACGTGTTCGCAGTCCGATGATCTCATTGGTTACACATGCCAATGCCTGAAATTTGTTGCTGTGGCGCGGAGTCGTTAACGTCTGTCATCGCGATAGTCAGGTTTTCGATGTCGTCTGGGGCTAAAAATGACATTGAATCTATGATGGTGACTTTGCTAAGTCTGTCAGCGGGGATAAGTATCTTTTAAGATAATTATTTCCTGTACCAATTATTTTCTATCATAAACGATGTGCATGATTTTCACGGATTTCATCGCATATTATAGACAACTTTGTCTTTGCACGCACGTAATACTATAGTATACTATGTAGCGCAGCATACTAAGTACATGTAGCCTATAGTGTTTGCCATACATAATAGGCCATAACACCAACGCGCTGTGCCCCAGCGGTGCATTGAGTCCGAATTTCGCTGAGGGTTCCTTTGTCCAATAATTGCATTTTAAAAATATCATCAAATTTTAAATATAAAAGGTTCAGTGGCATTTTGTATTGTTATTGATGTAGTTTTTTTACCTCTGAGGCTCTGGTGCGGATCTTTGTTAGCGCGCAAATCATTACCCGCTACTGACGTGCACGAAGACGAAGTTCGAACAATGTTTGTGTGTACATGTTCGTAGGTTTGTACATGTTCGTAGGTTTGTACATGTTCGTAGGTATACTGGTAGGCCCCTAGGCCTACTATATTTTTTGTAGGGCCTACTGTAACTGTTCTAGGTCCAAACTGTTAGGTTTAAATTAGTACTAGGTACTAGTAGCAAATATCGCTCTAAAAAGAGCGTAAATACCCGATTAAAGGGGCTGGGTGGGGGGTTCTCCCGACCCGATTTTTGTTTATCACAACAGGTTACGTGATGTTTTCAGTAGCTACAGTGTACACGTAGGAACGTAGGGGCCTATATAGGACGCTAGTGTTTGCGCGTGGATCTTACGTTAGAATCTACTAACTAGTTTCTAATATGAGTACTACTATTTATGAGTTTGCTAACCGCTTACAAATTTACATTATATAAGAATTATGCTCTTATAAAGTTGATGACGTCACATGCATGTAAAACCGGTATTTCCACCGAGTCCATGTTAAGACTCTAGACTCTAGATCTAATTGTAAGGTGCGAGTTCAAGGGTAGCGAGAAACAGAATCACAGCCCATTTAATAACTGGCAGTTGTTCTCTGTCTGAGAACTGATCCTAAATTTCACAAATGAGTCAAAATGGAATACATGTATCATCGCTTCTTTCATGATTCAGGTGAGGGAATATACGTCTACTTTGATGGTAGTATTTGTTGAAATAATCTCTTGAAAAAAAAATCCCTTCTGGAATATGCCTCTTCCCCAAACTTATGTTATTGCCACACTTAATGATATTGGCAATAGTGCACTTGAGAATCTTGAAAATGACAGAATTGCAAAAAGACCTTTTATTATCTATCTAAAAAAACCTTGAAAATGAGAGTAGATCAATTGCAAAATGGCATTTGATTTTTCCATTTCTCCTCAAATAATATTTGCATAAAAGTACATGCACTGCATAAAGATGATGAATACCTGGAAGCAGGATATTATTGCCCCCCCCCCCCCGTGGCTAATTAAAACGAACTTGAAATTATGAGCATATCTCAAGTAGGTATATATAATAGAATCACCGACTGAATTAATCTGAAGCCACCTGAACAAAACCCTTTGTTTTCTGCAGTTCTGATCAAATCTTTCATGCACACAAGATAAATCTGTTTCATGCACTTGTATACAGTAAATACACTAGTGCAGTTATGTGGATGTTCAGTACTTTGAATCCTAAGCCAGTGCATCACACCTTGCGCACCAGTTTGACAGTTTGTGGACTTGTAGCCACTTGATAATTATGTATGTTCATGGTCCTTACACTTGCAGGTTGAACAGTACTTCTCACTCCTTCTCCCAGGCAACGATGCCAAGCTTTTTTGAGCAGTGGCCAGTTTTTGGTGGAAGGTCTTGTCAAGCTAGCAAGAGGAAAGCCTTCAGAAACCACAGTCAAGCTGTTGAGATTGCTGGGAGAACACATGCGGAAAACTGATGTGGATTCACGAGACTTTGGAGCAATCATCAAAATAGTGTACCACCAGACCTGGTAGCAGTCAGGGTATGCACAATACTATAGGTTTTGAAAGCCCCTTTTTTATGTTCTAGATGTCTATCCATCCAATATCGTTTCTTGTGTATCATGCCGCAAGTTGAAAACAATCATCTGTGAATGAAACTTGGTAAGGCTATGTAAATCCAGGGGGCGTTCCACAAAACTTGTCATTGGTGACAACTGTTATAAGTAGCTGAAATCTTTGCATCAGACAATACATTTTATCAAACGTTTCCCTGGAGTCGATAAGGGTCATGAGGTCAATAATCAAGGGTCAGGAGCCTTTCATTATGAAAAAAAAATGCAGGAAATATCTTGTGACTTTGATTTTTCAAAGGCAGATGAATGGATTTCACCAAACTCAATTGTAATATAAAAGTTCACAGTCACAAATCAATATGTAATGTAATTTTGTTATTTTGGAGATGCTGATGAAATAAAGAAGAGTTTTTTTTCTTGTTTTTTTTTTAAAGAAGTCACACAACAACCCATGGGTTCATCCTACATGAAGGATCATATGTTTTACTTAATGCTCCCTGATTATGCAGTGCAATTCACTGATAATTTCTGTTGATACCTGGATACTTTGTTAATGAGTCGTAGAAAATATTGTATATAACATGCATTTCTTACAACACAGCATAGAATGTAAGTAACCTGCAAATCCTTCTTGTACTCTATCTGCTTCCACCTGTGAACCAGGGCGCAAGGATTGTGCAAGATTGCTGTGGCTTTGGCTATAGACTACCTTATCCGATTTCAAAAGGTAAGTCTACATGACTATAAGGTTTGTTCAAATATGATGCGACAAACCCCCTGACATTTTTAGTGTTCAGATATGGTGCGCCGAACCACGCCACTTTCATTATGTTAATGAATGCACATGACTAAAAAAAAATAAGATAAAGATAAACTCATGACATTGTATCTTCACTTACTTTTGAGCTTGATTGCACCATAACTTCTTGCCACTGTGTGGCAAAATATATTCCTCTTGCCTCAGTGTTTTTGTTTTGTTTTGTTGCATTTTGATCTGTTTATTTGTTTGTTTTTTACCATCTCATATCGCATTGATTTGTGCACTAAAATGTTGCCGGAGTTTGACTCATCATATCTGAACAAGCCTTTAAGAGTCATTTTGGACAGGCAATTAGAACTCACAGTACTTTGGTATTCTGAAAATGAAATTGATTTTTACGAGTTTAATTGATTTTGCATTTCCTACTTTCTATGATCTGTTTTTGTATTAGAAAAGAAATTAGAGGTCAAGGGAAATTTTCTGGGTTTTTTGTGTTGTTGGACTATGTAATTTATTAAGATCACTTGCTTTTCAATGTTTCACAGGAGGTTAACCTTTTTTTGGATGTTGTGAATATTTTTGCGCACTTGCCTTTGTCAGGGTTATGTCCTGATGTCGACGAGAACTTTACTCGTGAATGCTTCAAAGTCGATCCTTGAACTTTAAAGATTGTCTTCCCCATATGTAGGCTGAAATTTTGAAGTTGCTTTTTGATCAGTCACGAATAAGAGAAAAGTGATAAATTTCAAAGCTTCTTTAAGAAAAAATAGGTATAAGTGAGTTTTAATTGTGAAATTATAGTGATCTTTAAGTAAAATGGAATAAGATCCATTTATTATCCTCTGCCAAGAAGTGTTTCCTGAATTGTTATGGTTTTGAGTAGTCCATCCCTCCGTGTGTGTGATAGCTTGAAATCTGTTAAAATAATCATAAATGTGAATAAAATGTGTTAAGCCTATGTATGACTGAGTCTATCAAATTGCATTATGGAATCGAAATAAAGGTCACAGTCAAATTCGTCTAGTTTTTATTTGTAATAGATTCATACAATGTCTGTTTGTTTTTCATTGTTTCCTTACATTTTCAGCCTGATGCTAGTTTTGATCACCACTTGAAGAGGGAAAGCAGAAGAAGATGCAGCTCTTGATGCAGCTTGCTTGCTTGAAGATCAGAAGATGCAGCTTGCTTGACAGAGGACGTCAGAAGGATAACATACATGTGTACCAATATTACTTCATTGTTGACCACTTGGTACTACCCTGCCCTGGTGATATCATTCAGAGTGTCTTCGACACATTGTTCAAAGCACATTAAATATGTGTTTTGTCTACGGTATGCAAAACCTCTCATCAACCTTTGGATATTTGGAATTACCCCGAGTTCGTGAACCGAGATCTAAACTTTCAAATAGATAATGAAGTGATGCATTCTTTAGGAGTTCCCACTGAAACTGCTTTGTTTTCACTGTTTGCCGTACGAACATGGACTGAGTGATGGACAAACAATAAATTGCGCCCAGGGGGCCTGTGTACGGACATAATTTGATTCGTTCAATTGTTTTAGAAGACACTTGAAGAATCATCATTGTGACAATGAAACTGTGAAGATACTCCAAGTCCAGTTCTATGGAGGAACCGAGATAGAGACTGATGATACAAGTTGTATACAGTTGATGAATCAGTACTCTCCATTAGTCGATGACAGTTTTTGATGAGGAGGTGATTACCTTTAGTCCAGAGGACATTGAACAACGACCTTGTAATTTTTACATGTCCTAGTTTACATGTGTCAGTATGGAGTAATGCATTACCATGGTAACATCAAATTTTCATAAAGATTACAAATACAGAATGTGGATCAAGCTACTCAAATCTAAATCAATTCTGTTGAAATTCGATTGTCCAGAAATCTGTTGCCATGGCAATTGCAGTTTTTAAACAAATCATACAAAATTGTGTGGATCACGCTGCTCTCTTAGTTTCTTTTTTTTTTAGCATTTAAATTTGAATTTGATACATATGGTCACTATGATAATATGTTATCGTGCAAGACACTTTTTGTGGGGGTCATAAATCCGTTTCCATGGCAACAGCATCTTCATACAAATCTACAAGTACGATGTGGATTCAGCTAACTTCCTCAGATTTTGAGCATTTGACTTTAAATTTGGCACATGTGACCACTGTTAGTGTATTATGTACCTGTGCAAATTTTATTTTTCGTCATTGTCAAATAGTATGTTGTCAAGTTAATGGTATTTTGTAATGAGAATCGTATAAACTACAAGTGGATTGAGCTTACTCTCTCAATTTTTAGCAATAACCTTGAGATATGACACCTATATATTGTGACAAGATAAATTCTAGATGTGCAAAACACTTTTCTCGTCAATGTTAAACAATGCGTTGCCATGCTAACTTTTTTTTTAATACAAAGCAATCGAAGATATTGTGATTGACTCATACCTCCCTCATGTTTTAGGCATTTGACTTGAAATTTGGCACGTGACCCCTGTAGTGCGCTAATGTGCAAATGTCATCTTTTGTATCGGTCAAAGAAAGTGTTATCATGGCAGTGACATTTTCAAATTAAAAACTTACACAACAGTTGATTATGCAATCTCCCTCAGTTTCTGAGCATCTGGCCTGAAATATTGAACAGAGTGCTAATGTAATGGCAACCATCTTTTAAAATGAAAATCAAACAAAAAATACTGTGAATTGGGTGAGCTCCCTCAGTTTTCTAGCATTTGACTTGAGGTTTCGCTCATGTAACCAGTGTAATCTTAAAATGAGTCGCACACTGATCTCACTGTTGAGTAATCTTGCTATGGTAACAACTTTTGTTACATTGTACTTTTTTTTTCAACAAAAGGCATACAAGAATATCATGAATTGAGCTAACTCTCTAAGTTTTAGGTGGGGGTATCAATTACATCCAGTTCGAGTTGAAAATATTGGCCCAAGAAGGCCTTATGTGTGTCATTTGAATATTTAAATGATTCGAATTTCACATGCTTGTATCATCACTTGCAATAGCATTGATCAAAAGAAAGAGTATATATTTTTTTATGTTAACATTTTACAACCAGACTGGATGATCTATGTTGAATATTTGAATTATACAGTTGAGTAGGCAATTCAATTTGAACATTTGAATGATAGAGCCAAGAAGATATAATACTAGTATCAATTTCATTTGAAAATTCAACTTGATAGTGCCAAGAAGGCCAAAGGTATTCAGAGTGAGTATTTAAATTTGATATTTTAGCCTATAATAGCCATAATGTATCTCATTTGCATAGATAATCAAAGAACCAACTGACAGGGTCAAAGGTAGTCCATTTTGATACTTATATTGTAGAGATGAGGCTTTCATTACATGTAATAGAATTATTGTGTTTTGTTGTGACAGACAGAATTTATTAAATATTTTGATCAACCTAGTAGCACGTGACTGTCTTTCACCTACTTACATTACTGTGTTATTTTGTGCGATTGAATGTGGAGAGTGTGAAATGATGTCGAGGTATCGACACTTCAAATTGTTAATAAGTTGGCATCACTTGGAATTTATTTCTCACTCTGAAGCGTTGAATCAACACTTCTGTGTTGTCAAATAAACACCAAATAATGCAAACTTATAACACTTTGAAGTGTTAGAATAACACCATGACAGGTGTTGGGGTATAGATTCTAACAACAAATAGTGTTGAAGTTACACCGTCATTGGTGTTAAAGGGTGTCAAAAGAACACCAAAGTGGTGTCAACTTATCAATAATCTAAGCAACACCAAAGCTGGTGTTGGTATATTTTAACACCAGGGGTGTTGAAATTACACCATAACTGGTGTTGGGATGTCAAATGAACACCATTATGGTGTCAACTTCTTAACACTCTCTTAAGTGTTGAAAAAACACCGAGGCTGGTGTTGGTATATTTTTACACCCTTTAACACCCATGGGTGTTGGATATTTTAACACCAGAGACGGTGTTACTTCAACACCAGATGGTGTGGTCCTTTATTGAAGTTCGGCCGGTGTTAGATTCAACACCAGTGGTGTTAAATCTAACACCACTGTTTTTGCAGTGTGTTATTCGATGAAACCCAAGTTTATCATATATACGATAACGACGAAATATCAAAAAATTCAGCTCCAGAAACGCTGCTGCTTGTTAGGCGTTGTGTACCAAAAAATAGATAAATTTAAAAAAAGATCAAAAGTTTCCGTGAGTACCAAATGTTATGGCTGTTGAATTAGAGTGTAATGGTAACGAAGCAAATTCCGTTCCTCTTTAAGGAGTTGTTTGTTATCACATAATCATTAATATGAATGTATGTGTGTATACATAGTCCCAATTTTTGAAATTTGGAGAAGTATATATGCCACACATTGAATTTGTGTTGTCTGTGAAAGAAAGAAGGTTTGCCAGCTTCCGAGATGTATTGTGATTGTAACCTATTGATGCAGGGGGGGGGGGGGGGGGGGGGGGGGGGGGGGGGAATGAGGACACTGAACATGAGGTCAGGATGTACCAACACAACTCTATAGTGCTGTGAGTCAAGATTCAATATTGCCAATGTCACCATTATCGTTTGGGATTACTCGAGAATTTCCCAAAACAGCGTATACTTACGCTATTATTATTTTGTTGTCAGAGACTGTGTCGTAAAATGCCATGATTCAAGTGGATTGGATGCATTGATGACGCCCCTATATACTGTCCATACAGATCACAACTAGTAAAGCCAGTAGTAAGTTACAATCACAATACCTGTACTTCACGAATGATGCATGTCACCTTATTAACTTTATCACAAAAAAAAAGCAGCATTCATAAACGCATGACAGTGGTTCTTGGAAAACACAACTGAAAGAAAACAAAATATAAAAGTAAAGCTACCAATGTTTTTATTAAACAGTGACCTTAAACGAAACAGCATAAGTCATTAAATAACACATAAGGGATTGTTTCATCTGCATGCATGGATATTCGTCATCAAATAAATAAAATTATATCTATGTGTCTTGTGCTCTCATTTCCGTGCCAGCGTTTCGTGACTGCATTGTTTTCCCTCAAAAGTAAACAAAATAAACATGTAGTCAATGGAGATCTATAAGTGGGCTTTGGTGTTATCTTTTATTCACAATACATACTCATGGTGGTTTATGTCCGCCGACTGACTTGCACAGAACTCTTCATCATTCAAAATTGCTATTTCAAATTTCGTACATTATCCAAAATATCATTCAAAACATAGCACCCTATTTACAATTTCGTACCACATTCCTTCTATAGTATCCTTTTCTTTTATAAGGACATCGAAGGAGCACGTTTAGGTCTGGCAAGGTATATAAGATTTTAGTATCATTTTCGGACTGTTTTTTTTTTTTCAAAGTTAATCAGACAATTTAGTAAGGAAGGAGCGATCTTCCAAAATAGAACTATATTCTCTTGCAGGTGATAATGCCTTCTACACAGGAAACATAATTCACGAAGGTAGACGGCTTAAAAGACCTTTGTTTGCAGCGGCATTATCCCTGCTCGTGTAAGAATACTGCCGCTCTACTTTCCAGGAGTCAAGGGCGAGGTGGATTTGATTGTCATCTCCCGGTTGCCATGGTGACCTTTCGGATGAGGGAGAAAAAAAGAAGAAACTGAAGAATCTACCCGGAAGGTGTGATCGGATTGACATAAAAGAAAAATAAACGACGACGACAACAACAACAAAATGAGTTGCCTTTTTTGAGACGTCTGTCAGTCTGTCCGGGTCGGTATTTGTATCGGTTTCTCGCCTCGGCTTTCCTGCCCCACAGACTTTGGGGGAAAAGTGAGGTGTTGATGACTGAAGAACTCAATCACGGTGTCACGATAACATCGCAATGTGTGCCCGTCTGCGCAAGATGAGAGAGAGAGAAAAAAAAAGCGTCGCGCCATAAAGAATTACCAAAGAAGAAGGAGAAAAACAAGGAACACTCATCAAACATCTCGCCTATCAAACTAAAACGACAACGGAATCCCACCGTCTTCGAAGGTATATTAACATCACACGCACTGGTGATGAACTTGACGATCGCTCCGCACTTTGCAGGGATAAAGAAGTGTTAAGGTTACTGGACTGTAGGACCGCGTAATAACGCCACAGCACGGAAATGAAAACCAGCTCGAGTCCTCTTCCTTTAGTCTGCAAAAATAGATTTTGATCTTTGGATATCTTTGAGTATTCACTGATGACAATTAAAACATGAAGACACATCTATTGTCTACTGATAAAAAGATCTTGGCTCTGATTTTACCATAAGGCTTCATTATGTACAGCCCGCGCCGATAAAATGGTAAAAATATCATATTGATACATGATCTGGGGCCTGTTTCATAAAGAGTTACAATTGATCTCATGCTCGATTTATTGAGCGTAACTCAGTGAATCGAGCGTAAGATCGATACTAATCGTAAGTCTATTTCATAAAGATACTTGATACTTGATTTAAAGCACAAATTCAAAAGCAGATCGAGTGTAACCTTTTTGAATCGCATCAATCGTAAGATCGATCTTATGACCAATCGTTATGAAACGGATCTCGGGTCTCAGCTACCCGGAGACCCCTCGTCAGCGCCTGCAGTGTTCACTGCTGTCCATTCAACGGGGCCTTTATCATTATTGGTACCCCACCAACATTGTCATGTGTGCAAACCCACTTCATAACACCCCCCGGTCACTCTGGTCAAGAGCTGGTTTCATTATCATATCCGGAGATGTTCCCATCGCGCAGGGTTCGAACCCAGGACCTCCCATTTAAGAGTCGAAAGTTTGACCAGACAACCCCTATACCCCCCCCCCCCCTCTCTCTCTCTCTATAATCGAAACCACTGTCATGTGAAACAAACAACAAAATTTGAACGAATACATGGCATTTTTGAGATTGTCACTAATTGGTCTGAAATGTCCCAAGAAAATGTTCGCCTTAAGGCATTGTGAATGCTGGTCAAAAAAGCAAGTAAACAAATATAGTGATGATAAACCACATTTCCATAGAGTATATCGCCACAGATGTAGTAGGCCTATAAGTATACCTTTGCAATTTGTAAATAGAGAAAGAGAAGGCGCGAAAGAAATTAACAGAAGAGGATTTAAGGAGAAAACATACAAATTAATTCAATTTTGGAAAAACACAACTACAATCAAAATTCAGATAACGACATTAATGACTGATATTTCTCACAGGGCAAATCACTGCGCAAAGACGTGGACTACTAGAGTAATTAGAGGGATAGATAAAGAGATAGAAGAAAGAGATGTAGAGAAAGAATAGCAGTGGAATACTAAAGGGGATCGTACAGTTTTGGTTGAGACCTAATTTCAGGTTTCTAACATTTTTTGGTGAGATACTAAGAAACCTCTAATGAAATATGAAAGCACATGTAGTTCCAAGAAGAATTCAACGTTTATTTGATGAAAATTGGTTGTGAAACGGCTGAGATATCCAAAACAGAGCGATCCTAATAAAAGATGTGACCCACCTTTTATTACAATCGCTTTGTTTTACTTTGTTTTTGGAAGTCTCAGCCATTCCAAAACCGATTTTCATCAAATAAACTTTGAATTCCTCTTAGAATGGTATGCTCCGTACTATTTCATAAGTGGTTTCTTGGTATCTTGCAAAAATTTAAAAGCCCAATATCCATCTTTAACAATACCATACCAGCCCTTTAAGATTTGATGAGATACATTATCATCATGAGTATGCGTTATGGTTCCCAACAATTTCATTAAATTCCTTGGAGAATTTTGATATTCCTTTACTGGATGGTTCGGAGAACATGTTTTGTAACTCCTCGTGGATATCGTCTCTTTTTTTTTCTATGTGCTCATATACCAAGATATCCATTTTCCTAAGTCAAATAATCCAGTGTTTTAGGAAAAAGGAAGATTTGTAAATACCCATTGTTGTTTTCATTGTTGAATATAAATTGTTGTATATAGATGGATGTATGTGCATAACTTCATGTGCAGTTGGTGAATTGAAAAAAAAGCCCATTGTTAAGTATTGTAATTTGTATGTTTTGTTTTGTTTCGGGTTTTTTTATTGTTGTAAACAGAATGTATTTCAGCCTCTGGGCTGTTCTTTTTTTTTCTTCAGTCAGTAATCCACATCAGTTTAAGACAATTAAAAAAAAAGAATATCAGCAAGGAAGCAACTACGTAAAAATCACTATATGCCAACATTTGTATGTGTACAATTATTATTCATATGAAGTGTATATTATTTCATACTGGAAAGACATTGGACTATAGTCTAATGTCGAGAGTAGAAAGATGTCAAGACTTGTATATTGGCGCAATAGAAACAAAAGCAGTTTCACTCTCCTCAAAGCATCCATTCTTGGAAAGGACACGGCGATCACTCAACTTATATAAAAAAGAAGTGGTTTTTAAGTCAGTGCTTTGGCACGTTTTCCTTCTTCATCTATTTCCGCAGGACGTGCCCTTCAAGCGCTCGTGGTCTGCATCATTGATGCAAGTGTCATAAGTATCTACATTCATTGTGTGCATCTCCCGAACAATGACTCGTGAGATTCATAGTCATTTTCGCCAATTTCTTCAAATTCCATTTTGGGTTTGGCGATGTGCTATATCATACATGACTGGAATGCCCGCAAACCTGATATATTATATTATACTTTGAATGACATCTCGAAGAAATAATCTTGAGCTATTTCTCCGTTGCCATGGTTACGCCGAGAAGACGTGAAATCCATCTCAGTGTTGCAAAAGGGATGACCCCGAGGTAACAGGGAACTGGAACGCTTTGTCCTGTACTGGGGAATGCGAAGACACGGGAAAAGGGTATAGCGTCGCTGGGACGACAAGACCTCGTATCTACAAAATGTCAAATGTTCAGGAGAGCAAAAAAACATGGCAGCCAAAGCACTATAAACAAATTGGATAGCCTTTCATTTGACATGCCTTGGTGGCTTCATTTTTGGGGCAAGAAAGCTAGGATTTGGACAGGACATCACTGATCCTATTATCTGGCCATTAATCAAAGAAAGTCATTTTCACCAAGATTTGAGATACAAGGTCTTGTCACCCCATCGACGATAGGCCTACTTCAAACACGACGCTACAGGTTACATGATAAGTCTGAACCAGAGAATAACCCGGTGGTGACCGCACTTCATTCCAAATGTTGCGTCCACGACAAACGATGTGCAATGAATATACGCATTGTCCGCCTCGCACATGCCTGCAAATACTCTGAAAACATAAAATTCTCAATCATGGGTACATGATTAAAACAAAATAATCTGTAATCTGTAATCCCTTATTGATGGAATCTTGTCCAGTGATTGGTCTAAACAGCGTTTTGTGACCAAACATAACATTGCTTTGATGTTGATGATGTTGAAAACAAAACGCCGATGGAGAAAAATGTACTATACCGTATACCGTGTCGTCATTCAGGGTATAGTGCACTATTATACAAATGATGCACAGGATAGAGTGCGTTAGTGGAGATGTAGCGCACTCAGGGTATTTACATTTGTGAAACATGCACGAGGCGAAGCCGAGTGCATGTTGCACTGCATTGTAAATACCCGAGAGTGAGCTGCATCTCCACTAACGCCACGAAATAATCCTGTGCATCATTTGTTTTATAAAATGGGTCGAAAACTAACAGCATTTTTCACGTACCTTTGTGGGTCAATACCAGTCAGCTACATGTAGCACTCGCTCAAGAATCAAGATGTCCGAAGATGTTCGTCCCAAGCATTTACGTACGTCGCACTCGGAAATCCCGCACATATCAGTACTGTACGTATAAGAGTATACGTACGCCACACATGTTATGCACAAGAAAGGCCGGCCGGCAGCCCGAACTAGAAGTTGTTTACAGGATTGACAGCGCGTATAGTAGCGTGCGACGCACTTGTAACAAGTGATTGAGTGCGCACTGCTAGTGTAAACATTGTGACGTCAGGTCGTGCATGTTAGTGAGAAATTAATGCACGCACACGTGACTCATTTCAGCGCTTCCAATTGGCTACATTCTTGAACCCATTTTATAAACCATGCTATCGATCAATCGTTTTTCGTCTGTAGCGTGAATAAAATGCTATCGGTTTCGCCCTCATGACCACTGTGTAAATCGCGTCCATCGCCCCGTGCATTACACTGATTGTCTGCGCTGCAATATGCGCTTTTATCGCAACAATTATGTCCTTTTTTTTAAAGATTTGTAAGAGTTATGAAAAAAAGACAATTATCATGCACTGTTTCGAGCCACTATTTGAATTATAGATTCCGCTGCGATATAAATAGCACTATTTTATTATAATTCGGGGCTGCGCCACCGACGCTCACTCACTGGCCCGTGCAGCATAATGCTAGGCCGCCAGGCACATCTCAGTATCGTAATATATAGGAAGCAATTCGATTAGCGTACCAATTATGAAATATATGCTTATGGCTTGCGATTGAGTGTATGAGTAGGCCTATATGAGTATTTTCAAAGAAATTGATTTTCCCATTTCTATAATTACTACAAAATAATGCTCTGAAATGGGCCAACCAGCTAGTGGAGTACCTCAACTTCTCCGTTGTCTTCGCAATTTTTTTTTCATGAAAAGAACATAATTATTCCCTCGAATTGTTACTGACATAATGTTAAAATGGTAATAATATTCCCCCTTCTTGCGAAGAGGTAGATCAATTGCTCGTCCATTATGCTAGTAAAGTGAAAACATGTTGAATTTTCGTCATATTTTCTTTACATCATTTTCCACACGTGACGTCACAAAGTGTTGCATAGTCTTCTCATCCACGTAATGATGGCTGCACAGAAACATCAAAGTTCACAACTTTTGAACGCATCGTCTGATTTTTCTCAAACTTCGCTGATGTGTTCTACTAATATTGCTGCATTCCCTCAATTCACATCGATATCTGGGTGTCATTCTCCTTCAGCAGGTTACAATGGAACGAAATACAATGAACGAATGGAGATCTGCACGATATCTATTGATAGACTGAATCACAGGACTTGTCAATCTATCAAGCTTAAAAAAAAAACAAAATTAAAAACAATTGCATTATTTATAGTTGATTAATAAATGTCTGAAAATCACCCAGAGTTCTCCTTTAATAAGGCTGCCTTCTCCTTTCTGGAGTGGACTAAGGCACTTTCGTGCGGTCCAAAATGTTTAGGTTTATGAGCAATCACGCGCGCTTTGTATACATGCTGTTTTGTTGATGTTCTCGCTGTATTCATGATTGATTTTCACTCCATGTTGAAAATGAAAGAATAGCAGCAGTCCCTTTATACACACTTAACCCCTCGGTCTATACCGGGGACTGTATCAATTGGAATTCAAAGCACTTAAAGGGTGAAATGATAGTCCATGTCGATTTGAGACGTACTAATGATTGTGATTGTTGTAGGTGGCTATTACCTCTGATAATATGTTATTATCTGTTCCCCTTTTATACGAATATAAGAGCAAGGTCACTTTTTGCATCACATGAACTGAAAGTAAGAAATATAAGCGAAGAAAGAAAAACATACAAAGACATTAACGCTGTAATGTATACAGAACTAATTCCCATTTCTCATTTTGCTTTATAGGTGCAAGGCTGGTTGCCTTTTGATTTAGTAGGAGTTTGAATTCATAATGAGCACGCGTGCGTCACACGTGCCTATACAAAAGAGTCCTATAGCAGAGAATACCTGTAAACAGGGCGAGGAAAGACCGTTGATGCCTTCAATCGATAGGGCAGTTAATGGTGTCACTTCCGGTAGGTATACGCAATGCACTGCGAGTGAAGCGATGGGCAGGGAGTAGGGTGGGGTGGGTGGGGTGAGATTGGTGGGGACGGTTTGATGCATGCCACGCGACTCAATTAGTCCTACTTATCATGCTTATTATGAGGGGAACGGCAGTAACCTGGAACCAGCCAACCAGGCTCAAGGGGGGTAACTAACGACATCCCGTGATCAAATTGACCCCACCTGATGCCCCCCTCTGCATGGATCCCAGGTGGTAGTTTATGTAACGTTTTGTACAAAATTCCTCGCGATATTTGCGCGTCATAGCTGTTTGTGCGAAGTGGTCCGAAAATGATATCTATAATAGCATGTATATCGTAGAATAGCAAGCGAAATGGATATGTTTTTATGTGTAAATGGAATGAACAATATGACGATATCGATGAAGTAATCGAGATAATGTAATATGTAGTAGTTATGAAATTCTAACAGACTCTCAGTCAACAAAAAGACTTTCCGGAATCTTAGCTGCCGTTGATATAGCGTTTGTAGAAAAGCCTTTCTGCAAGAATAACTTGAAGTTCTGATGAATGGGCAATTTACTTATTTAAAATAAGAAAATAAAACGAGCTTCCCGATAAAGGGAAAGAATTTAACATGTCGATTTGTTTGATGTGTATATATACCAAGCAGAAGTCAGATAGTGCACGGCAAATAACACTTTTTTTTTCTTTAAGGTTCTTTTCGGAACTGGTTGGTAACGTTTTACTAATGATATTCGTATATAACGCTTTTGCGTTATTGGTTTCACAGCGTAAACATAATTCCCCGCAGGCATAAAGTAAAATGACTAGAAAACCAATTGAATACAGATTCTTTTCATTATATTTTATTTTACGTGCCAGCAATGAATGCTTACCAGAAAGTAGCCACGGGACCCTCAGCCTGACGTTTCCTTGTTTGTTTGTTTGTTTGTTTGTTTGTTTGTTTGTTTGTTTGTTTGTTTGTTTGTTTCATTTATCCATCTGATGGCTGGATAGTCCATAGATTTTATTCAGCTGAACAAGCTGGTCGTCCATGGGGTCCATTTTGATGTGAGGCGGGACCACTGCACCGGGTGCACCCTGCTCTGTTGTCTATTGAAAGCGGGATCTTTTACGTGCATGAGTTGTATGTGCCTCTCTCACATACGGGACATCCCTTTTTTTAATGTCCTATCCGAGGGACAGAGTGTTTGCCCCTTACTAGAGGGAACGGCATAACAGAGTGTTTGCCCCTTACTAGAGGGAACGGCATAAATACACATAACATTGCTCAGAGACTCGGGAATCGAACCCGGTCCTTTGGATCTGGAGGCAGACGCACTACCGACTGTGCCAAACTACCGCCCTGATTATGATTTCATCACTTCACAAATTTCCCATTGGTCCGCACACAAATCTTCACCAATTTTGTTTTGTTTTGTTTTTGTTTTTTCTCTTTTCATCGTACTCTTTATTGACTTGCGATAACGGAGTATAACGGTGGGATTTAGGGAGAAAAGGTTGAAAGGGTAAAGTTATCTTTAGACATGCATGGTTATTTCTGTGAACTAACAAATGGGATATTTGTGAGTTGATGACGTCATCACCTGGGCTGGTTCGTATCGTCTGCCCGCAACCAATATCCCTATTCCGTCAAAACATTTTGCAACTTAACAAATTCCATAAATTTCTCTGCTTTATGTAACGTCAGCTTTGATGAAACGCCTACCACTTCGTTCGTCAGATGTTAATATATCTAAATTGTTTTATCCAAATCCCAATAATGGTATTCTTTTACTCTCAGAAGAATCGCATTTGCACAGCCAGACGGCTGAATTGTTTCAACACGTTACAAAGTGTCAACATGGAGCTCCATGGTGTGACGTTGAAGTGAAAATTATTACGTGGCTAAATTGGCCTATAAACAATAACCCAGCTTCTTTAACACTGTGCGTGGCCGGTTCATCCAGTTTGTGGAATTCATTTTATGTAAAATCTTCCTCCGCGGAACAATGAAGTGCCAATACAATATATATGTCCATAACAATATGAATGGATGTACATGTGCATTCATTCGTCCATTCATTCATTTTTCCATCTCCAACAGAACTTGTAAATACATTTTTTTTTGTCAGATAAATAGAGAGAGAATAAAACAACAAGGAAGAAGATAAACTGGTCATGTGAAAGTAATATAATGTCTACAGTCGAGAGGAATTGTTGTAGAGACGATATAGGTAGAGATTCTAGGGCTGCATGGCATGGCATGCAGAGAGGGTTCCACACACTGTCTGAAGTGTATATATAAGAAAGAATTATGAATAGGCCAATTTATCGAGATAATCAAAGTTAATGCCTACTTCCTTCAAGAAGGTATGCCATGCCTACGTCGTCCAAGCAAGCTTGAGAAAATCTCTGTGGGCTCTACTTTTCCTGAAAGTTTTCAAATACAAAATGCATTGTAATCAGCGTTTGAGCTAGAGGTAAACAATAAGGAAATTGGCTGGTTTTAGAGTATAAAGCATGCAGGAACACTGGTAATCTACATACGGCATCTAATAAATACATGTAACATGTAACTCTTCTCTTCTCTCGTTTTTGTTTTTGTTGTGTGTTTTTTTTTTTAATTGTTAGGGTTTCTTATTTTTGGAACTTGATATCTTTTAGGCTACCCTGAAAGTCGTCGGATACCGATTCCATGAATCTAGACCACAAACCTTTCTTATGATGTGTTTGTTTGCTAAAGTTCTTTTCTTCGTTCCTTCTTTAGTTATGTGCTTGTGCTTGTTTTCCTGTGTGTTTTTGTTTTGTCCATCCATTTAAATTCTGCCTTATTATAGCAAGGAATTACCTTAATCAGGTATACTTTAAAATATATTTGCATATGTGATTGACGTATGTAGGAGGCGATTAGCTTGGGTAAAAAACCTTTGAAGACCCTAGCTATAAGCTTTGGCTTTCCAAGGATAGCACTTAAAATTGTCTTAATCGTATATAACGATTAATTCAGCACTCTACAGTGAAACCATCAGTGAATAACAAGCACTTACACGGCTTCCTGGTAAAACGAGGCAAACATACAAACAAACATAAAAAGATGGCAGCGTCCTACTCAAAAATGCATTCTTACGTAGGAGCCTATTCCATACTTCCTTGATCTTACAAGGGTATAACTTCATTTGACATTTTTAGTCGATTCCAAAGAAACCGAGTAAAAAAAGGCAACATGTAGAAATGGAAGTTCCATTACAATCGAACACAAACAATAGAAATCTTGAACAAATTATATTTCTTATGTGTGTGTGTGTGTGTGTGTGGTTTTTTAGATGAAGTGATAGCGTCATCACTGAGACTGGGGCATAATTGCGTTTGAACAAAAATGGAAAGAAATTTAAAAAAATCAAATGTAATGTACAATAATTGTATAGCAATCAATGACAAAAGGGTCATCATCAATTCACTATTTGCATATTCATATCGACTGTTAAAAAACTTTCTCGTGAAAATCAGCGATACTTCACAATTTTATAACTTCCTTTTTTTCATCCGATTTTGATCTAATTTTCATTATGTTGCCCAGAAACTTTCAGTACAACTTTTTACCGGTTCAGATTTCTTCTTTAACTCTTCTGTTTGAGTTGAACTCGACTTGAAAGTGCGGTAGAGTTTTTCTGTTACCTTGGCTATGGTATAGAATTTTTTCAAGATATTCTTGCTTCAGCAAAGTAGACGGTCAAAGTAACAGGCTCGTTGGAGGAGGCAAATTTTGGAAGATATTTATTTACGTTTTACCTGAAAAACAAACAAACAAAACAAAACAAAAACACGAAATGAAGGTCGAAAAATTAGTATCTACGAAGAGAGGGTGCCGCACGCTAATTGGATCCGAATACATCTGTTTCAGCAGGTTGAGATCAAAAGTGTTAGTTCTGCAAGGATTTACTAACAAAAAAAAAAATCACAACATATTAAAGCGAAACAACGGATCGGAAGTAGGACGTTAACGACACCATTCATGACCTCACTTCAAAGGTTATCGGACGAGCGCACACACGCGAGCGTCGCGTGTCAACCTATATACATCGTTAATTATACACGTAAAAGGGTAACCATCGTAGTCCATAAGTTCTACCCGGGCGCTGTTTTGTGAGAGCGCGCGTTCTTGTACAGGTATGTGCCTTTGTGTCTGCGTAGGTCCGTTTGCACCAGTGGGATGTTTTTTGTTTTTTTTTTTTCCCTTCTTTAGCATCAAGTTCAAGGGTAAAACGCTCAGCGAGAAGCACAACAGGCTCCTAACAAATACGAAGCAAAACTTTGGCTGTTTACTGAAAGCGATGGCTGAACTTTTGGGTTCTGATCACGTGACGTTTATTTATCTGCAGTCTACAGTGAATGAATTTCTATCTTTCTGTGCACGATTATAGGGGAAACAAAGAAATTATCAGTTATCAAATGCATGAAAATCAGAAAAAAATTATGAATAATAACGCCTGAGTGCGAAACGGAGGTCACAATTCACACATGCACATTGAATAAGACGATAAAGGAATGTTTATGACTCATTATTATGAGTGATCATTATGAATCGATAAATTGTACATTAAAATATCATGAAGCGGTTTTTTTTTCCTTTTTTTTTTTGTCGATGGAACAGCAACTATGACCAAATCCCCTTTACCAAGTCAGCATTATTGAATTTTTACAATTTGACAGAATACGGGTCTACAACTTCGTGAGCAAGATCCATGTGGATTGAGGAAATGCAAATAGCATTATAATAATAATGATAGTAGACATTTATAGAGCGCCTTTTCCACTGGATGCAAAGCGCTATAAGTAGAATGCGCCAGTGAATTAGTTTAAAGAAAACAGGACATAATCCCGTTAAAAGTTATGCATTTTTAAAGTTTAGGTGCCGCCATCACTGGATGAGACTACAACATTTTGTGACGTCACGCATGGACACCGGCAATAAAGACAATGATGCATTATGTAAAGAAAATTCAAAATGTTTTCACATTTCTACCATAATGAAAGAGCACTTATACCCTTAAAAATATGTATGTTACAATTCGAGGGAATGCGCACTTTTCATTGAAAATGAAATAGTGGATGCTTAATTTTCGATCTTTGCATTTCTTTTTTATGTCGTTGTCCTGCAGTGACGTCAAGAACTGCCGTAGTCTTCTCATCCAGCAATGGCGGCACCGAATCCATTAACCTTTCTTTTGAAACGGTTGTCCGAACTGGGTTCCTGTTGGAAATGGGGGAAAATCAATGAATGAATGAATGAATGAATGAATGAATGAATGAATGAGTGATTGAATGAATGAAGAATGAATGAATGAATGAATGAGTGATTGAATGAATGAAGAATGAATGAATGAATGAATGAATGAATGAATGAGTGATTGAATGAATGAAGAATGAATGAATGAATGAATGAATGAATGAATGAATGAATGAATGAATGAATGAGTGATTGAATGAATGAAAGAATGAATGAATGAATGAATGAATGAGTGATTGAATGAATGAATGAATGAATGAATGAATGAGTGATTGAATGAATGAAGAATGAATGAATGAATGAATGAATGAATGAATGAGTGATTGAATGAATGAAAGAATGAATGAATGAATGAATGAATGAATGAATGAATGAATGAAAAAGGCAATGGGAGAGTTTGGTCCTATATGATATCACTACTTGACATAATTTGGAGAAATGACTTTGATTGATATCTTACCTTTAAGATGACATAAAAGTGAATAATCTTTGCTATTTTCTGTTTGTGTATACTGACTGACTGAAGTAGAATTTGAAACTCCTGAACTTAAAGGGATAGTATAGTTTTGATTGAGATGAGGCTTTAGGCTTCCAACTTTTTTTGTGAGGTAATGATAAACCTCTTATGAAATATGGAAGAGCGTCCAATTCCAAGAGGAATTCAAAGTTTATTTGATGAAAACTGATTTTGAAATGGCTAAAATATCTAGATACAAAATGGTCCTAAAAAAATTTGGTACTCATATGACACTTTTGTTTTAGTTCGTTTTTGGATATCTCAGCCTTTCAAAACCCGATTTTCATCGAATAAACTTTGAGTTCCTGTTGAAATTGTATATGCTCTTAAATATTTCATAAGTGTTTTTTTCTATTGTCTCGCAAACAGGTAATATCTGTGTATCTTCCATCTCAACCAAATCTACACTATCCCTTTAATGATCAAAAGAAGATTTTCTTTAGCTGCTTCTATCATGTAAACTATGCGGGTTTGTGACGATCTCTTTGTGTGAGCATGCATGGTGAGTGTACACTCGGCTATATTAGTAGGTTCGATCCTTGCTATTAATGTACTGTCATAAATATATTATAGTCGTCTCTGATGTGCGCACCGACTCGGTAAAAAAAAACTTCGAAAACACATCGAAACTCCTCAAAGCTGTATGATAAATAGTCTTCTTTCGGGGAAAATAAACCCAAAGATGAACTTGAACAGATTAAAAAAAAAAAATCATATTATTATGCCCTAAGTGATCTATATCGTCCTCTGTCAATCAGTAAATTGTTTTTCTGATCTTTTCCTTGGCTGTACGACTTTAATGAGGCCACTTTGGACGACACTGGGATCTTGACGAAGTCTAATTACGAAAGGAATAATCATAGGAATTCTGTATACGGCTTCAAAACGAAGGGGAAGGTCGGTGGAACGGGCAAGGTCGAACCAAGAATGGCAGATAGAACTCATACAGCTAGACGTTATATCATATTGCAAAAGGAATAGTAGTCGAATATGATTTCAAGACATGCATTCTCATCATCAAAAGCAGTTGCATACTGCGTCTCTTCTATAGATTTTTCTACTGTCATAATTAAATTGCGTTCTATGGTTCTATTATACAGTCGCCTGTTCTTTGTGAAGGGCTAGGGATTGAAACATGGTTAAAAGATCGATACAATTCATACTAATCAACGCCTCGCGAACCAAATAATAGATCAACAATCAAGCCGCGATATGATACTAATTTGCTTACTAAACATTTTTTTTTCTTGGAATAATCAGCCGTTGACCTGGACAAAAAAAAAGAAAAGCACGAGTTCGGAGGACTTTTATGCCATGCTTTGGAAAGTTCGAAAAAAATTCGGCTTATTAACGTATCAGATCTCATTACTGGCTTCTCTGACGTGCATGAAACGACGTTCCACTGCCAGATGAAATAAGCATCTTGTATAGGGTAACCCCCGGTGTATCATTATGTGTTGGGTATATTAGTGGAGAATTACAAAGGATTGGCCAAAGAGAGAACGTCACATTCTGTTTCTGTCAGTATAGAGTCAGGTAGATTGTGGTCGCGACAGAACAACGACTAAGCGCTTCGTGATGAGTTTTAGGAGAAGGAGTAATCGCAATCCCATTCGATTTTGCAACAGTAACACTTTGATTTAATTGATTTAACTGGATCTATCAACAGCCACGCATGTTTTGGTGGGTATTCGGTTTAGTGTTTTTGGAAATTTTTTTTTTTCTCTATAATGGAAAGTTGGAAGAGCAAACGCTGAAATTAATCGTCACTTTGCTATTCCGCCATCTGCCATTACATTCTTTGTCCAGACGAAACGTTCTCTTTCCTCGAAAGTATAGCGCTGATTTAACAGCCAACAGGGGCCCATGTCATTAAAAGTTGATATGACAGCAACTCTTTGCTGAAGTGGCAAATGTCATGGTAATGAGAAGAATCTAGCTTCTTTCTTGATTGGCTGTTGCTATGGGAAGTTTTCATTCCAACAAGAGTTGCTATCCTAACATCTTTTTAATGAAATGGGGTCCTGGTATAGGGCCTTACAGATCAAGAAGTGGTAGAATTAAGTTTAACCAGCAGTGAAAAGGATGCGGGCTGCACCTGTCTTGCATACAACACCCTGTATCACTCGCATGTCATTGGTGCACATGCACAGTTCGAGGTATTGAACGGAGACTAAGCACTGTGCTGCGATTACATGAAGGCGCTGGAGTGGGTCCGATCCAGCCCCACCCTACTTTGCTTTTGTTGAATGATACGTACATCAATCAAGAATTAATTTCAATGAGAGCAAATTAGCAGCGCTATGAAAAGAAACACGCCTTATATTTCAATCTCCTTTATTTCCACTTATGCTTAATTCATTTTCATCTGTTGAATTCAGTACCGTACTATAGTAAGTCCAATTTAGCCCGACTTGTGCTTGTTATGTGACCTTTTTATATATATGCCTGTTGTTGTCGTCGTCGTCGTTTTAACATGCGTGAAACGAAAAAGACGAGATTTACACCAGCTAAAATTACTGACGCAAACATTTCATCACATACCCGGAAGACGTAAACAAAGGTATATAGCATTACATAATACTTCTTCCCTTATACCCCCTCTTCCCCCCCCCCCCCCCCCACCAATCAGGGGAGGGCAAAATCTACAAGATTCGCTTTTCAGCAAGAATGAGATAAAAGAAAAAAGATAGCACACACGTAAACAAAATTGACGTCGAAAATTTATGAGAAACTTGGGGGAGAATAGTTTGATGTGTATTATGTCAATCTGATTTTCAGATTTATAAGATATATACATCGAGAGATTCTAGAGCGCGGGAAACAAGGAATTTTGTATGGAAGTAGACATATTTTCGTTGATGAGGTATTAGGGATAATGGGTAGAATTAACCAAACAAAAATGATTAAAGTTGTAGACATGGCCTTTCATGTTGGCAATGGTGCACCTTGTTGTTTTCTTAATAAGGCATTTCCTTTATGTTTCCTGTTACCAATAGGCGTTTTCACATCAGCCCGATAAAAATCCAAGCTCGAGATATTTTTTAATTTCCCAAGTCAGAAAAATAGCGCGCTATTTCGAAACATCGGGCTGATGTGAAAACGCCTATTGTCAGTCATGTCGGCGTATGAGTTTGTGATGTTGATGTCTGTGTGTGCATGTTCAGAGAATGGACAAGGTTGTTGGTCAACTTGTTTATGAGGAACTATCATGATCGTCTGATCTTGTAGTGCTTCAACTGACCCTCCATCCAATTCGGCCTTTACCTTAATCGCCCACTATATCAGTACACATAATTAGTCTTGTCTTTCTTGTTATTCAGTCTATTTCTCACATAGTGCCTGATTCTGTTTTAGATAATGAGCGGGTTGGGAAAGGAGATGTTGACTCTTTATATTTTTTTTCCTCTATCCTTGGAATCTTTATCATAATCCTGCCACTGAAATATACCTACAAATCCATAAATGGCAATATCTTATATTTCATGATACGCAAGGTATCAGACAATGAAAAAAAAACGCTATTTGTTCACACTATTATTCATCAAATAATTCATCTTGTCTACGAGGAGAGCAATATTTTACCTGACTCTTTATTTAAAAAAAAAACAATAATGGTAATAACAATTTGACACCAAATGTTGAATAAACTATAGTTTAACAAACTCTATTCATCAGCAGTAGGGCCCATCACCGTGCACTCGCGTCCAGTATCTACATAGTCCATGGGCCAGGCCAGATATTGGTACCATCTGAGGTGGCAAAACCTTTTTGGTGTCATTTTGTTTGTCGGGCATAGATATGCTTATCAAGCTATGATAGCATTTCCAAATGAGTAGCTTAGTCATAGTAAATGAATTTTTAACCAATTTGGTCTCGTTGTTATATCCCTATACTTCTGAATCGAAACTAACCGCTATACAAAGAAGAGCACTGTCTTCTGTATGTTCCATAGAGCTGTAAAATGCAGCTCTATGGTATGTTCACAGGTGTTCTGTTGTAAACGCGGTGCGCTTAGTCTTTATTCAAGGCAGCGAAGGGAATATCCAAAGATTATGATGTCCACAGCGCTTAGTCTTTATTCTAGACGGCGAAGGGAATATCAAAAGCGTATGATACAGTGTATATCCTTTTATCTAAAAACAACAACAACAACAACAACAAAAGCAATTCCTCGTGAATTTTACTGTATCTTTCAATTATTTATCATTTTCCGGCGAAAACGCTACGGTGAAAACAATGATACCACGCCAATGTCGCTTTATTTCCCTCCAACAATATAAAGATAATGCAAAAACAATGTACCGGTACACTACGATACATTATAATGAATGATATTGTAAATGAACAGAGTGATTTTTGTTTACAACTGATGTATTTGTTGATAGGGTAGTATAAAAAGTATAGATAATCCCTTTTAAGAGGAACTTTAGATATGATAACGGTACATTGGTCTAGACAAAGACTAAGCGCACCGCGTGACAGCTGTGGACATCATAACCCTTTGGATATTCCCTTCGCTGCCTTGAATAAAGACTAAGCGCACCGCGTTTACAACAGAACACCTGTGGACATACAGAAGGCAGTGCTCTTTTTTGTATAGCGGTTTAGTTTCGATTCAGAAGTATAGGGATATAAAAACGAGACCAAATTGGTTAAAAATTCATTTATTATGACTAAGCTACTCATTTGGAAATGCTATCATAGCTTGATAAGCATATCTATGCCCGACAAACAAACTGACACCAAAAAGGTTGTGCCACCTCAGATGGTACCAACAACCCATTTTTCGGGTCTTGGCCCATGGACTAACAAGGGACGTGTGATTTATTCTCCAAGTTCGTTATTATTGACAACAAAATAATCTCGTCTCACAAGAATTAAACTGAAAAGCTATTTGAAAAGCAAATCAAATACAACATGTAATATGTTCTTATATCCCATCTTTTTTTTTTTCTAATGAATGCCCATAACGCTTTGCACGAATTGGTGAAGTGGGCCGCTGAGGTATACCCTTATAGCACTCTTCAGAAAAGGACCGAACGTTCCCCGAACCGCGCCAGCTCTTCCCGCCCTAGTTACACCACGGTCTGGCCGGGTCGCCCTGGCCCGCTCTGGCACACTTCGACTCATTTCGGACATGGAGCTATACGGCACACGCGAAACACCACAAAACAAGATTGCCCTGTCCATAATTGTCCATGTTATAAAGATCGACATTATTTCCGCTTTAAAGGCATTCTTTGCCGTTTGCAGATAAAACAAAATTCAGCTTGAGTGCTTCAAAATAGTTCTGAAATGTGAGTTAGGGATAGAAACAGCCAACGTAAAATACTAATAATTATATAAGCATTGTTGAATATACAAAATGTGAACAATAGTTACGTAAAAAAAATAAACCCCTACAGTTATGGTTTATTGAGAAAAAAATAATATTTCCTTACATTTAGGGTTTATTGCGAAATTTTTGTATGGTAGGATGTTTTGTGATGCAAGTGACCTACACATTATACATCAAACGTGATAACTCGAACATTTTTGAAATCACTGCTCCCTGCGGTAAGCAATACCTTTAAAAAGGAAATCATCATTTCAACAACAAACAGCCTAGCTTGTATAGGTTTACACATATTAGCTGCATTCACACACCCAATCAACAATAAGATGAAGTAGCCTAAACCAAAAAATAGACGAGAAAGTGTTGTATCAATACCCAATTACCATGATCGTTATCATTGAGAACATCTATACTGAACCTACTGAAAAGCTAACTATATAGCTTGTACAGAAAAGAATAGTGTATAGCATTGTTTCCCGATTTCCTGGAATTTCCTCATTATGTAGATGGTGACATTCAAGAGCAGAAGAGTTTGGTTTCGGTGAATCGCTGACATTTTGCGTGAAATGTTAACATTTCTTTTTTTCCCTTTTTTAGCGTCATTTCCTCTTGATGGGTGATTGCACCTTTTGGCCATATAAAACAAAAAAAAATGAATCTAATATTATTGTGGTCAATAAAAAAATAAATAAAATAACTATATCGTTTCAACAAAGTCTGAAAAGAACCTAACATAATTGTAAGACATCCAACACCGAATGTCGTTAAATATAATCACGGGAGATGCATTTTATGATGTGGAGGTTAGCCTAATTCGACTTTGAGAAAGACTGGTATGAGATGAAAAGCCTTTATTGTTTGTTGGTTCATGTTGAGGTTTAGTAACTCTGGATCTAATCCAGCTTTAGGGAGACGTTGCGCAGATAATCAATGTCAGCAGTAAAGCATGCGATTGAATGAGATAGTTGAAAACGTAACGTAGATGTAAAATGTCTCCCTATTATATACAAGGTCCATGGTCTCTTAAATAAAGTAATTAGGAACATTATCGTAAGGCAGGATTCGACACTAACGGTGGCCCGGCGGCCCGGGGCCACCAAAAGTGAAAGTCGGGCCACCAAATTTCAAAAAAGGGCAAATTTGGTGGCCCGCCTCGGGCCACCAAAATTTTTTGAAAAGTATGTCAATAAATTCGTAACTTTTTGCGCCGGAATTTAGCAGTTAAATTTGTTTAAAGGATGGATGAAAAGGACTGAATGAGTGCCCGAGAGTGAGTGTTGCAAGTTTGTTGAAGTTTATTTATGAGTAGATATGTCCAACTTCTAATTCTTACTATCATAAAACTTATATATTTGACTCATTAAAAAATAGTACTTTTAATGTTTTTTATTGTTATTTTTTTCGGGACACCAAATTTTTCTCTCGGGCCACCAAAAATTTGAAATTTAGGATTTTGGTGGCCCCATCTGGCCACCAAACAAAAAAGTTAGTGTCGAGCCATGCGTAAGGTATATAATATTAGAGCCAGAGGCACATAAGCTCAAGTTCAGGTGATAACAACCCTGATGTAGTCGTGAAACAAGACTCATCAAATGAGAAAAGTTATTCAAAAAAAGGTTGTCGTAAAAACAGGCTGCGTTCATTCGACAGACTAACAGATCAGGAAGTAATTAGTGCAAAATTGACTTGTAGGAACAAAAACAATGGAAGAAACACGTGGCTTCGGGAAAGTGTCAGGAAATCATCTATTATAAAAGCTTGTCTTATCACCAGGGAGATGGCAGCCACCAATAAACTCAAACTAAACTTAGGGTTAGGGTTGTGATAGGGTTTTAGGTTTAGTTTGATGTTAGGATTAGAATTAGGGTTAGGGTCATGTTCGTGGGTAAAATTTATATGATTATGTTTGGCTTAGCGAATAGATGATTATTACATTAAAGGGATGGTACAGTATTGGTGGAGATGAGAATTGGGCTTTTAACTTTTTGCATGATACCAAGAAAACACTCATGATATAGTACAGAACATACCATTTTAAGAGGAATTCAAATTTTATTTGACAAAAATCGGGTTTGGAATGACTGGAACATCCAAAAACAAAGTAAAACAAAGCAATCGTAATAAAATGTGGGTCCCATACTTTATTAGAATCGGTCTTTTTTGATATCTCAGCCATTTCAAAACCAATTTTCATCAAATAAACGTTGAATTCCTCACAGAATTACATGCTCTTTCACATTTTATAAGAGGTTTCTCATTAACTCACCAACAAATGTTAGAAACATGAAATTAGGTCTCAACCATAACTGTACGATCCCTTTAAGAGCGATTGTCGCAGGAGCAAATGTCGTGGAACTCCCTGCTTCGTCTACAGACATTGACAGTCATTGGTAACTCAAATTAGTTATCGCCGTGACCACGTGTCCTTCAAGTTTCTTGTTGTTGTTTATGTTGTTGTTGTTGCTGTCGTTAATTGTTGTTGTTAATTGTTGTTGAAAGGCGCTTTATTCAACATGTACATTGTTGAATACCTATTTACGACTGCTTCTATTCCTCATTACATTTACAGACAATGCATAATATGCATTTGGCAAGTTAATTGCGAAGTGAAAAACTAATCAGTTTCCTTTGTATTTCAGTAGACAATAATTGATTCGACAAATTATTATCAACTGCAAGTGAGCGTTCAAAAACAAAAACCGGTTCTCCATACTGGAAATATACTCTAGAGGGAATTGATTCTTTCGTGAAGTTTATGAAATTAAGTAGCGATTAATCGCAAAAACCTATCCGCATTTCCCATGCTTTGTGTGAGTGATTCACTTTATACATCGCACCACGATCAGCGATGAAAGTTGGTTAATTAGATATTCTGGCAATAATTCAGAATGGGGAGATGTCTCTCATATGACCATACGGTGACTGTCTCTGTGTTTGACGCGAGCTGACGGTGTAAAAAATGCGGATTATATAGCTCAACATGTGGTTGGGCGGCCGAACCTCCATAGGATGAGTCGATAGATAGCTTATTGCGGTGTCATTATGGACTGTAGTCTAGTTTCAAGACGTTTGCTTATTGTAGCCTGGCATAAAGTGAATTTCCGTAAGCTCATGCACTAAAAAAAAAAACCCAAAGCAAAACATCAACAAACAAACAAACAAACTTGTGAAAAAGTAGTAATAATATCGTCTGAGAGGAAATTACTAATATTTCATGTTTTATTTTTCCGCTAGTAATCAGCCTTGATGTCTGACGTATTGAGTATAGGCCTATGGGTGTAAAACCTTGATTATCTTAATCCATCACGTATGCCTGATCATTGCATCAAGTATACATTATGCCACCCTGAAACTGAAATTTGCATGCACTATAACAATAGTGTTTAGGGGTCACACTGCGTAGTGATACTTTTGAGATCACTGTGTTCGAAAGGAAAACCAAACACACACACACACACACACACACACACACACACACACACACACACACACAACGTAAAGAGAAAGCTAACCGTTTAATTCTTTGACACAGATAACCTTCACGAAGTTAATATAGGTTAGGACACAATCGGTACTTCCAAAACTTTTTTCCATTGTGACGACATTGAATTTCTTGTGAACTAATCATTTTCACCTGCGTTTCATTGTGTTAAGGTCGCCGTTTGCAGAGGGGAAAAAACAGTCTCATGTTCCCATCTTTGCTAGAACACAATCGAGTCACCTTTTTTTCTTTATGAATGGTTTTAACATTTGGTGTGAACAGACTTAGCATGAAGCTATCCGTCAACGGGTCGGATCAGGGACCGTAAGACTGGTATTAACGCTTTTCGTGTTCTTGACTTTCTACGGAGCTCTACGCGAGAAGCGATGAAAGATCCCGTGCGTAGGCACGAGACTATGATCACCAGTACCTAGTACGACAAGAAGAGTTGACGGGGCATACAGTCGAGTCCCTCCTAAATCAGAGAGTAAACTTGAGGCTGAAAAAAACCGCATGCACAGTCATCTTGTTCCATAAACAGGCGTTTGTGAGTGAGTGAGTGAGTGAGGGTTAATTATAAGAAAGCTATACACCGCACCATGCTTTTAGACTCTTCCGGGATTCAGGACACGTTTTTGTTGCCAATACATGTCAAAAGAAAACAAACAAACTATGAGTTAAGTAATGTATCAAATGTCATTTCCAGTAATTAAAAGAGGAATTTCAGTCCAGTTATGAGTTACTCGCATAAGAAAGAGTTAACTGAAAATATGATGAAAATCGGATAAAAATTAGGGAAGTATAATGCACAGGGCCGGCGCACTGTTTTCAAAAGTGTGGGGGCCCACTTCCGGGTTTCATGAGCTAACAAGCAAAAAAAAAAAAAAAAAAAAGGTCCTCAGCTCATTCTCTCCCCTCCCATTTTAGTGCCACTTACGTACTTCAAAGTGATGACACCTTATGTATTCTTTGTATGGTGCACAAAAATTGTGGGGGCCCGAGCCCCCACGGCCCCCACGGCTGCGCCGCCCCTGATGCATTTGTGAAGTTTCGCTAATTTCTGCGAAACAGTTCTCGTACGGTTGACATTGATAATTATAATTATGCTAATGAGTGAGCTGATGATGTCATCACTCCATGATTTCCATTGATCGTGTAAGAAAAAATGAAAATGACAAAATTCAATGCTTCTGTTATTATAGTGTAAAACATGATGTTGATTCCTGGTTGAATAACTTCAGAATAATGATCAGTTCGATATGTCAGGATTTGAGTCTGGGGCGTAGTTGTATTTGACTAAATGACTGGAAATTAAAGACAAAATTGTATGTTTATAAACTGTACATGTATATGGCAAGTTGTGAGGGGATGACATCAATACTTCACTATTTGCATATTTATGTTAAAAGAACTGTTTCCTGAAAAATCAGCGAAACTTCAAAAATGCGATTACTTCCTTATTTTTCATCCGATCTTGTTCAAATTTTCAGTGTTGTGCTAGCAAAAATTTTACTCCTTCTTTTCAGAGTAACTTTCAACTGCACTGGAATTCCCTTTTAACATCTACCCAGACTTTTCTCAGCGATGTAATACCCGTCCTTGTTCAATCTTATAGCTTTTTGTATATTAATGCATTTCGATTCTTAGAATCAAGTTTGCGCACATGAATTTTGCTTTCTTTAACTAGTTTCAGGCTTTCAGGAATAACTTGTCATATCATAGAAGTTTTGAAAGAATAAACTTCATGAGCAAAATTATTAATGTTTTACAATCACGAATAAAGAGGGGTAACATATTGAAAACAAAATATCAAGCCAACATGTAGCCCGGCTATAAGTCTTTTGTTGGCAAGATGTTGGACAGAAAGATTCATAATCGAAGATTCCCAGGCCCTGTTGTATATAACTTCAGATCAAAGATAACTTAAAAGTCAGACCAATTTTGATTGGCTTTTTTATGCAATGGAGTCCAGGGCTGAAATGAAGCAACTTGAGTTTTTAGTGGAAAACACGTTTGAGACAAATAAAGTGATTTTCTCATTGAATATACACTCTAAAAAAATCCGGGTCAGAACTGACTCGGAACTGGGTCCGTTGGGGTCACACACCGTCCCGGGTGAAAAATGACTTGGAATTTGGTCATGAAGACCAGGAATGGGGTCACATTGACCCAATTCATGTCTCTGGATGGGGTCATATTTGACCCCATTCCTTGTCATTTCTGACCCGGAACGATATGTGACCCCCAACGGATCCAGTTCCGGGTCAGTTCTGACCAGGATTTTTTAGAGTGTAATGTAACGAGAATACTCCATATCAGACAAAGAGACAGTTTAAGTTTGTGTTCATTTAATTTTAAACAAGTGAAAGTCATGTAATGTAAAATCAACAATATATTCACTAATATCAAGTAGAAAACAATGGTACGAACTCCAGATTCAGATTCATCTTTATTGATCTATGATACTGAGGACATCGAAATTTGCTTCCATTGACATTTTGACAATAATTCAAACACGATCTGAATCACAAAAAGAAAATGAATTATTAAAATCCTAGTAAAAACTCAAACAAGCATACTACAATTTAAACTAAAGTGATCTCACTGACAATTAAACTTACAGAAATTATTATGTGAAAGAAAATCATGCAAAACCATAAGCCCCCCAAAATGTTAAAACTGGGACTATTTCAACGTAACACAGAATGCACGAAAGCAAAACATAAAGCAGTGATTGTTACTGTCTAAAATTTTAGCTTTTGTATATGAACTGTCTCTTGCACATTTGAATGCACCCTGCCCCATCCAAAAAAAAAAAGATAATAATAATAAGCACTTTGTTTGACATCACTTGATAGACTGTTAAGCTTTCACTACAATCAATCATAAAAAAATGTATATTATCAGAATCTCAGAATTTCTCTTATTCATGAAACAGTGATAGCAACAGAATCAGATTTTCCAAACCACGTTCTAACAAAATCATATACATATCAACATAATTAAACATAATATGATATACAATAACATGTACCACCGTTTATATTGCACATTGCTATAAAAGTCACTTCTTTTATGGTTTTGTGTCTGTGTGTTTATAATCTAGCGATTTCATAATCGATCTCCTTCAAAGCCATTACTGATAGACAAGTTGTTCCAATTCTGCAATAATTTGCTGCGAGTGATACAGTTCACATTTTGTAGTGTCTGTATGTGTTTATGTGTGTGAGAGTCACTTATTGGATGTGATGAAGAGATGATTGTGTGTATGTGTTTGTGAGTGTACCTGTGTTTGAGCGTGCGTGTGTGTTTGTGAGAGAGAGGGAGGTGAAAGATGTGAATACAAAGTAAGAAAAGGAAGTAACCGCATGGGTCCCTTTTATTCAGTTTATGTTTATTCGTCACGTACAGTGTGTTGAATGTAGTGAATGTAATATATTTTATAATGAATAATGTTGTAAATGATGTCAATGGTTATTTTTTAAATAGTGATGAATTACTTGAAAATTGTAAATGCTTTCTTTTTTAATCAACTATGTATTGTGTGAACAAATGTTACAATTCAGCCTTTTGGCTGCGAGAACATTTCATCAAATAAACCATACCATACATCCTATGAGGTTTTATCAAATTGAAACCATGAGGTCAATTTTCGTTTGGATGTCGGTTGGAGAGCAATGACACGATGTTCCGAAGATTCGTTAATCCGAAAATGAAATGGATTTTGTCTTTTCAGTTCAGTTCAGTTCAGTTTGGTATTTATTTCCATCCATACAAGAAAATTGAAACAAAATACAAAGTATTCATTACGCAATAACTCTTGCTTCATCATTTTGTAAGAAGACATAATATGAGGATCATAAAGCATAAACTATATATGCAATTTCGTAAAATAATCAAGAATAATAATGAACACTTTGGAAGGTTGACAAAAAAAAATAGATATATAACAATGGGAAACAAATGGAAACAAAAGCAAAGTTGTAAAACGTGAATCACTTAATTCGTGATAATGTACTGAATATCATCCCAAATTAGTTAATGTATAGCAGGTAATAAAAACATCATAATTATACACAGTAACTATTTTGAAATACAAAGGAATACAATTAAGGCAATGCCAACAGTGTTACAACCTACAGATACTAGGAATTCGAGACGTAATTGAGCCTTTTCAGATTCTTAATTCCGTAGATTCATTCATCCGAAAACAAAAAATATTAATTAAGGTTCGCTTGAAAGCTACTTTTGTTTCCTTTTTTTTCATCTGATGAACGAACCGTCGTCGGAATAACGAACCTTGTTTCCTTTTTCTGAAAGCTAAGGAATAACGAACATCATCCCTTGAAAATATATCCAACGAAAGAAATTAATCCAAACTACGATGGGGGGGGGGGGGGGAGGAGTGTGAGAACGATGCTCAACCAAACGGGTTCGACTGTAAACTCTGCCAGGTTTCCTCCGCCTTCTTCCGACGCGTCTCGACAAGCTCAAGCGGCTTAGGACGGGGTAGAATCACTGAGCTCGCCGGCGCCTCCCCCACCATCCGCACAATCTTTCCCCTCCGACGTCGAATCGAGATGGGATCGACCCAAGAGATCTATCTGCTGGTAACCGATGTTAATCCCACTGTTTTTTGGACGTGAAAGTCAGACTTGAATTAACGATATACAACCCAGCATGCTTAGAGCATCTGAAAATGCGCCGTTATGAGAAATGAGTTGACGCCTCGGGGGCGACAAGATATCAGAGCCAAAGATAACTTTCGAAGTTGATGTGTTCTTTCGCGTAGCACTTATCGACAGCTTGTATCAGAAAGTTGGTAATGCGCCCAGAATTTGATTGGAATGGCATGATTACCGGGATTAAATGTTAAAGCTGGGGGAAAATCCTGCCTGCAAGAAAGGCTGGAATGATTGAAAAGACAGAATTTACTTGGAGAAAATGTTCTGATTACCCCTCGCTTCGAATTGTGGAAGCAATAGTATTTACCCTTCACTCAGCACCGAGTTCCACATCACATTAATGTATATATATATATATATATATATATGCGCTCAAGTCTATGTATCTAAGATATTTTGCATGATGTGTATGGCGAGGAGCAATGTATGATTTTCTCAGCTGTGCGCTTCGTGCGTATCAATGCAGATGAAAAGTACGCCCCATCATGGTTATACGGCAGAAGATAGATAGATGGAAATAGAGAAAGAAAGGAATAAATTTTCATGGGACGTTGATACGTGATATACTTTTTAAAATATATAGTACACATCGAGTCTGATCAGAGATAGAGCTGATGCTATAACCCGTAAAGTTGTGGTAAAGTGTCGAGTCACGTAACATAACACTATCCTGATTACTGGGCGTGAAATGCGATCATGATCAAATATTCATAACGTGAAGATAATATGGATTGTGAGAGGGAAAACTAATTCCTTAAAAAAGGGGGGCAACACTCTTGACTCTTGGTGTTTACATTAAAGGTGGATGCCCTTCCGACCAAGTACAAGTACTCCTCGGAATTTCCACGAATTTTTGTAGCGTAATGACGATTAGGGGCCTATAAGGTTTTGGAGTGTACAGTGTAACGCGCAGTGTAACGTATAAGAAACCTTTGAAAAATGAAAGAAATATCATCATATTTCAACACGATTTATCATATGATTGGGGCTTCTTTACGTCACCCACTTAAAACGTGTTTACTATTTATATTTTCGGCAAGTATACCCAGTTTCTATGAAATGTCACCCACACCAAAGACATTTCAAAATCATGCAAGTTTAACAATACTTTGACCGTAAAGACGGCTTAGAAGTGAAACGCCTGGATGCGCCAGATTTTGCCGACTATCTCAGTGGAAGGATATAAGTGTAACGAATGGATAGCTCAGACCTTTCTGATAGGAACGTCTATAATAGACGTATATATAAGCGATGTTGAAACTGGTCAAGTGGCACTTGGACATTATTATTCGATGTTTTCAGTGAAACTGCATTCTTTTTGAATCAACAATAAACACTAAAATTATGTTATGCCAGTAATCAGGGCTGAACATTATTTTTTTTTTCTGTTGGCCCATTTGGGCCGCTAGAGTCTTTAAATCTGAAAATTTGGTGGCCCGGAATAAACTGAAACATGGCATTCCCCTGCACCAAAAGAAAACTCGGCGGCCGACATCAAAATTCCCGGGCCACCGGGCCACCGGGCCACGGGGCCACGAGGCCAAGGGGCCACGGGGCCACCGGATCACCGGACCACCGCTAATGTTGAGCCTTGTGCCATCAGTTCATGTTTTATTTCACTCCTTATGTATATAGAAAAGAATGAAACAAACAGAATGGTTTAAAGTTATAATGAAACAGGACGTATAAGATGACAAAGTTATGTAATGTCAACGTTTTACGTGTTTTCACGAATCGGTACATATTCCTTGCTTATAAGTTACACTATTTCAGACCATGCACATATTTATTTACACTTATAGTAGGGGATGTATTATCATGTCAAGTTTTCAACTCAAATCTTTTATGATGTAAATAGTTATGAATATGTACATGTGTTATGTATTTTTAATTAAACTATACAATTTGTAGAGCTATTGATTGTACTGTACTTATTACCTTTTTAGAACCTTTGTATCAGACAGGTATCGGACTTGATTAGCATCATGCTATTTTCTGGTACCTTTCATCCTGTATTCATGCATGGGGAGTGTCTTTTGTTGTATATCATGCCATGTAAACATATGAATATAGATAATAAACTTCAACTTCAACTTTACTCTGGATGCAACAGCCAGCAATGGGTATCATCTGTGGTAATGATGAGGTCATCACCTCACTATCTATACTCTCCAAAGCAAAATCTATATATGTTAATCATGTTCTGGTTGATAGTCATGATAATTTGGCAAATTACATTCCCTTCCTCCTAGGATTCATCGCTGTCAGATCATCACAAAACAGCATATGGTGTAGGGATACAAGTCACTCTTCTACATTTCGTTAAGAAATAAAAAATGGTAAAGATTTTTTGTTCGATTCAGTTACTTTATTTTCATCCAACAAAAGATAAGTAGTAGATAATAGAAAATATACATTTGATAAATCATATTGTTTCAACAATTTGTGAGCAGTAGAAGTCATAGATTACAATACGAATATGTATTCGAATAAATATCATAATGAAAGAAACGATGTATACTTTACAAGGGTATAACGAAGATGTAAATATAGCGATGGAAGTGAGTGATCTACTGGAAAGAAAGGCTTTTGTTGCTCGTAGGTCAAAGTCAGACTTTGGGTTTATCATCCCCTTTCATCTGAGTGGCACATGTGGTTTGGACTCGTGCCATTGTTTTTTGAGGAAGACACGAAACTTTAAAAATCGCATAATTTTGTATAGTCTTGAGTCCAGGATTGATCGCATACTTTTGTTTCTGTTCACTTAATTCAGTCTAGATAAGTAAACCATGAGAGTTAATTGTACGTGGAATGGAATTGTACTTAATTTGTGCATATTCTTTATCTTGAAAGGATTTACATATAAAGATATAAAGAAAATATAAAGGGAATTCCACAAAAATCACTTTTCTAGCATAATGAAAGAGCACTTGACTAACCGCTTTCAGAAAGCAGGGGGAATAATTGCTATATACCCTTATATGTCAGTATCAAGTTGATGGAATCTGTAATTTTCATGAAAAATGAATTTTTGTGGAATATCCTTTATATCTTTTTTTTTTATATTGTTGTCCACACATGACACCATAAACTCTAGTGGTCTCCTAATCCAGCGGTTCCAACACCAAAACTTTAACAATTCATAACTTTTGCATCGATTGTTCGATTTTCCTCAAACTTTCACTGATGTGTTCTACTAAAAATGTTGCTGCTTTCACTCAATCCACATTTCTCTTTGGGTTTTGGTTTCCTTTAAGGCACTTCACTGCGTTGGGAGCAGCCTTCGTTGTTGCATCACATCAAAACATTGTCACGGTATTGTCATGTCATTGCCTTGTCGTGAGAGCAGCAGCCGTATATCACCGTGTGTCATCATTCGCAATTAGAATAATCACCACATGCCGAGATCACCTTTATGAATTAGCAGAAACAACAAACACGAGATGGATGCTGTTCGGATCGCTTGGGATGAGAGTGCGATTCTCGCCCTTGGATGAGCCACACTTGTTTGCCGTTTAATCCTCGGCTTGCTACACTGATTTCCTGTCCAGAGGTACTAAGTGTTACAAAAAACATTTCCCACTTTTGATCCTTAATAGTTCAAAAACTATATATGAGATAACACTGTCATTGATATGAGTAATAGTTGAATAGCGTACAATTTAGTTGGAGGTGATTTGAATATGAGAGCATGAATCAGTATCATTCAATCCATGATTAATTCTAAAGTTAAGTTCCAGATTTTGGTCAAATTTAAACCATCTGTACAAAATTTAAATTTACACAAGAACCAATGATGCGTATGTGAGTGTGTGCTTACGATGACCCTGAACAAAAGATATGAATGCCACGAATGCCACCTTTTCAAAGCTCTGTTGACTAGGCTTCTGGACTCTTGCTCCAAGGCACATGAATTCTTTATTAATAATTCATGATGGATTGCCGTATAGGAACTGCTAGTCTGAATTCATGGTAAAGGGTAAAATGCATGCACATGAACAAAAATAAGCACATGTTTTCATGTGCTTGCATACACTACATTTCAGGATGAATAAAGATTAGCTGTGATAGTCGAATTTCTCATGAATATGTAATAGAGCATTCCTATCCTGGCCATTGTTCAGGACCACTGTCAGGGTGTTAACCACACACTCCCATACACACCGATTGACCCTTGTGCAAAATTAAAATTTTGTACAGACGGTTGAAAACAGCAAAATCTGAAACCTAACTTAAAGATAAATCTCAAATTTAATGAAACTGATTTATGCTATCATTTTTAAATTACCTCCAACAAAATTGTACACTATTCAGCTATTGCTCATATCAATGTCACTGTAATCTGATATATAGTTTTTGAACTATTAAGGATCAAAAGTGGGAAATTTACTTGTAACACCTAGTACTATATGTGTAATTTGTGCACATTTGACTCAATGACACAGCAAGGGTTAATGAAGTGCTCTGGAAATCGCGCAGTGCACGACTATAATAGAGGCAGAGATATTAGTTTTTCGAGTCAGATGTCTTCAACATGGCATTGTGTACCTTACGTGATAGCCTTGCCATTGGCTATTTGATGCAAACCAGAACCGTGCCCTAATTCTGCAATATATTATAATCGAAATGTATAAGGTATCTTTCTTCTGCGAGTTGCGTTAAGTTTGCACGATCTAGTCTTAAGTCTACTTAGTTTTGTGTGTTTTGTCTTCTGTTTTTCATTGTATCATGTCTTTACACAGGCTTAAAGTGTCTGCATGAGATTCGCCTGACATTAATAGAACAACCAACTGTCATGAAAGACGATAAATGGGTTTTATCTTTTATTTGTTAATTTATTTCATGCGAAGAGCACCAATTGCCCCTTGAAACAGTCTGTTGACCTTGAATATCACGTAGATATGTCAGACAAACCGGATGACTGCCGTAAATGCACAAACACAAAATAAATTGGACGCTTTAAAAAACACACATCTAGCAGGTGGGAAGACTTTCATTTCAGTGAACTCAGAAAAAAAACAGTATATAGACATATCTTACTGAAAGATTTGGCGGAAAGCACTTGATATTTTGTGACTAAGGCTAGATGAGACAACAAAACGATAGTCAAATAAAGTAAAACAAATGTAGAATTTGAAGTAGTATATGCATAGCAAAAGATGAAGAAGAAGTAGTTGTAGTCCATCATGCTGTTGCAGCAGTAGCACTTTTGCAGTTGTAAAGTGGTAGTAGCGTGCATGGTTAGTGGTCCACAAAGCAGTAATATTGTAGAAATTGTGGTGTACTTATTGTAGTATTCCACGTAGTAGTAGTAGTAGTAGTAGTAGTAGTAGCAGCAGCAGCAGGTAGTATAGTACTACCAATAGTAATATTGCAGGAGTAAAAAGCTTTAAACAGAATCGTAAAAGCAGAGGTAGACGTATACGGTGTGTATACATTATACTTCTCTGTCTATTCTCCTATATATTATACGACAAACACTTCTTGGTTGACTTGTTAACGTCACCCTCTCAAGTCAACTTGCATATAGCATTATGATGATAGATAGATCCGTCAGTGACAAATTGATTGGCTATCCAACACATACAACATTAGCAATGTTATTGATCATTCATTTGCAAATGGGCTTCAAATGTGATAATTAAGGATATGTAATGGTGGCACTACCATTCACACGTTGCGATTTAAGTTATTTGTGTGTGCATTTTTTGACTAGTCCCTATTTCATATATATAACATCCAAAGTGAATTTTGTATAAGACCATTAAATATTCGTATCTACTCCGCTATCCAGTTTAATGCATTTCCATTGAGTACTATTGTGTTATCAATCAGTAGACTCTACCTATACTTAGGACGAGAATATTGAGGTCGAGAATATGTTGTCCGTTCCTTGCCTTACTAGTAATTCATTCGGTTGGTTAAAAAAAAAAACCGTAGAAACATGAACAATCAAAACTTTTGCTTATGCGCAGTCATGATTCAAAACATTACCTTTAAGATCGTTACTCATTAAAGCTCAACGCCAAACGACCAAAGATATGTATGTATGTATGTATGTATGTATGTATCCAGAAAAAAGATCACACGTGGTTTATACGAGGTCCATGAGAACAATCCCATTGAGTGACTATATTGTATAATTATAAAGAAAATGTGTTAGAGTATAATTTAGGGCATCTTGATGACAATAATATCATGCGATTCTACCAGTACTGCCATATTCGTTTGCTACTTGATAATAGTTTTCTATAAATTGACGTGAGCCAGTGCATGGTCCAAGTAGATGGGCATCTCTGTACTTGTGTGTGTGTATGTATGTATGTCTGTATGAGAGGGGGTAGAGAGATGAAATGGAACAAAAGACAAAATTGACTTGAATAAATATCACACGGGGAAACATGCGCCATTCAAGGACGCGCTGATCGATTGCCAATGAGAATATATATAAATGCCATGCTTTTTTTTATACGCACTGGATCAACACACCCAACATCTCATTTACTATATAGTACACTGTATTCAATCTTACTCACGCCTACGCGTGTTCATCATCAAAAGTAAATGTCGTCAGCACAATAAAATCACTCTCACATGATACATAAGTTACGATGGCTCGACGCAAAAACCGTCTTTCATATACAGTGATGAGTTCGACTCAATGAAACTACAGGACTGTTGGGAGGTATAGTGTATTTCGTGAGGTTAGGTGAAAGGACTTATGAAGGAACTGCTGTTATTTTTTGCAGAGTATTGTATGGACGAAATCTGTACGAGGACTCAGAAAGTAAACAAAGCAATAAAGAATGTAGCTTTTCGTGTCCATTCGGGCACGCAAAGTGTACAATGTTCGATTCAGAGTATTCATAGTTTAATCAAGACGGCTGGCAAGTGGTGTGCGCGTGCGTCTTTGGGCACTTCTGTGGTTAGAAACAAGAATGAGTAGGGTGCGACAACAAAGTGCTCATTCTGCAATACAAAATCAAAAGGTCACGTACGAACAATTATAAAGTTAAATCTACGAGCACAACACTCTTTTGACAAACTTCCGAAAGTCATCATCTCAACGCGCTGATAATCTGCACTGTTTAATCCGTCCTTGCCAGGGATAATGGAGCGCGTGATGGTTGTTTTGTGTGTGTGCGTGCGCGATTACCAACAATAGACTGTAAGCGTTGCTCTTTTCTTACGGCATTAAAGATCGCCTCTCTCAGCAAGCACCATTTACAAGACACTGTTAAGACAATAAAGTTTAAATAACCACGCCTTCTTACGAGAAAACTATTTAGATAATAATGTTTTAAGTCTCAGAAGTGAAAAGTCTGCCACTTTAAAGGGGATCCTAGTGTTGACACTACACGGAATTCAATGGCAAGGGTAAAGACATAATGCCGTGTTAGCTTACCAGTTTTGCGTTGTTCCAGGAGCGAAACATTTAGTATTCACTGGAATGTTGACATAGAACTCACCTTTCCCACATTATACAGTGTGTTTCATGGACACGTGAAGTGATAAAACCCCAATACAAACAAGCAAACAAACAAACAAACAAATAAAACAATAAGAAAGTGGAAATTATCACTATGACATATAAGAGATTGTATCATTGATTTGTCGGACTTTTTTTACGGTTTTTATATTATTTTAGACATTCGTAGAATTGATTTTCGTGATTCCGGTGAACAGATGCTTTATATGGATGGATACCACTTCAAATAATGCTTTATGTTTCACAGTCTGATCGAGAATGTGTGTGTATTTGACAAATCCACAGTACGGATGTGTGCGTGCTGCATGGGGTGTAGGTGTTTGGATGATGTGTGCATTACACACTATACAGGAATGTGTTGGTTTGGTTTGACCGTGAGCACATTACTCAGTATATCTGTCTCTCGAGTATTCTTTTCATAGAACGAGGAGGAAAAATACAGTTTAATCCAGTTGCTTTGTTTTCTCTTCGGATCAAAAAAAAAAATGTCACGACAAAAGATAATAACTATAAGAGCGTCAACCACTAAGCATTCAGAACATTTAACAATAATACTACCTGACTAAAACAATAAGAATAAAAATCGAAGACTTTTTGTTGGGGTTTAGTACAATTTTGCTCTTAGTGAGCGTAAACAGTTTGTGTCATCCCCTCCATTCCTCAAAGAAGAATATCCGCTCATAGGAATGATGTGATGCAATGTAACTGATACAAGTAGTCAATGAACTGACAATTCACCATCATTCATGACACCGCAAACTAGACAATCATTATGTGTAACTAGTCTCAGAAGTGCGAAATATAAAATATTCGAGAATTGCAATTTCCCATGTCTTTTAGTCTCAGCCGCTTACGTACACATATTGCATTAAAGATTTTTGAATTGAGTATATCCAGCTGCCGATATTCGTTCAGAATGTTGACATTGAAAAGAGGACCGCAAAACAAAATTCCCGGTGTTTCCCCATATCGATCTTTCCCAGAACGACATTAATTTCGCCGTTACCCACTGTTTGTTATGTGGGTCTATAGCATCGAATATTGGGGAAAGCAAAAAACTTGGTGTGAAGGGCCTTTTCATTAATTTCATTTGGGATGGCATTATCAGTACAGTCCGGTTCATGTCACGGTCATGTCGCATGTGATACCAGAATGACTCTGTTTTTTTTTTTCGATAAGTATAAAATTTAATGATGTATGTTTTGCCCATTATCTTTTTTTCTTCTTCTTCTCTTTCAAGGCTGTCGTATTTTCAAGCTATATGCTTATTTGACGACAGTCTCCTGCATTCACACTCCCAACACATGCGCCATAATTCAGTCAGATCATTTGATTCACTTTATCCCGAATGGTTCCCAATTGACGTGTTCTCTTATTCTTTTCTTTAATGATCTCTGCTACATGTATATCTCAGTTATGTTCGATGTACACACTGTATGTTTTATTGTTTGAAAACAAAGAGATAATGACTGTATTTCATTTGTAATATATGTTCAATGCAGAAAATCCTCAATAAATTCAGTTGAATTAAATTGATTGAATTATGTCATTGATGAGTTACATTGGTTATCATTAAAGTCACTTTGAAAATGAGAAATTGAGGTAAATCCATAATGTTCCAATTCGACTCATATACTGACAATGATGTGAAACATACAGTACACCCGTGTAACGCAGAGCATGCAGAGCATGTACATGCACAATATGAGACATAATATCGAGTGTGCACGTGTTGAACAAGAAAGTAAGTTTTCGCTGCAGCCATGCTCAACTTCGCTCCTGATCTTTGTTCTCCACGCAGCGTGCTACTCTGTTCAATATTACATCAGGTAACGGCAGGGTATCGTAATAAAAGTCATGATATCTTGTTATAGAAAACTACAAAAAAAAAAACAAAAAAACAGCGATTTGGTAAGTTACCATGCACTGAAAATGGAGAGGTACATTATCATGGTCTAATCTTCTAGCATTTTTAAGTATCCTCCCAATACACTGTATAGCTTCATTAACGCAGCAACTGGGTGTGAACATTGATGACTGCTTCTAATTAGGTTGATGTTCATACAAGGTCACGTGTAGATAGTGTTTAAGTAGTTCGCATGTAAAAGCTAGAAGCGTGGGTTTCGAAGTTAAGTCATTAATGGTATAGCTAAAAATACCATGCGAACACTAATAACAGCTGATGGCAAGAGCATCCTACTTGATTAAGTCCACGCATACAAAAAATACAGCCACATACATCGGCGTGATACATGCGGGGTTTACAGTGAGAAGGATGACACGAGTTACAGCATATCTTTTTGGAACGAAAAAAAAAGGGCCTATACGCCTATTGAAGACATGTGGTAATGCCGTGCAAACTCTCGAGAGATACCGGGATGTCAAGACGTCACGGTTGCCATGGATACTGGCGAGAATCACTAAGGTGGAGTTGCTTATCGCGCTGCCCGCTGCTGTCTGCACAGAAGCGGGGAAAATGCACGGAAGAATATTCAAGCTGAGAGCCTTGCAGTCACCGTGTGCAAAATTCCTCGCTCAGAAAATGGCTTATCGATCGCACTGAACGGCAGTGGCGATTAGAATCGTCTCGATGCATTATGGCAAACGTTCACACACAAACAAAACCACACACACAAACACACACATCCCGTACATATTATAACTGTAAATTGTTTACCACGTTATGTTTTCTTCAGCTTCAACTGAGTCTCACATATAAATTTAATTTGATCAACATTTCTATAGGTACAATCAAACACGTTAAGTCTGCATAACAAGTTTTATTTGCTAAGTCACTTACACTCAAAGTTGTTCGTCCTTACACGAGTAATGACTAAATGTGAATTCTTGATAAACAAGATCTTTACGATGAAATATAGTTTGTCATGCAAGAAAGGTTGATTGCTGATTGATGAAAAAAAGACTTAGATGCTACAAAACTCAATTGACCATAAATTTATGATGTATAATCTCCACAGTATAGATTCGTTGTTAGTCTGAAAATCAGTGTCTGTATAGGAAGACACAAAGCATGTCATTTTGTTTGTTGAATGTTTGTTTGCTTATATTTTTTTTGTTTTGTTTGTTTGTTTGTTTTTGTCCCGAAACCTTGTCTTCAAAACGAAACAGCACGTCTCCGGCCATTAGTCTGGTTTATTCACGAGATTAATCAGACATATGAACACATTTATGAGGAACAGAAAGCTTACCTGAATGCCGCCTTGCATATATTATGGATATCCGAGTATTTGAATGTCGTAAGAAGGTTCCTCAGGGTAAATTATTCCTAACTTTGAATACATCGGCAAGCCGACTCGTTTACTGGCTTACTGACACAATCACAAGTGTTTAATGCATATCTTTACTACATTTTTTCCTCATAGCCAGAAAGCTTCAAAGAGGATGGCTTAATATAGCTACAGTATTGAACTTCTTTTTTTTTATCGAGAGGAGCAGGTGAACCGAAAGCTTGTTGCTAGGTGCTTGGGGAGGAAAATATCCATCCATAATTCTAAATTCACCGGGAGATTGATAGCACCAACTCCTTCCTTCACAGGTAACGACAGTCCTCTGTGTATTATATTGTCGGGATTTTGAAGCAAAATAGACAGGTTTGTAACTTGAAATGCTGGCCCATCAGCTGGCATACATAATAGGCCGGATTGTTCTTAGCTTATGTGCACATGGCCAAAATGACCTTTTTTTCTCAGTTGGTTTATAGGCACTTCTGTTTTCAAAGCGACATAATGCACAAGCTTGCTTAGAAACGACATTCTATGGAATTCATTTTCAAACAAAGAGAGAACCAGGTGACCAGAATGGTTCGTCAATCAACACTTGGGGACGTATCCATTTCATTACTTTACATAGGACGCATTATAACAATCTTTCTCTATCATTACTGCCAAATACTAGGCTTTGATGAGCACTTTGTTGGTATCAGGTAGACATGCTGGCAAACACCACAAGGAATACATGATAACCATTCAATCACAAATGCTTATCTCAGTGAATTTAAAAGCTAACATGCCTGCAATCACAAATGACCTTTTCCGCAAGTCAGAACTACGAACGGGCTCATTTATATCATAACATGTCACTGCACATGGATAATCAAAGTTTTCTACGGTAAAAAATTCACTGGTGAAATAGAATACGAGTGGTCGCCCAAAGAAAAGCCGAGTGGCTATGCAAAGTAACCCTGTTCCTCTCTTTCTAAAACTTATTTATAAATTAGCTACTTTGTGAGAGATATTTTCAATCAGCCAACATCAGAAGCAAATTATATCTCTGTATTCCATACGTGATTTTGTGTGTGTGTGTGTGTGTGTGTGTGTGTGTGTGTATGTTGGCCTTAGGAAATGGGATTTACAAGGAATAACATCACATTTAAAACATCTGTAAAACATGAAAGAAAGGTAGAAATAACATTGGATTGAACATTCTAATTTTCTTGATAGATATACTGCTGTACATCATGTAGGTATTTTATTGTTATTACCATCATTATTGGGAAGAGAATGATGCCAGGAAGGAACTACTGCATGCATGATTTTTCTTTCCATTCATCATTGATCTTGTATTAGATATAAGACTGGGTAGATATGACAAAGAGTACGTTTGCAACGCGAAACTGTTGGTACACTATATGCCAGACTGCCAAAGCAAAGTGATCAAGTGCTATACAATGTGTAGGTCCCACAGTACCTTGTAAACACGTACTGGTAAATGCCCATAGTCTTTCTGTTTTTAATACATAGTCACCTGCATCACCTTATATAATGTTTATTATGAGGAGAGAATAAAATGTTTATTATGAGGAGAGAAACGTGTTGTGATCTCATGTAACAAAAATAAATAAATCACAAACTTGGTAAAGACGGTTAAGGTATCATTCAAGAAAACTTCAAAAAAAATTGCGTAATGTTGTTGACCGCACATAGACTCCCATGCAAGCCAAATTATTGCAATCAATTATGCAGGATGCATGTACTGTGATTGGCTGCACGCCCGGAGATTTGTGACGTAACTTTATTCATTAGCCCCGTCATCCAATGAGTGCGCCGCTGAAAGACCCCCCATGGAACGTGGAGCTTTAATGAATGAACTGTGCGAGAACCGCAGACTCTGCATGGCAGAGCAGTTGTTTACATCTTGCTTTAGTGTGCGCGACAAGTCGGTGTGTTTCTCCTGTTCGCTTGCGAGCTCGCACGCTCGAAATCCCTTGGCTACTTTCGTCGCGCATCGCGCAAGTGGTGGTGGCAGTTCGAGTACGTTCACCGTGACTTGTGTGCGAGGACGTTGGAGAACAGTAAACCAACGACCCGTTCTGGGATTATAGTTTGCCAACATAATAGGTGAGTGAACGAAGTTCCTGTTGTTTTAACCGACTGTCATTCAGAACTACATGTCTAACTTGAGATAGTAAATCACAGTAGCTTTCTTCTAACCAATATGTATGATTTAGCAGTTGTCTGACAAGTGACATCGACCTGCTTTTATTTGTTATGAATTGCGTGGAGATCGAAGAGCTCGAGATACCCAAAACCTGAAGTCTAACTAGAATAGTTAGCGTATAACGTTACTCAGTAAAGACGGAAGGGAAGACGTGCAAATCTGCTCAGAACGGGGGAAAAAAAGTTATCAAATTAACGATAGTCTCAAGGTCAGGTGGGATGTAATTAAGACCTGGGCTGTACATTTACAATTCAGGCTAATCAATGTGAAGGGAATGTGAAATTCTTTCATTCTCCTTCTTAGTCCTAGGTCCCATGACCATTGCATCACAGAGAGAAGGGGAGGGAGCATGTACATACACGTGTGTGAGGCAAATGGAAGAGAGTGAAAAACCCGAGGTTAGTTTCGGTGCCACGGTACGCACGACTTGAAAAACAGTCGGCTGACTTCACGACAGGTAGTGATTGATGGCAGGTTTGGGGTTTGCTTGCTAGCTCCCGAATGTCACAAATTTGTCGGCAGCTGATGGCGAAAGTAGATATTCTATTTTCCTCCATTCCTGCATCTAACTGAAGTCATGTGCTGTTGCTTTTTGTCATTTTTCTTATTGAACATGACATTTTTGAAACTTTTGAATTGCAATATGAAAGCATGCGAGATGCCCATAATTTGACCGGAACGCCTTCCAAAATTTGACCACCTGCTACATGCAAAACCTGTGCTTTTGCATGTGGTCAAATTTTAGTCCAGGAGGTCGAACTTTGATGCAGTTTTATACTTAGTATGGCTGGGGTTGAAAATACTCCAGAAGAAACCAAAGATACAATATGTAGAATCTAGGTAGTAGAGTGAAATGAGAAATGATGTATGATGTTGTCAACCTCAAGCATGCTTTAGAGGGGGTGTACAGTTCTGGTCGAGGTGTAGATTTAGCTTTTAACATTTTGCAAGATATTCAGAAGCCACTCTATGAGATGTCAAATAGCATGCAGTTCTAAGGGGTATCAAAAGTTTATTCGATGAAAATCGGTTTTGAAATGGCTGAGATATCCAAAAACAAGGTGAAACAAAGAGATCCTAATAAAGTTGGGGCATGTCGCCTTTTATTATTAGCACTTTTTTGGATATCTCAGCCATTTGAAAACCAATTTTCATCAAATGTTGAATCCTTCTTCAAATTACATGCTCTTTCATATTTCATAAGAGGCTTTTCATTATCTCACTTAGGAATGTTCAAAACATTAATCCCTACCTCAACCAGTATTGTACAGTCCCTTTAAATAGTGCTTTACGAATTATCCCAGTGCTTTGCATGATTTTTACTGGTGGGACACTGAGCTGAGTATTATCCTTTGTTCATGCAGTTATATTGTTGGTGTACTCGGTAGACCCTCTAGTTAAAAGATGATAAAAATAACTCACCTGTAGTAGGGATGAGCAACATACTTTGTAGTCCGTCTAGTTTTGTTTGGGGATTAGAATGAAAACTGTCTGGAAAGGTAGATGAAATGATAAAATAAATGAAAGAAATGAAATGCCAGGGGAATTATTAGCTGTACAGAAGAACCCTTATTGGTATTTGAATGTGTTTTAATCAGGCAAGCGATTCTTTTCCCCCACTTCCCCCCCCCCCCCCCACCTTCACCTGAATGTAGCCATTCACCTTGTCTGCACCTTCGTCTGTTGATTGGCTGAATTGATGAACCGCTCCGAGCCAAAGCACAGTGACATCATGCTGCTGGAGGAGTGTTGTCAGGTTCCCGACGTCAACAGCAGGAAGCCCCGGCCTCATCGTCTTCACATCCAGAAGGTATGATCTCCCCCTTCTTCTGACCATGGACCTACAAATTCTGACCTCATTCCATAGTTGTACATGCACACTGTAGTGCTTTGTACAGATTTGTGGAATTTATTGTGGTTCTTGCTGTATAGCAGTTAAACCAGTACTCAGAAAACCTAAAACATAATACCTGGTACACTGAACAAGGATGATGACATGGGAGGCTCACACATTCCAGTAATAGCAATGTAATTCAATTCCTTGACCACTTGCTCAACAATTTCACCTGTGTGGAATCCATGCATGCTTTCTTCTTTTGTTCTACTTCCTTGAGCAATCAATAGTGGCATATTGTGTAATCGTCATTGTTCGTTGTGAAAATACTCTCATAGATACCTCATCCCAGTTACCATAAATTTAAAAACTCTGCACCCAATATGACCAATCTTCAAATAGATATTAAAAGCAAAAGTCTAAAAATCATCTGGCGGTCTCCTTTAATCCTTCCCAGCTTGTTAGCTCTGAAAATTGGGAAAAAATAGGTTCACACAACATTTCCAATCTTCAAAATCAACTCGAAGTTTTAACTACTGCGCACATCCACCTATTCTTTTAGAGAAAGTGGTGCTAAACTACAAGTGAATCATCAAAGTTTAAAACTTTGAATAAATCTTAAAAGATTAGAAACAGCATCTGATCCTAACTAATGTAAAATATATTGTCTCCTCTAGAACAGATTTGTAGAAAACTGCCGATTGCTGTGTGAGTGGGTGTATTCATGCACATGTTGTAGGATTACACCATTAAAATAGGGTCATTTTGTGGGAAAGCCACATTTTGTCATTGTGTGAAATAGGTCATCACGGGCCTTTTATCTCACAAAAACCAGGACACAAACAAACTATACAACAAAACTTTTACACCAACAAATAGCAAACAAAAGCAAATAAATGCCACTACCCAAGCATTGTTAGGATTGTGGTGAAGTCTTGGTCTATGGGTGCTCAGCGGACTGTGGCCCTCCATTGTCCGAGTCCTGAAAATAATTGCGTGCGTGAAAGGATTGGCGCCAGTAGTGATGCATGATTCTCACAAACCCTAATGCCATGCTAAGTTCACATGGGGAATGGAGCAGAACGAAATTGGTGGTGTCACACCCCAAGAGTCGGGCACTGGACTCACTTCAACAGTTCACTGGTGTGAAGAAAAGGGACAGACAGACAGTATAAAAAAAATAAAATGAAAGAAGTATGACGTAAAGTTCACATTCTCATATATGCCAGTCTTCCTGACATTGTGTTGAGAATAGTTGTAGACAAAACATTGTTGTCACATAAAGTGCTATTCTTGGACTGAAAAGAGTCTTAGCATTGCTTACTTTGCATACCACTTTGAGAGTAGTTCTAGTTCATCCCCTCCCCCTTTGACTGTCTGTCTGTCTGTCTGTCTGTCTCCTTTTCAATTTAATGAGCTCTTTTCAGTGACAAGGTTGCAAACATATATTTAACATTAAGACAACAAGCATGACAAAACTTAGCCACACCTGAGAATGAATTTCAACATTGCAAGTCTTGAAATCAGTTTCAGAAATGGAGCAATTACTTCCACAAATTTTGGATCTGCATGACTAAATCTGTGTGAAAAATGCAACAACAAACAAACAAGCATGGAACTTTTTGTCATTCTAATCATCAATGAAGATGTGATCAGTCTTAATCAGTCCTTTTAGGCCAATGCCCTGTGTACAGTTGTATCATAATTGATTTGTAGTGGATTGCAAGCCAGAGACCCTAACAATCCCAGATTTGATACAAATTGCAACATTTTATTCAGCCATTTCAGAGACAATTTTAGAGCAAAGAGCAATTTGTTAAACATTTTCTTTATAAAGTAAGTATTTAACAGTTTACTTAGTAGATTTGATTTGTGTCATTTGGCTATATACATGTATCTAGGGATTTTCACCACAAAGTAGCTGGAATGACAAGACTGAATTACTGTCATTTGAATACTACTTGACTGAAATTACAAGACATTTTGCATCGTAGAGCATTAATACTTAGGGGAAAAAAGTTTTCTGAGCAAAAGGAAATGCACATCATCCCAAAAAAGTTGTACAGATTTTGTTATTTTGTGGGGGGGGGGGGGCGGGGAGGGAAGGGCATGAGATGTAATTTTTACACATTTCACTTTGAAAGTCCTATCTTTTTTGTGTGTTTTTTTTTTGGGGGGGGGGCATGAGATGTAATTTTGACACATTTTACTTTTGATAGTCCTCAAGAAAAGGAAGATGGATTTTATGGTATCTTACACCAGGTTAACATAGGAAATTGATTACTCTATGCAATCAAAGTTGAGATTTAGGTTCTTGTGAGGCATCAGTGATTCTACATTATGGTATGATTTATCTAACTTTAAAGCTGCATCAGCCTTCTCCTGAATAGTCAGAATATTTCAATTTGTCAAGCTGACTTTACCCTGACTCCCATGTAATACTTCATTCTTTAATGGAAAGAATGAGATCTCTTATTGAAGAGACTGTAACATTCATTGACTTTCCTTGTGTATCTGGTTGACTGGCCATGGCTGCACAGAGCCGCGGAAACCCAGCAACGAGTGAATCCTCGAGTGCACTCTTGACCAACCCACAGGGAATTCTTGAAGTTGATCAGCGGAGATTGAAATGGAATACTTTTGAACTTCTCTCTTGTCTATTTTCAGCCAGCTTGAAGAGGCTTGTGTCTCCAACAATAAAGCTTTTCACAGGCGGCTATCAACTGGCATTGTGATGTAGGGATCAGCGGAATGCTTGGTCAACTATGTCCCCATGGAAACAAAGAGGAAGAATGGAAGAGGGGGAAGTAACTGCCACCTCATGATAGGAGCTTAGTGCCTTAAGGAGCTTAGTCACGGGTGATGGGCATGGAGGGCAAAGAATGAAGGGGTAAACAAATTGTCGCATTGATCCCCACCACTTGACTCCGCTGTACTAAAGTATAAGTGAGTCCATTTAGAAGTCTTACTAGGGGTCATTCACCTATTTCATCTCAACGTGTCCATTCTTGAAATGTCTGAATCGTAGGCGTAGCTGATTTGTGATGGAAATAGAGATCAATTCTGAGAACAATGATGACTGTGATTTGATAGCAGTACAACTATGACAGTAACACTAATAATGGTAATACATAATCATGTTGTCTGAGAACAATGATGACTGTGATTTGATAGCAGTACAACTATGACAGTAACACTGATAATGGTAATACATACAGACTGTAATCATGTTGTGGGTGATATTAGTCATGAAAATGAGTTAAGACCCTCATGGAAAATTATAAAGTATAAAAAAAATATTCTCTTGTGCAATTTGAGAACATCTTAAATTTCTACAAGTGCAAGGAGTAACATGGAAATAATCTGTTAATTACATATTTCCTTTATATCTTGTCATCACATTTAATGCCAAGATATTGGAGGATGGTATGGATCAAAACTTACTGAACACATACAGTACTGCAGCAGGGGCATAATATCACTAAATTAAGTTGCATTCCTATCACCTAACACAACTTGATTTTGATGATTTAAATAGTGCTCCAAATAGAGACAGTTACTATAAGAATTTTCTGGCGACAAATTGAAATGAAATGGAGAGATGTGCGAGTTTTGTGATTTTGAATTATCTTTTGCGGATCTGTCAAGGCGGATAAAATTTTCAACAGCTGTGCAGAAATCATCTTCACTATCTTCAGTTTGACTTGTATCTCAAGTGTGAAGGCATTCGTGCGCACACTGATGGTGTGATTTTAACTTCAGCGAGGGAAGGGGAAAAACTTGAAATAAACATGAAGTGTGGAATTGAGCAGAGAAAACACACTTTGAAACATTCCTGAACTTTTAATACCAGATAGTGTTCTGTCAAAGTGGTTGTTTCAGACGCACATTTTACTGATGCTAGGCCAGGATAATGTATTGCATGGCCCTGTTGCATGAAGTTAACAAGTTAATCTTGGTGTTTCTGTGTGTAGGAACCTGTGGGCTTACCAAATTTCAAGTCAGCTAATTTATGGCTGATTGTATAACTTCTTTCTGTGCTTTACTGCAGTCAAACACTTTTAGGCTCTTTTCATTTCTAATCCAGCATATGGGAGGAGCAAGCTGACTGTGTGATAAAGCTTCTACAATGTTATACGTTAATGGGGACAGAGTGAATGGTTGTTGTTTAGGAGTTGCAAAATCTGTGAGAAATCTGATACACAAGATTTCCTGTATGAAATGCGGGGCCAATGCACCAAGCCCCGTTGCCAGCCCGCAGTTGACAGTCGTGCCTGTGGTCATGAGATCAATAACCTCTGCCAATGTTTGGCCGCTGATGGAAGCTGGGGTCTTCGTATTTCTCGCGAGACTTTTCAAGGGTCTGCTAATCCTCTCACTACTATAGTTTACGCAGTGCAGTTGATACGTTGTGCTTTTTATGCTTGTATTAAAGGGAAAGAAAGGAGAGAGGCGTCGCGCTTGACTTGGTTTTCCTTCTCAGCTTTTCATTATTGTCACTTGCCGGTCAAGATTGTTTGTTTGTTCTCCGGGCCTTGAGACGTCAGAAAGTGAAAGTGCTTTCGTTGCGCAAACAAGGCTTATCGTCTGCTAGAGTCAGTTACCTTACTTCTGTATCTGACTCATGCCCCTGTCGTCCAGTAGATCAATGCAATTGTTCAGTTTGTAACTTATTCTATGACTTTTGTGAGAAAATATATATATGGAAGGCAAACATCTTCTCCTTTTTCTTTTTCTTTTTCTACATTTGCCTGATATTGGCAACTAAGTGAGATCCGCTCTGTAGTTTTTTCTTCCTCTTTTGTTATTTTGTTTCAGACATTGCTTTTTATGAAATACAGGTCTGTGATTTACATTAGCATCAAAGGCTGATCACAAATAAAGGCAAACAGTCATTCAATAACTAAACGTAAATGTGAAATCATGGTGTGTAGGTTAATGAAGGCTAACTAGCATCAGCATGTTAACTTGTTACTAGGCATATGGATTTGAGAGCCCTCTGGATGAGGGTTATGAAATAAACTCATGACCGTTCTGCTCAAAAGGGGGGGGGGTTACTTGAAAGCTAGTCTTCAAAACATAGGCTAGGATGTTGATATTAGGTTGCTGCTTTTATTTTTTTTTTTGGGGGGGGGAGGGTCAGTCTAGGAGAAATGTATTTGATGAGGAGCAGAGCTAACATTGTGTTGTTGGTGTTGCTTTGTTTTTTAGGGAAAATCAAATTGATTAGAATGTTTATAGTTGGCAGAATATTCAGAGTGAAATATTGAAAGTCTGAAATCACAGACTATACCACAGCACAACATGTGTGTCTGTGGAAACAATCCAGAATTTTGAAAGTGCACATTACCTTGTGATTACCGTGAACTGTTTAATGGTAGTCTAGAAACAGAAGCATTTTGTAAAAATGCAAAGTGAAAAGCCTGCAACACGTTTTATATTTTGTATTATCGTGTCCATTGAGGGCAACCTTTTGCCACCCCAAGAAGTGTTACTTTTTTGCCCCCAAAATATGTTGTTTGTGAAGTAAAGGCACTTCTGTACCCAGTCAAGCGTTTTGTTTATAAGAAAGAGTCACAAGATATCAAAGCATGCATGAAGCATGATTTATCACTTTCCAGAAAGGTATAGCAGGAGGATGTAAATCATATTGATGGACTTCAACATGTAGATTGAGATTACCTACCTAGAAGCTCACACTTAAGAACCACAGAAAACATTAATCTGACATTGAGGTGACAATAATTTCTGATAAGACACTACTAGTAACATTAGTAAAAAACAAAACAAAACAAAAGCAATTATTCATCATAATGCTATTTTTTTTTTTTACATTCATACATCGCAAAATATGTACCTGAGAAGAGTTTTAAATGTATCATCTGACCTCACTTCTGGCTGATTACTTTGCCATATATGTAGTTCACCAGAAATAGCTAACATAATAGCATTGTCATCAGCAAGTTTTTTTAATTTATCCTTTGTAAGTTTGTGAGTCAGAGAGGAAAGAGGTTTTGCACTGATTTCTTCATGGAAAAAAAAATTCACTCCAGAACTACAGGTGAAAGGAGAAATAACATGCTGTTTTTACTGAATGTAAAGCCACTTATAAAAGACCGCTGATTGTCGGCCATTAACCCCCCTCAAAACCACAGCCTCAAAATTCCATTAATATTGTGCGTGTTATTGGTACCAGTGGCAGTGAAAGGCTTGCTCATGACTATTAAATTGCAGATTGCCTTTGAGCATTTTGACCATTTGGGTCTGCAGCTTTAAGGCTAGGAAACCAGTGCCACAAAGGTCTAGGAGCAGGCAGCGAGTAAGGTATTGGAATGACTCAGGCTACTAAACCAAAGTTCGTTCAGGTCAAAGGGGCTCTCCTCTGGGTATGGCCCTCTGGGATTCAGGGGTAGAAAATTGTGGTTAAAAGTTGATTTTTTTTTTTCATTATTAATTATTCTGGATTCACAGCAGTTGGCTTTAACCTGTTGCGGGTAACTTTTGCAGGGGACAGAAATGTAAACAGCTGACTTTTTCCTCTCATGGGGGATAAAAAAAAAGGAGAGAGAACAAAATTTGCAAGGTTTTTCTACATGTTATCTTCATACTATAGTTTGTGCTAGTTGAATCAAAATTACCAAGGCAGGTGTTACAGGAATCAGTGGCAAGGGCTTTAAATGCTCCTGACTATGATGTCATTTAACACAACGTCTGTATATCAGACTAATTCATTGAGAATCTTGTGGGTCAAAAGAACTTGCAGTGTGTCTTTTGTACACTATCAGCACCAATGGGGGAAGAGGGTTAATCGTGTTATTGTATACTCCAGTTGTCTCTAAGAATGCATGTTTTGGGGCAGAATATGATGGTTTCCAAGAAGAAATAAAAAGCTTTATGCAGCACGCCTACTCCTACATGAGCATGTGAAAGGCATTATGTGAATTCCTGGTAATATGTGACGTTAAAAGTCTATTCATAATGCATGACATTTGGATGCATAATTTGCTGAGTTGGGGAAAAAATGGAAGGGCATTGAAAAAAAAAAGAAAAAGAAAATGCTGTTAAAAGAGTGAAATGCATGACCTAAAAGAAATGAACGTAAGAACAAATGTAGCAATCAATTGGTTTTCAGATGTAGTCTAGCCATTCTAGAATTTCTGTGACTGTTTGGCCAAAGCATTGAATTGCTCATTTGTGTTTTATGGTCGTACTGTAGTGTCTTTGAATAAAAATATGCGAATAATTGCTCCTGAAAGTTCAATAACAATAGGGAAAACGATGACCTTAAAGCAACAAGAGGATTCCAAATGTCAGAGCTTTCTGTGAAGAATTTATGTTGAAAAGCAAACAGGAAAAAAAAAGAAGGTAAACTGAAACAAGTACTTCAATGATCATAGAGTCAAATAGTAAGCTTCAAGGAAAGTCATAAAGAAGTATAAAGAAAATCACGGCTGCTCATACAATGTAGTTTCAGGTAACTAATGTAGTTTTCGTTGGCATGTGAGAAGTAATGTCATGCTCACAAGCTTGAGACAAAGTGTACACAGCACTGTAGTTTGTTTTATACGTGTACAGTATGTGAAATGTCACGACCTCGTGCTTTTCCATGGTTGTACTGTACAGCTGAAAGTCGTTTCCCCAAGGCAAAAATTGAGAACGATCCTCCAAAAAAATAATTTGTGGAACAAACAAAATGAGCTTACTTAAATGGCATAGAAAGGATCTAATTGTTACACAAGCAAGCTGGCTCTATTTGGAAATAAATTTCCAAGTAGAACATTGTGCGACATGACTTACTGGTTTCCAAACAGCTATGTTTGTCATATTTACACCAAATAAGCTCATAATTCCTTTGATCTGCGTGTGTATCATTGTCCAGCAGTTCATTCAAAAGTAGTTCCTTCTGAGAGAGAGATCTTTGATAATTTGAAAAGAAAGAGAAGCCTCTTATTCTGTGTACTATGTACTATTATCCCTTGTGATATAGATATTATGTTTTGGTTTAAAAGAATAAAAAAATGCCAGTGTACCCACATGCATACACAATATTAAAAAGGAACCTATTTGGGATATTTACTCCCCAGCAATTTAATACTTGTGACTATCTAAAACTGTGATTAATCTGGAGTCAGATTTTGCATGACCAATTTTGTGGTCTTTGCAAAAAGACTACCTCATATAAATTGGGCACAAAATAAGGTTTCAGAGAATGGTGGTTAGAAGAGGTGATAATTCTCACATAGCGAGCAATTTCACACATCTGTACCTGCTGTTAACGTGTGAAAATTAGACTGAAACTGCCACAAATGAACTTTAAAGGTGCCCTCTGAAGTTTGTATGTTTGTTGTAATGTTTGAATTGTTCCATCTGCATTTCATTAAAATGCCAAAATCGCTGTATTAAATTCCTCTGTCGCTTGTCGATTATAAACTAATTGGCGTTTTGTATGTTTCACTTCAGTCTTCCCTTTCACAACACATATGAACCTACTGTACAGGGTTTGAGTCTCTGTGATACAGCTAACCCACAAACTTTTGCCTGTATTTTGATGACACTCTAAAATAGGTTTTTGTCGAAATTCTCAAAAAGCATTCTTTCAGTTTGGGAGTGAGAGAAATGAGTTTATTAACTCACAAGATTTGACTTGCAGTATTTATTAGTCTTTTAGAAGCTTTGTTTTAACTTTCAACATGGCACTACACGTAAACAATCTGGATGTAAAAACAAAAAGGAGAGTTTCCATTCATAAGTGAAGTACAGTAAGTACAGTCATGTTCACATTGGCCTTTGATGTACACATCATGATGTCATCATCATCATCATCAGTGTAAGTAATGAAGCATGCTGGCCGAATTTCTATGCAGAGACAAGAGATAGTTGGCTCAAAAAGAAAAGGGAAAAAAAGTTCAGACGTACAGTTGGCTATGAGTAATTGGCAGACGTCGTGCAGGCACAGAGCAAACTATTCCAACGATGGGGGATTTTAGTCATGAGCGGCTCATTAGCAGATCGTGAAGCGCAAAACAATGCAGTGAGGTGATTAGCTGCTTTCGTGCAAAGTAAAAGCTACACCAGGCCGAAAAATTCCAAGAGGTAGCATCGCGTCTGATAACGTCTCGTCTTGTTTTGTTTCTGCTGCTAAAGAGAAGTTTCCTGCCCAGAAATAGGGTATCTCAAATAAGGTGAGATTACAGGAAAGTGGCGATTTCCCCCCACCTAATCAATGGACAAAAGCTCCCTCTCTCCGTGAGTCGACTTGCGTACCCCCATTCTGAAACAATGGATCAGTCCCAAACAGATGGGGCTAATTTGCATGCAGGCTGACAAATGCCAATTAGGTCTAGACCAATGGGAGATGGGGGTGATTCACGAGGGGTGGATGTGTAGGCTTGTTTGTTGCATAGGATCAAGTTTTTTGCTGGAGAGTTAAAGTGCTGCAAAGTTTTATCACAGCCACATGTGTGTTTCTTCGGTGTCCCTACTTTTGCCGTTCCACTGGGAATAATGTTGGAAAGTGTGTAGCGGGCCATCTCTTTTCTCCTGCAACCGAACATTTTTTATAAAAAGGATACTGTGGACAATTTCCATTCTTTAACACGTGGATTGATACGGATTTAGTGGTCCAGCCTAATTTTGAGACATAACTCCAAGAGGTGTGTATCGTTTTCTCAAAGACTCCTGTAACTCACCTGTTGATTAATAGTTACAGCAGTGTGATTGCAGGCTCCTTCTCACGTTCATGCCCCGTATGTAGTCTGCTATAGCAGTTTGCCACACGACGCTCGAATTACAGGTACTGCCTGTGAAACTCAGGTTTTCTGTCATCATACACACTGTACAGTGTACTGTATATGGCCTCTCTGTCATCAAGCTAGCCTTGACTATAGCCCAAGTGTTCAGCAGTGAACCATTACATCAACAGTTTGAGCACTTACTTTCACTGCACGAGTCTGCAATTGTCTCCCTCACTCAATAGATACAATTGTAGAGCAATACAGAATGCATTCTACACTATAGGAGGTCTCTGCCTGTGATAATCACTAATAGTAATAAAATACTGTTACATCTTGTCTGCGTGGGGCTTATGCATGGGACTATGTATTGTGAAATACTATCTTGTCTATTAAGCTGTACATTACTTTTGTGAATAGATATCTCTGTAAATTTGTGAATTTTACACTGAAACAAGTGCTACAAGTAGTATACACAGTGGCTTGCACACAATGTGGGAACTACATGTAGTAGTAGCTGTGATTGGTGCTAAGGTTTTGGGTTGCTGTTGTTGTTGTACAGAATACAGCTATGGTTTGTACTACTAGAATTCTGTGACACTCCTAATACTCCCCTCCCAGTGTGGAGCCAGTTGTGTTGGGGTGCTGAAAGAGGGTTGCCAACCTAATCCCCATCTGATAGTTCAACACCATCAGAGTTTAACTCCATCTGCTGGGCTGTGATTAAGACTAATCACCACAGCGGTGCCCCTCCATCATTTTCCCCCTCCTCCTCCTCCTCCTCCTCCTCCTCCTCCTCCTCCTCCTCCTCCTCATCTTTACCTCATCATCCTTACCTCTTTAAGTGAAGTACCTGCCTTGAAAAAGGTCCAAACTCTTACCTTATATTCTCAGAAAAATGTCATTTGATGTCAGACAAACATTTATCAAAGTTTACAATTCATGTTGTATGATTTATTCCTTTTCTTTCTGTGCTTAAGTATTCCCCCAATTGCACTGTCATGTACATGTAAAGTCTCTGTATTTGCATCATGACACAATGTGCATTATATGATTTGATATATTTAGACCTATGGCATGATTCCACTCTTTACAAGACAGCCATGTCTATTCATAATCAACCCTGTAATTCTTGTTTTTCTGCATATAATTTCCTATTTTGTTTTGTTTTTCTGATATTTTTAGATTAGTACTGGAATGCTCTGTACCCGGTACTATTCAACTTGAAGACAAACATGACCCCTACCCCCCCCCCCCACCCAATCCACACACACACACACACAGGCCCACATAAGAAAACCAAGATCTTATTTTTATTTCAAACATACTTCTCCCTGATTCTTCCTGATATACCAAAGATATTATGATGGTTTACCACTTCTTACAAAGCAACAAGATATGAATGAATAAGCTAGATTTAAAGATGATATAAAGTTTTGGTACCTCAAAAGTTTTCCTGAGTTTCCTTGTCTTAGCATGTGTTTCAGGTTTCAGGTACCTTTCATACATTTATAACTAACACTGTGAGACTTACCCTCCCCAAAGTGCTCTCATGTCTAATAGTAATCATGCAATAATGGTTTCATACCAGAGCGGGCTCTGAAAAATTCGAACGAGCCGTTAGTTTGACTTGACGCGGTACCGCGACAATCAATGTACACGTATTGTACGAAAATGTATCTTTGTGTGTTTCCGTATTTGATGTCAGTATGTTGACTTTGTATGCAAGCAATTTTATAGTGAATCGCTATTGGCCAGTGTGTCAAAATTGATGAACCGACTTTCTGATTTTCCATACTGTGTCAATGTTTACCTGACTGTTTGCTAACATGTACATACTTTATCATATCGTTCTGCAAATTTGATCTTAAAAGTACACATCTCTTCATGGAAGTGAATGAACTGTTAGCAACAGTTGAGCTTTATTATAGAGTATACTGTACATGGTATATGCAGGTGATTTCATGTGGACATAAATGCTGTGTTTTCCACTCAGATACATTGTACAGTTGATCATACAATCATTTTGGATTGCTTGATAGATATTGCAAAACCATCCCTTTATAAAAGATCTATTCTTGTATTGTACATACCTCATCAGTCCCCTACAATGTAAATATGTTCCATCTTCTATCCATTTGTAATGTCATTACTACATGTACTTGTTATACACTGTTTTATAAGGTTGTGTTCATCCATCTACTTCAAAATATACTCATACTAGTACTACAGTGTATCAACTTGATACATGTACACGTACCTTGTAGGACCTACCTAAAGACAATTCTTGTACAGTACAGTGTAGGCCTTACTTGTATGTATACATCAAGCATGTATCTAATTGGCTTCTAACTGAAGAGGTTAATGAGTCGTCCAGTACCCACATTATTATCATCTGTGATACACACTACCCTCTATTCTCACCCACTTAAAAAAAAAAATGTGTCTACAATATCAGCAAAACCGCAGCCAGTTTCTCTTTCATCACACCAGTTTCATACCAATGTCTCAGAGATCGTTTAGTCTAACTTTTTCTAACCTTTTATTTGAGGAGAAAAAAGATGTAGTACAAGCAACATCAGAAGTTGTACATGAAATTTAACAAAAAAAGTTGAGAGAGGTTTGCTTTTGTGCATATTTGTTTATTTTCATTGACTGGAGTCGAATTACAGAGATTTTTGTTATTGTAAACATCATCCAGCTATGAATGCTTGTGAAAGTAAAGAAGTGATACATGTAGTTTGATGATGCAATGAAAACTGGTTCTTGAGTCGGGCTCAGCAATTGAAAGCACAAGCAAGCTTTGGTGGTTGTGTGTTAAATTACACATGCTGTACATTAACAGGTGCACCTAGTACACGTCCCTTCCGATACTCCGCCAGATGCACATACACTGTACCTATGAATATTTGTGACTACATCTTATGTTTACATTGCAGAGGGTCAAGGTAGAAAAGTGAAAGTAAATTTCATCAGTTTAGAAACTTTAAAAAAAAAAATCATAGGTATCACTGTGATACTCTCTATACAGTATCAATATCCATGTAGTTTTAATAGTAAAGTGTGGTTTTTATTGTGGAGGCTGTGATTGGTTTCGGTTTGTTCATTTTTTTTCCTTTGCCCCTGTGCCCCTTGGGGCTGATCATTGGTGGGAGATTACTTTTTTTCAGGAATAATGCATTTAATGCAGCAGTATCAAACATAATATATATACAATTGGAAGAAGAATCTTTTTTTAATGCTTTTTTTGTTCTATCATACTCATGGGTAGTTTTATGGAAGGAGGATGATTGATTGTGCAAGTACATTGTGTTAGTATGATGTATAGTCATAGCTGGCTGGTTGAGGTTTTAACTTGCAATGTGTGCCAGAGGGTCACTTGTGCCAAAGTGGTCAAGAACTTGTCTAAAAACAAAAACGAAGTCTGAAGAATATTCTAAAGCGCAAAGAATCGAATCAGTGACTAACACGATTGCTGCAGTCGCTTAACATGTTTGTCTGTTTGTTTCTTTTTGTTTATTTTCTTAAGTGCAGCCAGAGAATCGAGTCAATGACCAACACGAGTGCGACAGTCGCTTTAACGTTTTTGTCCGTTTGTTTGTTTCTTTTTGTTTGTTGGGTCCATTGTCCAGCTGGGATACCCCGACGGTCTGCTAGCCAAGGACATTGATCGGTATAACATTATGATTGGCGGCGGGGAGGCCCTCCGGATCAAGACTGAACCCAAGGCCCAGGAAGTCCCAACAGGTTTCGAGCTGCCAGACGAACTCTCCGGAAGCCCCATAGGTAACAACGATTCCATGAAATGTTTACAGTATTGAGAGAGCAAATATTCCCTATGTTTTGAGTATCATCATCATCATAAATGTTGTTATTATTCTTATTATTATTATTTTTTTTAGTATTGTTATTATTATTATTATTGTTATTATTGTTATTATTATTATCATTATTATTCTTATTATTATTATTATTATTATTATTATCATTATCATTATTATTATTATCATTATTATCATTAATATCATCATCATTTTCATCATCATCATCATCATCTTCATCATCATCATCATTATCACTTCATCCATTACCCCCCCCCCCCCCCAAAAAAAAAAAAAAAAAGAAGTTTAGGATTAGGGTTAGAGTCTGGGTTAAGATTTATAGGTTCAGGATTAGGGTTAGGGGAACGGTCTGGGGTAATTGCTCAGTGGGCAATTGCCTTAGACCCAGAAAAACAACAGAATACGCCATGGAGTTGTAGAAATCATATTAAATCTAAAGAATACTTAAATAGGCAAATGAATGTATTTTCTTTATACATGTATTGAGGACTACCCCAAAAATCAATGACATCATGTACACAAAAAAAAAAAAATGAGAAAAGAAAATGCAGCGCAGATTTTTGTAGCCACCTGCCTATAATGGACACCTTCCTATAGTGTACCAGAAATTTCCATTATGAACATATGAACATAGGATTTACAACACATGTGGTAGGAGGTATATATATGATTCATTTGTGCAGGTACACTGAATGTTCAATACAGGCAAGAAAATCTCTTTAGAATCAATATTTTTTTTTCAAAGCAGTATATTGTATGGATGTTATTGCACTAGGAAAATGCTCATATACCTGCAAGAATGGGGATTTTGCTTCATTTACGAGAAAGGAAGAATTTGTGGTCCTTGAAATATTATGAGCAAACTCGTCCTTCTGCCGCTCAAGAGGGGATATGAGTGTACATGTACATGATGTCTAAAGTGGCATACATTAAGCTCACATGTGTTGATGTTATAATGAGGAGATTCTTTACTGTGGAAACCATTTTATCAGGCAAGGGGCTGGAAAACGGGCTGCTGTTCTGCACACAGTGCATGGATGTTATACAGTGTGTGTGCATGGATGTATGAATGCATTTCTGTTCTGCCTTCCAAACGACAAAATCATCACATCGAAAATGAATTGAAAAAGAGTGTGTGTTATATGCCCAGTGGGTATTAAAGAAGGTATTTAGAAACAGCAGAGGCTAGAAAGTACCCTCTGTATAAAGTGAAATGTTGTTGTTTTTTAGAAACAGTCAATAACAACAACAACAAAGTTGTTATGCACATTGCACATGAATTCCAGTGGTAGAATGTGTATGTCTATAATACAAGTCATTCTGACGAGTGTGATTGTGAAAGTAGAGATGATTGTATATCAGTGATGCTGATAATAAGTCCAAGAAAAGTTCAAGATGATCAGAATGATAATGGCAGTGACCATGGAAATTATGGTCATGATAATCAATGTTTGCATTTTTTCATACATTACCCAGATAGTCTAACATTAGTCAGAGAATTGTCATAATGCTGATTTTTCCAGCACTCGGTATGTTGTTTTATGGCAGGGCAATAGTTTTGTCCATTATCCCATCACAGTCAATATAAAGAGATTGTACTACCCCTTGAACAGTGTAGGTTTATTATTGTATGTACACCTGAAGGCATACAGTTTCGTGGAAACATTCACAGCTGTAGGCAGCTGTGACCATGCATTGAAATTTAATGCATCTCACACATTGAACTGAATGAACTTTGACACCCACAGAGTTTAATGACCTTGTGATGGGGAGGGGGCATAGGAGATGGGGTTGGGGTGGGGGGAGTCAAACACGTCTTGCGTCATATCTCTTGTCACAAGAGTTTCTTTTTTTTTGAAGGAAGTCCTTTTTATGTATTTATTCAAACTATGCCGGAGCAGAGCTGTGTAAACTGTTGTTGACTTTCCTTATAGCGCCCAGCTTGCCTAATTCACCGTTCTTGGGAGAAGCATGGATGAATTCGTGCCAAATTGGAAACAAAACATGATTACCGTCGGGCACTGCTCCAACCAAAAGCTTCTGTGCCTAGCTCCTTCTGGAGCAACACAAACAACAGAAAGAACATAGGGGCACAGTTTTTGCCAAGTGTTTTTACATAGCTGACAAAACCCTGTGTAATCAGGGTTAGATTTTGTCACTTTTATTATTTTGTTGATCCACAATGTGCATAACTGATGAATCAATATTTTGATATTGATTAGATTTGCATAAATTTTGTCTGCATTTTACTTGAAACCATATTGACTGTAGCATAGTGAATAAATGACCCAAGATATACCCAAATCTTTTAGTGCTCGGCCTCTCACGCTAAACTGAAGTTGCTGTACATGTAGAGAAGACATTATCTTCATGCATTAGAATCACAGTCTTCAACTCCTGTAGACCCTTTTCCCGGTGAAGTCCATGAACATGAGCAGATTAATCTTATTCTATTGTGATGCGATCACTTCAAGCTGCGATTTAGATTTTGGTTGTTGATTTTTTTTTTCAGATTTTACTTCCATAAAACCATTATCACAAAAAAAGAAGAAGAAAAAGAGATTATTATTTTTTTAATAGCTCATTCATGCCCAAAGAGGTTACTTAGGGTATAAACTATGGCGAAAGCATGATAGAGTTTTTCTGTAGAGAGAGATGCATTTATCTGACCTAGCGGCAGCCTCAGATTGGATGATATCGGCCGCTCCGTGGCTACAGGATTTCCATTTGGATGTGTTTTATTAGACCAATATGAGCCATCAGCGGTGAGTGAGGGCATGCTAGTCTATGCAGTGTCAGCAGCAGCAGCCTTGGGTCGCTTCTCTACATAGCCCAGACTCACCAGCTCAAAGATGAATTTCTTTTTGTCAATAGCACCACCAAAAAATTAAGTGTCCCCCTCCAGATTTCACATCCATTGCTGTGCTATGGTTAACTAGAAAGTGATGAAAACTTTCAGTGCATTTTGAAAGTGATTTTGATGTCAAAGGATTATGGTGTCATGTGGATTTAGGAGAGAATTTGAAGAATCTATAACGATTGTGATGCAAGGAACTGCAAAAAATCCCAGAATCAAATTATTTAACTTATGTGTATTAATGGACTGCAATGTATGCCTATGATTTGTCAGTTTGTACAAGCTGATGAAACGGCATTCCTTTTTCTTTCTTTTTTTTGAGAAGGGGGGGGGGGAGTGCAACAGAGACAATCAGTTATTAAATTCAGACTTTATTTAATGGGCGTAACTCTCAATTTCTTATGCCATCCCTGTGGTTCCTGATCGAGAGGTTTTAATCACTCACAGAATTGTCTTACAAGTCCAAATTTGTGAGATATATGATGTTCAGTGGGAGATATAAATCATGGTGCGTGCAGGGCCTGAAAGCTTATCTACATCCGCATACATGCAATCTGTGTTTCAACACAATAGACCATTTCTGTAATGTATTCAGTGGATTGCCGTTATAACAACCACAAAGCTTACCACAGACTTGTCCTACCTATAGCAGCAACTGATGAATGCTAAGCGAATCCTTGCCTGAGAAACTAATAGCAAGGAGCAGGTAAATAAAATGGGTTGTTATAATCAGGCTGGTAGAAAAGAAACATCGTTAATTTCAATACATTACAGACACAGTCTCTACTTTGTGGGGAAAGGGGGTTTGAGGTTGGTGGGAAATCTTGACAAGTAGAGTTCATTGATACCAACCAACGGGAGTCAGTGATCACTGGTACATAGTGACTTGATAGACTAGATAGCCTTTGTAGTATTGAGTTTGATACCAATTTCTCTGTTCTGCATAAGCTGTTATATACAGGTAATGACTCAACTGTACAAGGTTATGTAAGAATATTAGAGCAGTGGAAGTAGGCCCTATGTTTTATATCAAGGAAGACAGAGAAAGTGAAAGTAAACAAGGAAAAGAGGTGACAATGTGATCTTTTTTTTATAAAGTGCCATTTCATCTTGCCCTTGTTGAGACATATCTCAGTGAGAGACCCCGTCTGTCACTGATGTTCCTGTCTGTCTGTCTGTCTGTTGATATGTGCAAGACAGGTGATGACATCACAATGCATCTTCAGAACAATAGCCATCACCGCAACTGGGGAAACGGTGCAGTTTCCTGAGCAGGTTTTATCAAGTATTAAAATATCTTTACAACTGATTCTGCCTGCAGTGCTTGGTGATGACGATTCATGTCACCTGCATCTTTCATTTTTTTTTTTTTTTGTTTTGTTTTCTTCTATTTTTTTTTTTTAAACATGGACTTCAATTTTCTTGTTCTTGCTACATGTACATTGTATGTTACGTTAGGCAATATTGCAGACAAACTCTGGGATAGTCTTGTAGAAGGACGATGGCACAATTTTGTGACAAATGCTGGTTTTTGTGCTATTAAACATACATGAACACTTATTTGTCAAAGCAAAAGAGATCAGAGCATTCAAATCACCTTTGCATGAGGGGACATAGATGAACATGTCATGTGAAAGTAGTTTTCACATTTGATTTGATACAAATAAAGTCCCTCTGTTCAGAAAAATACAGGAAAAAAAAAAGCCTCAATAGAGTATAATAGAGTAGAAGTGCCATCACATGAAAAGTGCGCACACACACACAAACACACATGCTTGCTACTTTCCATGCCTATCAAAGTAATATTTTCAGCTGCACTTCCACAGCATGCATGTGCAAAAGGTCTGGTCGTGCAGACTAGTTTGTACAGTAGTTAACCTGCGATGGCCGAGGAAAGTAAGGAAAGTAGAGAGTGAGTGAAAAGAGCTGCCCTGATTGGACGGTTTGCTCCGAGTCTAGTGAGGTAGCGTGAGGGAGGGTGATAAGTGTGCCCAGGATGCGGGGTGGTTCTATCGCTGGCCCACACCTGTTTCCGCCCAGATCCTGTTTTTGTCAGCGGGCCAAGCAAATAAGAAAGGGGAGGGTGGGCGGGAGGGAGAGGGAAAGATAGAGTGAGAGAAGGAGAGAAGGGAGTTTACTGACAAGGCTTGACCTATGACCTTCCAAAGTGTAGGTCACGAAAAGGCTTGACTGTTATCGTCAACTTCAGATCCCTATCAAATCTCCGTGTCCATTCACAACTTTAAAAAAAAAAAAAAAAAAAAAAAAAAATCCTTCCCTGATCTCCGGCTATGAGCCCCAGAGAAGTATTTCTGGTACAAATGCACTTCTCACGTACCCTGTCTCATTAGATCATGCAAGTTGTTTATCATCATTCACCTGCCCGCTTGCTTTTAAACAATTTGTCTTTCCTCAAATTAGATGTCATATGCTCCATCCTTAAAGAGCAGACAGGAAGGTGTTTTTTTTTTTATTATTATCATTTTCTCTTTGTTTATAAAAGTTTTCAACAACAGGGCAAAAAGTTGCACATATTTTTTATTTGTGGAATATTGATAAGTGAAGCAGGTGGGATGGATTTCTTTGTTGTTGTTTTTTTCTTTTTTTTATTATCAATGCCTGGAAGATGACTTTGGTGTCTTTGGTTGCATTTATCAACTCACTTCTGGAGAAGAATTCAGGTTTCCAAACAACTTTCAGGGAGTTTTAGGCAGTTGATAAATGCAAAGTTGTTTTGATTATGGGGTTAGAAACACGTTTCTGAAATGCACACCCCCCCCCCCCCAAAAAAAAAAAAAAAATGTGATTGAACATGTTTGATCCTGAAATGCATTTCTGCAGAGTCAATAATCGCAAAGTTGTTTGAAACACATTTATAGTTCAGACCTAATGCCAACTACAATTGTACGCCTCTCTGTTCCACGGGTCAAACTGCGAAATGGAGTTGTGCAGTGACTAGGTCTCCCAATCAACTTATAACAGAGTTAATGCAACAACTCAAGAAACGCAATCCAAAGTTGTTTACAAACGCGTTTTGATAGTGGGTATTGAAACAGCATTTCAAACATATGGAAGTTGATAAACACAGCCTTTCTTACACTGATCATCATAAATTTCACCAACAGAACTGAGATTTGAAGTATGGAAAAGACAATCTAGACATCAAAAAACCTTAAACAAACATTTTTCTGTCATATTCAGTGGAGGAAAGTGGTAAAATTTTCAGCATAGTTTCAAGACAGCAAAATATACTCGGACAAATATTCTATGAAAATTAGCAATTTTGCAATGAAATGGTGCTAATTCAAAATTTTTTTGGAATAAGTCATGTTTGAACTTTCAAGATATAGAGATAATCCTTTTAGAAATAAGTGTTATCATACCCGAACAATGAGAAAGTTAATCAGAATGAATAATTTTTTTAAAAATACATGTATGGAAAGCATTATGATGAAAGTTGTGTACATTGTTGAAAGACTGCTAAAAGTGGATTAGTGTTTGTAGTAGATCTATGTAGTGGTACTCCGCCTGACTCAGATCTTTGGAACATAAAGTCATTAGCGCAATCACAAAGACATACTTCTCTTGAGCAAAAGTGAATTCAGTAATATTCTATTGTACAACCATTAAGATGGTGTAGGCATACCATCCACATTACAATCGTGCGATCAGTGTGGCTTGTTAGGATGTTTCCTGGAAGATGTAATGATCTTTGTTTTGTTTTGTTTTTGTTTCTTTTTTGGCCCAAGTGGCTTTGATACTGTCACTGAACTGGTCGTAGCTCTCTCTGTATAGGGTAGGCGGTGTAGTGATTATTTTGTGATTTTCTGGTTCTTTTTTTAACAGTGTTATTTCAGGAAGGAAGACGAGGCCAGGTAGGTTGCTACATACACTAGCCGACGAATTCACTCGTAGTTTTCCGTGGCTTGCGAAAGCTGTGACAGATACTGTCACGAGGGTTTGTGGCTGTTTTTGTCACTTTGGAAACTGCTCAAATACCGAGCCCCGTTGCTAACTCATTGTTGAGTCACGGTCGTTGTGAACTGACTGTCTTCGCCAACTCTTTTTTGTCAAAATGCCAAGGTTTACCATAACCTCGGTGCGTGCAGTTTCTACAGGTGACTAGCAGGATTACACAGTCTGTGTTGGATATGCTCTGTACACTACAGGCATATAATGTACATGTATTTTATGAGTGTACACAATCAGGTGTGATCCGTATGTGTATGTTAAACCATGGATCATATCTAAAATGTTAATGATGGTCATTCACATTAATTTTATTTTACCACTTTTTTAATGAGCCATTTAAAGCCATAGTTATTCTCGAATAAACATGAGAAACATTGCAAGGTATGAAGTTTACGCATACGTCATAGAAATTTAATATGTAAATGTAGCAAAAACGTTAGAGAAAACAGACATACAAATCCAAAGTTTGAATAAATTTTTATTAAACTAAAGAATTTCATTTGAAGAAAATGTAGGAAAGACATATCTTTGAGCAAGACATCGGTATAATTCGCTCCTATTTATTGCACATTAATAACAAAATGACTTTGATATTATCCAAAGTTGGGGTTTGTGTGTGTGTGTGTGTGTGTGTACAATTAATGTATGGCAGAATCGCATTGTATCAATACAGTGTTTGGTAAATTACTTCTTGATTCTTTGGCTTTTTGACTCCATGTATATTAATGTTAAGTCACCAAAACTTCTCAGATTAGTTTGATGCCAAAGGTTGTTATATTATTTTTAATCTCTTATTATCCTATGCAGATATGCATACACCAAACAGATTGATTATTCCGATGGAATAACACATATTAGCTCAAGATTTTCTGAATCCTATAAATGTGAGACTTTCTGACAGATCTCATTTCTACCCAAATTTTACTCAAGCATGATTTCATAGTAAAAATTCACAAATTGTTGTTCCGTTTTACAAGTACTCCTATTCCTAGTGCTAGTAGATAGAAGTATTCCTGACGTTTCTTTCTCTTTTTAGTATAATCTCTTTGATTGCATTTTCATTAAAATCAGAGGTTACATAATGACCACAATTTTAATCACGTGATGTATGCGAACACTACACAGATTCCTTCCGCCCGCTGCGCTGAAATAAACCCATAAACTACGAAACGACCGGATTGCTCGGTTGAAGATGAATGCGTCCTGTTTGACGCTCACTAAGGACCGCTGCACTCTTTTTCCAGGCCTGCTGATCTGTGATAGCTTTCGTCTTTCGCTCTCTTCCTTTTTAATGAGGGCGGGGATGTAACCCACCAATTTTCATAAACAGGTTTTATACCAACCATTGTGGTTTGCTTGTATCAAATGAGGGGGTTATTAACTCCCAAAACTCCAAAGAATGGGGGACAAGAGATGATTGATGGGTACCAAAGGGGTCCTGTCCCAATTAGATGCTCACATGACCATCCAAGCGCAGTGTTGGGGGGAGACAACTTCTGACCGGGGTCAAACGGTTTTTTGACTGAAAGAGAGAGAAGAGAAGCCAGTGGAAATTATTGCTCTGTTTGGTGCAATGGCATTAATAAGACAAACAAGCAGTACTATGGTTTTAGTCTGCTGACAAGACCTAGCATACAAGCAGAGAAGATACCACAGGCGAGGGGAAAAGGAAACACTTCTCATTTATGGAATATCACCAGTGCAATGCAGCATTTGAAAGCATTTCTTTGATTGATTTTTCTGCACTTTCTGCAATTGAGCAAACCCTACTTTAAGTAGCTACATGAGTTGATGCAGCAGCGACTGTTCAGGTTAGTACACCTTAGACTTTTTGTGCAGTGGGAGTCAAACATCATTCAGACAATTCAAGAGAAGTATATTTTGTCTCCATGTGCACTAACCAGAGGATGAATGCTATTCGAGAGATGTCATCATCTGTTGATCAAAAACCATATCCTCGCAGGGGAGGTTTGGAGTCCATACATTTTGATGATTTATCAAGATTTACTCTGGTTCATAGTTCATTTTCACAGTGTCTGTGATAAGTCTTCAGTAAAATATCTGTAGAAGAAATAATTCCAGTGAGATAATTTGTAAATGTAAGGGGAGAAATAATGCCTCAATTTTTATTTTTTTTTACTTCTAATCCTTTACTGGAGTAAGTTTGATTCTTACCCAGCAAAGTAAGTTTGCCCAAAAGGATGACTTGTGTCATGGTGATTCTTCTTATTTAGTCTGACTTTGCCCAAGTTCTGAGCAAACTTGTATTTGTTTTCAGCGGGTCTGATGATGAAGACTGGGCCGCAAAGATTTTTGAAATGTTGCAAACTGGTTATAGTGTGTCAGTAACTAAAGAAAGCCATCATCATCGCTCCTGGGGCTGCCAGTGAATAGGGACTTCGTCGGCCCCGCCCCAGCTTCCGGATTGTGGTTTTAAGGTTTTCCAGCAGTGGGGGCACCCTCGTGACCCTCGTACGAAAAGGGGGTTCACCCGCTGATTATCACGCTTTTTTTTAGGAAGCTTTTCGTCTCTGAGGATGCTAGGTGTTGTTGTGAGCTATGAAAGGAAATCGTCCATCTCTCCAGCTTGTCAATAGGGTGGGTAAAGACACCATTGTCATTCAATCAAATACCCCCACATTTGATTGGGGTTGGAAATTGTGATACATTCAAATTTTGGTACCTTTTTTGTCAGTGGGAGGGCAGTGATTAATCAGTGGAATACTGACGTTCTGTTTATTGTATGAATATTTCATCCTGAAGCCGTTTTTTTCAATTCTTTATCCTTTAGAGCTTTGTGTGTCACTTCGTTCTGTAAATTATGAGATTCTCCGATCAATATCTTCTTTTTTTTTCAAAATATATTTACGACACCCATGGCTGTTTGTGTTTTTACTTGTCTGGTTTTTTCAGTACCCAAATTCTATGCATTGCATCACATCTGCATATATTTTCCTTCCTGTGTAGTAGTCTATTTTGTTATGACTTCACCATTCTTTTTCTGGCAGTATTATTCCATTGGTTCTACCACTTCTAGCCTGCCAGCAAGGGTTGCTGATATTCAAATATATTCACATGGAAAGGTGATATAGAGAGTCAAAGACAGGAAGGATGTTTGCCAAATCTGTGTCAAAGCCCTTTGATATGCAAATCAGCAAATTCCTGCCGTGGACACTCTGTGGAATGCAGCGAGGATAGAATTTTAAGATAAAATCGATAAAGCGCCCTCCCCTGCTTTGTCTCTTTCACGAAAGAGACAAAGCTGTGCAGAGCGGAAACTACAGTAAGAAGGACCAGCGCTGTGCCATTGAGTGGTGTTACCACTCTCAGAGGGCATTGACCTGGCATGTGTGGGGATGAGCCCTGGGTTCAGCCTGTTGTCGTGGCAATGAGGAGGCGGGGCCTATCTGGTCTTACTGTCTGGCTTAGGAGATCAGTGGGGCCTGGTCTTGTATTAATCTGCTTTTCATATTTTGTCCTTTTTTTTTCTGAACCAGAGCATGGCTGCGTGGAAGAGGTAAACAGGGAGTTCGATGCCAGTTCACAATGCACACTTTTTTTTTGTTTCATGGAGTTACAATGACATAAAGCATGAAACAGCTGTTTGCTTCAAATCGTCGACAATATTCTCTGAATGTGGTGGAATCGGCTAGCACAGGGATATGGGCCTAATGCCCCATGACTGTGTGTAAGGATGTTGACTTTTGATGTCTACTCATTAATGCATGAGTAAAGCAACATACAAATGTATTTATCAGTTCTGCGTATTCATGTGTGGGGTGGAGGGTCAGTCAGTGTGTTGTGTAGCCACCTGTCCATGCCGTGATAATTGCAGTTGATAGCTGTACACCATGTTGTTTTTGCTACTAAACTCACCGTCTCATACACGATGAAACGTCGTAGCTATTGTCAGCTCCCCTTAGAGCCTCAGAGATGTTACGACATGATTATGCGCAACAAAACCATTGTCGCTTTTTCAACCCAGGGGCTGATGGCAGTTCATAGGTTTGGCGGTTTATTTTTGACCCGGGCTTTAATTAATATGTCCTTCTGGGCTGGGCGCTCTTCACTTTGCGGCCGCCTGCAGTGTGAGAGGAGTAAACAGAAAGTCAGGGTGGTGTGGAGGCTGCAAATGGGACACTGTTTGTGATCATGCTGTAATCTTCGAGATTAACCTCACGAATATCACTCCAGTGATCAGCTGCAGCAAGTTCCCACAAGGTTGCCTGGTCCATACATACTACACATAGCGATTGACGTGTCTGATGTACAATCTACACTCCCTTTAGTACTGTATTCCGTATTTCTGTGAAGTCACTTTCAGTTTAATTATTTACCTGAGCATACAGTAGCATGATTATCACCATTATTTATTGACTGTTACTGTACCTACATGTAGTAAAAAGCTTATTAAAATTGTTATTCAAATAGTACAGTACTGTTGGAGAGAATGCAATATAACACTGAAGATCTGCACTCTGATATCCTGTATTGTTTCATTTAAACCACACAGTACTGATCGAAAACTATTCATGAAGTATTAGAGATAGCTCATGCATGTATTTGGGTTTGAACAGAGTGCTACAATATTTTACAACATTAACTTGAAGAGTAAAACTGATCAAACTTAAGTGTTGGACCTGCCAGTCACACTCACTTCATTTATGCACACTGAAATCCATTCTACATGTGTACTCATGATATGTCATAAATCTCTCTTTTCTTTTAAGAATTCACTTTCTGTCAATATGATTTCAGTATTTCATCCTAACTGTTTTCATTATTAGTGTAATAATTTGCTTTGTTTGGCAAGATGTTATACATATCATGGTAGGAATTTAAAAAAAAAATCATCTCTTTGTGAATACTGTCAGTGCTATGAAGCTGGTGATGAAAATGCATTGTATAAATACTAGCGAAATGGGTCTATTTAAAGGTATGCTTCAGAAAGTTTTAAAGTTTGACTTCTCTTCCCCCCCCCCCCCTCCACACCTACAGACCTCCACCCGGCAGTGCCCCCACCCACCCCTGGCACCAACGCTCTCATGAATGCCTGCCTGAGAGAGAGCTTCAGCAGCTTTAAGAAGGAGCAGGAGCGTCTTGGCATCCCTAAAGGTGAGAAGAGAGCCCTCCACCCTTCCAAGATGCGTTGCCTCGGTAACCGAGCTGCATGTTGAGAAGGCAAAGACACAATGTACTGCGAAGTGGGATCTCTTTTTGTGACCATGATTAGGACTAATTATACATGAGAGTTTCCTGTCGAGTTCACCTCTAATTTACTTGATTTTGCCCACTTTGCTACTAATTTTCTGGTTGAAAAGTTTTAAAAGTTGAAAAATACAGACATGCCATTGATCAGCTCAACATTGAAGAGCTGAATATGCTTCTCAAGATCACCCAGTATTTTGGACAGCAATCTATTCTTCATTAATCCTTCATTCTCATTTACTAATTTGGCAGTTATGATCTTCTGCCCTGTTTGTTGATTTTATAGTCAGAAGAGAAAATCTTCATTGGAAGACCATCTTGCTTTTTTAGGGTTGTCTTCCTTTGGCCCTCTCAGATCAGCAGTCGTAAAATGTCATCCTATTCTACATGATACTCCTACCTTTGGGTGTGATGAGGTTGAGTTCAAGAGTTGATTTTTTTTTAAATCCGGATGTTGCCTGTACTTTCCTTCCTTCACCCCCTAGATCCCTCACAATGGACGGAATGCCAGGTGGTCGCCTGGGTTCTCTGGGCCATCAAGGAGTTCAGTCTGGAGGGCGTGTCCGTCACCAACTTCCGCATCAGCGGGCGGGACCTGTGCAGCCTGCCGAAGACCGACTTCTTGAGTAGAGCGCCCCCCTTCATGGGCGACATCCTGTGGGAACACATTGACATGCTCAGGAAAGGTGAGCTTTGCCTTTGAAACCGGCCAATCAGGGTAGAGTCAAGTTTTCAGGGAGCATGGTTTGTTTGTCTGTTTGCAAAATAAAGTTATGAACGGATTTGGATGGAATTTTCAGGAAAGGTTGATAATGACACAAGGAGCAGACGATTAAATTTTTGACAGTGATTCGGATCACTGTCTGAAAGTAGGACTAGAATAAACATGTATGGTGGACATCAATATGGGTGGAAATGAGCAGCTTGGTGTACATGTTTGATTTCGGAGTGCCTTCTACTTTCTTATGAGATCTGTTTGTGAAGTTGAGTCAATTGTATCTTTAAAAAATATATACAAACTGTATATATATATATAAGAACACAGTTACAAATTTATTTTATCAAAATTTTATTTAGTTTTGCTTGTTAATGACAATGCATCAAAATAATGATTGTTATTGCACCAAATCTGTTTGTAGTTAGTTTATAGGCAACAAGGAAAGGGAAATCAAACTTTAATTCACTGCAAGCGGATGATATAACCGAAAGTTTGTCAGAGAACACAGTGGTAATGAGATGCATGTCTTGACTTCCCTCTGCCACTTTGAAGAACTCAGGTGTTCGTTTTTTTTCCAAACATTGAGCCCTGGAATCTGGCCGATGTGTATTAATGGTGACATCCTCCCCTCCACCCTCTCCTTGCACACAGAATGCGACCCGTCCAACATTCCAGCCCAGTCTCCAGCCTCCACACAGCCAGCGGCGACGACCACCACAACCACCACTTCGGCCGCCCCCGTCTCTTCATCGCCGCAGTCGATTAAGCTGGAGACTGTCAGTTCGGGCTATCTCAACACGACCTCCTGTATGCCGAGACTGGATGACTTCTTAGCACAAGGTATCTAAGAGTGGCATGGTGCACGTCGCTAGGCTGATGCAAGTCAAACCAATCTATGTGCATGCTTTTCCGCTTTTACTTCTTTTCCTGGGTAAAATTTTTAGTTTTTACTTACTCCATGCAAACCCTTGTATGCCAAACCGAGGCAACTTCGTACGGCAATAGACAGAAAACTTGTAATGTGCTTATGATTATTAACCATCGTTGTGCATGTCAAGAAATAGATATCTTTGGGAGAATGTAGCTTTGGTTGCCTTAAAACTAGTACAAAGACCTATGTTTGTAGGTATATGGAGATTTTTGGATCCACCCGTCAAATTTATCAAGAGTTCATGGCTGTTCTAACTACTGTAAAAGTGGATATTTTCGCACGACTAATTTTTTGCGCTTGGCCGGGTCAGAAGAGTTTCACATGATTTTAATTCCGCGGAATCAAGACGTCACGCACAGGAACATATGGCAAGCAAAAATATTAGCGGGGTTTTATTTTCGCGCTAGTTTCTGGTTGTGCGAAATGCGCGAAAATTTCAACACCGCAAAAATTTCCACTTTTACAGTATAATATTGTTTGTAAGCTTTTTCCTAATTGCCAAGATTAGACAACTTCCTTGAACAAAATGTCATTCAAGGAGATTACTTACATTTTATCTACAAACTCATATCATAATCTAAAGCAAGCATGAAAGAGACCCATGGATCACTAGCAATATTTTTGTTCGTGTAAGGTAGACTCATTACTGACTCAATTTAGTCAAAACTCAAAATCTCAGATACAGACAGTTTCATCTACTTTCCTGTGCTGACTTTGATAAATAAGATACATTCAATCTATAGAAGCTGTCATGTACAATGCAGTATAATAATTAGAGCTGACAGTGCTATAGAAATCAAATTGTTGTCAAGAGTGACTACATTGAGGATCGTCCTTATTTAAAAGCCATCTAGGGTTGAGGTGTTCACTAGTCCCAAGTAAACACAAAGGAATGGAATAAGACATGAATAGTACAGTTTTGAAGTATACCTCCCATGGCACTATGAAGTGATGTAAAATGTCTTTGAAAAGAAGAGACCTACTCCAAGCCGTAGGGAATGCAAGGGCAGTGCACTCAGATTTGTGAAATATTGCTACCGAGCTTCTCCCCCTGATATTCATATTAGCGATGTCAGCGCAATTAAAACTGCTTACAATAACAGTTTGCAACTAGTGTAGCACTGCGAGACTTAGTAACCATGGCGATATGACCTTGTTTCTCGATCTTCATCACTCTCATTTCAAACGCATCGAGTAAAGACAGTCTGCTTCTGAGCAGAGTGTGATATCGGATTAGCAGAATTTTAGACGTCTTAATGAGTATTTCCTGTAACTTACAACACGTGACAGGGACCGTCTTATGTCTTGCCTTACGACTTTTGGCCAAAACACGCTGGATCAAGTGCGTAACCCTGCCCTGTATGAAACCCATCATCTCATATCAGAGACAAATGCAGGCCAAGATATGGTTCTTTTTCATCATCAACTCATCGTTTTCACAATGTAATACTGTACCAAACTTTCCACCAACTACTGCAATGTTCTTTAGTTGCTATCAATTTCAAGTTTTCCAGAAAGAAATGTTGTCTTCACTGTTTTGTTCAATATATATATCAAACATAATGTTGGTATTAAATGTCCTCCAGGATCATACAACTCTATCTTTCCCAACAAATTGAAAAATATAGCGTTGACAAACACGTTTGTCTCTGTCTTCATAGTACAAATAAGAAATTTGTTGAAGCAAGTTGCTGTCATATGACCATGAAGGCCATTTTATCTGCATGCCATTAAGGTTGTTATTTTATTACGTTTGTTTGATTACACGATGTTTGATGATGGGTATACAAACTTATTTCATTCATTTTTTAAGCCAAATTTGCTCTGACCTGTTGCATAAACAATGCACTACTTTTATCAACAGTAGCATTTAAAAGCAGTAGAAAAATGAGCAGGATTAGGAGTAGTAGAAGTAGCTTCCTACCGTCAGCAAGTGGAAATATTTAAGTTACTTGGAAAAACTTTAGAAGGGTATTGGGCATTGTTTAAAGATAATAAAAAGTTTTGGTACCTCAAAAGTGTCCTTGAATTTCCTTGTCTTAGTTTGTGTTTCAGGTTAAAGTACCTTTCATATAACTAACACTGTGAGACTTACTCGCCCCAAAGTGCTTTCATGTCTTAGTAATCATGCAATTAACTGCGATCAGCAGCCCCATACGCATAGCGACCAGCAGTCCCATACGCATAGCGTAATCGAGCTTCGCATTGTAGCATTCAGGATCATGACAGATTTAGTATCGCAGGGTAAATGTCAACTTAAAATCCCATAAATTCTTCAATTTGAAGACTTACCAATTAACTTGAAGTATTGAAAACAGGCTTCGGGCAACGTTTGGTTCTGCCTATAGTCCCTTTCTGTTCGAATTGATGACTGAATGTGACTCGGTCGACAGGACCTTAGGAGAGCTACATACAATACACTGAATACTACAGCCAGTGCATGCGAACACATCTGTGCACACAAATTTCAAATCCATGAACGGATAAGATGTTTGTGTGCGCATGCGCTGGCCATGGTATCCAGTGTATGTAGCTCTCCCAAGGTCCTCTCGACCGAGTCACATTCAGTCATCAATTCGAACAGAAAGGGACTATTGGCAGAAACAAACGTTGTTCGAAGCCTGTTTTCAATACTTCAACTTAATTGGTAAGTCTTCAAATCGAAGAAATTTTTGGATTTTAAGTTGACATTTACCCGCGATACTAATTCTGTCATGATCCTGAATGCTACAATGCGAAGCCCCATTGCGTTATGCGTATGGGGCTGCTGGTCGCAGTTAGCTATGCGTACAATGGGCTGCACGCTGCTGGTCGCAGTCAGTGGTTTCGTACAATATTTATCGACGCTGGTCAGCGTCGGCTCTGGTACGAAACCATTATTGCATGATTACTAAGACATGAGAGCACTTTGGGGCGAGTAATTCTCACAGACAACGTACTTTAACCTGAAACACAAACCAAGACAAGGAAATTCAGGGAAGCTTTTGAGGTACCAAAACTTGTTATTATCTTTAAATAAGATGCTCATCCTTAAGAAGCTCAATTAAATGCACTAGCAGAGCATTTAACAAGTATGTTCCTATGATATTTAGTATGATTTGTATTCTTGAAAAGAGAAGAATATTTTCATTAAATGCAAAAAAGGCTGTCTTTTCCTAAAAATTTCATTTAGCATGCACAGTGATAACAATTTTCTCATTTCTAAGCCAAAATGTGATTGTAGCTGTAAAAATGCGTTGTTACACTGCATTAGTATATTTGTTAATAGGCAGAGGTTGGCACCCCTCCCTGTACACCATGTATGTGCACACAAGTTATGTACAGTATAATCAGGCAAGAAAAAGCAAATGAACTTCCCAATGAGCATCCCATGTATAGCTACTAGCTGAAAGTTTGCTTCTTGCAATGTAGTCAGAATCGATTGGGTGTTATCTCATTGAAACCTACAAGAGGAAACTACGGGTGTATTTTTATCTTCTGCCTGCTATTCCTGGTGGCATAGAGGGATGTGACTCCTGCGGATTGCCCACTAAAAAGATTTTAGGGGAAAGATAACAACAGGGTCAGGTTAATCACTAAAGACAATCCCTAATCTCAAGACTACAACACTATGATGGAGCTCCCAATGTCCACAATACTGGATGCTGTCCTAAATATCAGCAGGCTCTGCAAAGGAAACGTGGCATTTAGTGTTGACATCTGTTATTCTTTGATATGCAGTATTGCCACATCTTGGTTTCCAACACTGCCATTTTGAAGATGATTACTGATACACCACCTATATTTGTGTATTATTATTGTTAACTATTATCATAATTATCAGTGTGTTATTATTAATGTCTTTATTTTGTTTTGTTATCATTATCATTATTATTTTCATTTTCAATTTACCTATATTCAAATATCAAAGTTTTTTACATACTTATGACCATATCATTGTCAACCAACAAAATTAACAAATAGTTATCAGTGTAGTTTACTGTTGAAAATTTATATCATACACATGATCAATACTGCCTGAGGGTTTTTTTTTTTTTCTTTCCGTAAGTGACAAAGTAGAAGAAACTGCAACCAGATATTTGTTTTTCTCAAATTATTTGTTTTCCTCAAATTATTTGTTTTATCACTGAAAAACCACAAAATAGAATTTCAGTGCTAACACGATAACAAGTTTTGACATCATTCAGAAACCGTGCAGTGATGCGTTATTAACAAGACTCCTGTTCAGGAGAAACATTTCACACAACACACAGTGCACCGGACGTGCGTCGGTAAATACGAGGAGGTAGTGTGCTTTCTAGCCCGAAAAGGGGAATGTTATTGGCGTGAAGCTTGGCTCGATCCAAATAGGCTCGTAACGCCTCTCCAGGAAGTTTGTTCAACTGACATTGGTTGAACTTCCTTGATGGATGTGATAAGACAGTAGTCAGAAGTGCCACCACTTCAGTAAAACCTTTTGTCAGGAAAAGACTTTACACAACTTAAACATAGTAGTTCCCTCACAGGTCATGATGCGTGTGAGTTGTTTTGCCAGCGGTTCACTCCCAGCTGGGTACTTACTAACCCAGTGACCCCTTAATAACCATATTGTTACTTTGATTACTCTGCTACTGTACATTATGTACAAGGCAGTTTCAAAGTGATCGTCTTGAGATGGTCCACAGAATTAAACCTGTTTCTTGAATATAAATCTAGTGCATGTGAACAGTGTTATGCACTGCAACATTTTAGTATATGTATACTTATCTCCGTATGCCAAGCAAAATGGCATTCAAGACTATCAATAAACAAGCGCACACCATTGGTTGGTTTAGACAACCAGTTAGGCTCCAATGATTATTGTAATCCATACAGTTTGCTGCTTAAACAAGTTTAAGACTTAAGATTTGTTGTGAAATTTATTTCCCGTGAGATGAAGCAGTTAAAAAACAAATAAACATGGGGAAGGGGGTCAGTAGTTTCATGCTTGTTATTTTCTATGACTTTCTCTAAAAAAGTTTTCTCCTTTGTGCATTTCCAATTTGAGCCAGCACACTGTTTTGAGAGGGCATTGTTTTTTTTTCCAGAGGATTTGTTGTGCTACAAGATTTCTGTTCTGGTGTAAATCATCTTTAATGGAGTGTAAGAATACATCCTTATCACAACGTGTCCGTTTTGAGCATGCTGCGTAACACGGTTGGTCCTTGGAAAGGGAAGAGAAAACATGCCCGAAATAAGACTCAAGGACTACATGTAGTCAAAAAGGGAAAGTCGAGAGGTGTTTGTCACGAGCGGATATTTTGTTTGGTGGTGGGATAGCTAGGCATTGATACCAGTGAAGAAGAGGAAGTTGGGAGTTCCTGAACGTCAGAGGCTCATTCCTCTGGTCTGCAGACCAGGTTAAGCCGAGAAACAGGAAGAGTGGGAAGACCCGATATAACAGATTCATTTCACCCAGCCACACGCTCTGGGCGTACTCTGCCTTTCCTCATTCATAAAAAAGAACAAAACAAGCTGGATGATAAAACAATCCTCGTGTGGTGTGTTGTGGTGTGTTCGTGTGTGTGTGTGTGTGTGTGTGTGTGTTTTCTGATTTATCTCTCTGTGGTTTTTGCAGGCCAGAGTGTTAAGTTTCCCAAACATTCGTTCTATCTGTTCTCCCCACTGTTGCTGACTGCTACGCGGCACAGCTGGTCTAGTTAGTCAAGTGCTGGTCCTTAGAGCCACTGGGAGTCAGTGGGAGTGCCTCTTGAGATACTGTCATTGAGTCTCTTTTGATGCTATCGCGACGCCTTTTTGTTAAGGGGCTGCCGCGATCATATTGTGTGCAGCTATCATATCATCTGGCGTGTGAATTGTTCGCTTACAATGTGTGAAATATTGGACAGGACGTGACAGAAACCTTTTCACTGCATGTCAGATGAAAGCCCTCGAGTGTACCTGCTGACCGAAACAATAAACTCTGCTGCCTGGTTTTCCGATTTCCTGTGCTTCTTTATTTTATGCAAACAAATGTCTCTTCCGTTCATCCGACCAGAACCCAGGATGTATCCACCTAATTGTTACTACGGTATGTTACACTTCCACTTGAGAAACTTAGGAATCTCTTTCCTGTAGTAAGGAGTTTTGGTCAGTTCCGTTTCCAAAGAAGTTTGCCGCCGTTTAGATATCAGAGGCTCACTTTATCGGGTTCGTTGTAGCTGAAGTTTGTGATGCAGTTGCTTGGCAACAGAGTGGTATCATTTTTTGAGTGAGACGATGACTTATCGGCCTGTTGTGAGGCATGTGACTGCTCCTGGAAAGGAACCTGGATTATTTTAGCCAAGAGAGGATGGATGAGGCTCATGCGGCTCTTGGTGTTTTGAAATGTGAAAATGTAGTGAACAGGATTGCACCAATGTGTCTCACTCCCGACAGATATTTGTAACATTTCCTTTTCGAGAGTTTTGAAAACTGACTGGTTATCTGAACCTCTGCTGCCTACACAAGGCGTACCTGGCTCTCTGCCTATCCCAGTCTAATCAGTTCTTACCAGTTTTGTGATGTGCCATGCTAGTAATGAAATTGATTGATATTTTCATTTTCCTTTTTGCTTTCAAGTCATACCTGATGCAAAAGCACAGACAGACGGACAGACAGATAAACACAGACCAGCAGACTATTCAAGTTTCTACCATTTTTGTTGGGTTGGGTTTTTCTTGTTTAAGTGAATTTCAGCAGCATCTTTTCATAAGCTATAGGGTTTATTTGCTTTTGTAATCCATGTTGTATTTATTTCTAAGATGAGATGATCAATGCTCACTCACCAAAAAATATATCCCACTCCACCCACTCACCAGGTTTCTCTGTAGACCAGCCCCAAGCGGTGCCAGTCTCCGCCCCCCAGTCCTCCGGCTTCAGCGATGGCATGTACCAGGTCTCCGAGTCCCTCCAGACGCTCAATGAGTTCAACGCCGAGGACATCCTCAACATCAAGCAGGAGGACACGGGCAGCAGCTCGGACTACTACAGCCTCGAGTCCTCGCCCAACTCCAACCAGCACTTCCTGGAAACGCCAACGCCCGAGTGCTACAACAACCCCCTCATGTACGAACCACCCATGCCTTACTTTAGCGGCCACAGTACATTCAAAGGTGAGAGTGAACCCATACCTTCTAGCAGCACTAACACCATGGGGCCCTCACCCCCACCCCCACCCCCCCATATATCCATAGAAAGCTGACCAAAGTTGAAACTGGTCCAACTTTGCCAAATCGTTGATAGAACATCTTAGTGTCAACCTGTCTTATAGTTTGTACAAGGTGGCATAATTTTCTCACAAAATTCTCTGCAAGGACAAATTGGGTGAGGTTCTTTTCAATACATGTTAAATCAAAGTGACACGTCAGCAAAGATTTGAGTGAATCAGGCAAGTAAGTACCAAGTAAGCTTCCTACACAGTTTGACTTTCTTAGAGTCATCCAGTGTGATGGGGGGGGGGGGGGGAGACTTTGGGGACGTCGTGGTTACGTGACCAAGCCAGCTATTTCAAGGTTCCCTTGGGACACCACATCAGTTGACTCACTGACATCCCAAGTTGTCGAAGCCTTCTGAAGACTCATCTTTACACTCTGTGCTCAATTTTACGTTGGAAATCTGATGCTTTTGTGGCATTGCTTTCATTCGATTCATATTTATCTTCTGGATGTAATCACTGGGAAAAAATTTCATCAGAACACCGAGAATTGTTCTTCAGTTTGTGATGAAATCGATTTTGTTTGTTGTCACCGTAAGTGCTGAAATCAGGAGAACTGGTACCACAATCATACAAGATTGGTAGAGGCTCACTCAATCCTTAACTTGTGATTAATATAGCAGTACCAAAAGTTAGTCAACTTTACAGAGTGCTAGCATTATTAAAGTAGAGCAGGGCTCATGGCACTGGTATTCCTTTGTGGGTGACTGTTGAAGGAATGGTGTGCGGTCCATTTACGGTCACTCTTCCGGATCGTGCCCTCCGTCCGGGCTTCAGCTGAGACATGGATCCATATAGTCCCTGATCTTTGCTCTACTACTTGATAATCTTCCCACTTACATGTTATGGACCAATGCATGCATGCGTTGACATCTAATCAGTAGCACAAAAGTGGTAGAGACTGCAGAAATCGCACCTTGCAATCATCCCCATCTACTGGCATGCCTGCAAGGTAGAGTTAACATCTAACTGAGTACTGGTAGTCACGTTTATGAGATGGGCCACCTTGGACTACCCTTTGGCATACAGAACATCAAGTGCACAAAGCACTTGTGAATCCTGGCATTGTTTTTCACAGGGTATGTGACTATGGGGCATCCCTTTGCATTGTCTTTTGGTAATAGAATCAGTGCGTTGTAGTATATGGTATCAGGCAGTCTTGAACATTGGCCTTCCACTGGTGTTAGAGCAGAGGGAGATCCCATGGGGCTATAAAAAGTCAGGAAAACAGGCAAAGGAAATTGATAGAACAGGCTTGCTCATCGCAATCGGAATTAAATCAGGGTGTGACCGTATCCACAAATGCCTTTTCCCTCTGGTGACTTTGGTTGATTTCCTATTAAAAAAAAATTCCAGTGGAGTGTCATCACGTTTACCATGTAGTAGAGCATGCAGACCTCTTTGCCCCCAAGCTTATTTTTAGCACTCCTTAATGTTTGCGTGTTAGGGTTTGGAACACTGTGGCCAGGTAGAGAGCGAACTGTTCATTCACCATTGGTATCACATAGCGTATCGGTATGTGTGCATGTAGCAGTTGAGGAGTGCTGCGCGTGGAACCATAGCATCATCCCAGTCTGTGTATTTGTCATCCCATGTTTGTCAGACATGGTTTTAGCTCACGCTGGTCCTACTTCACCCTCCCCAATCCCCCAAATTTAACTCCGAAGCCGTCCCTACAAATTGCACCAGCCATGTTAAGCCCCAGCACGGCTATAAATAGAGAATAAGCAACAGATTTCCAAGGCGTAATTAACAAGTTCCTCTCCGTGAGCCGCGTACAGGAAAGCCCCACGAATAAAACAACCCAGAAATGCTAAATCCCCGTTTGTCAGCCATGGGTTACCAAAGCAATCTCCAATGCTAAACTCCTTCATGAACTTCAAAGATGGCAGGGAAGGAGGGAAGGGGGGGGGGGGGGCATGGAAACAGAGCCGAAGTGATGAGTTGAATGTTGTCAACATCGTTCATTCACCACCGACTTTTGCCCATATAAGGGCGGACGGAGGAAGTGACGTGCGAGGCGTTTGCTGCAGGGCACTTCCTGAGCCCCGCTGCGCCTTTTCCTGGCTTCCCGTTCCAATCTGCATGCAGGACTCGTTTCCTACAGCAGCTCTTCTGTAGTGAGTAATGCGTACAGAAGCCCAATGTATATTTGGGTTGGTGGGGGGGGGGGGATGGGAGCAGCTTGTGTCCAAATGTAGAAGAAAGTTTGATTCGGTACGGACAGGAGGAGGGCAAACAGCCAGAGATGACATTGATCAATTAATTCCTGTTTGTGAAGGCTTTGAGAAGCGGGCACGCTCTGATGGAATTCGGCTGCCATCTTCTTCAGGCAGCATGGCATCACGTGAGACGGGCGAGGAGGATGCTCCTGTCCTCCCCGGGCAGGATGAGATACTGTAAAAGTGGATATTTTTGCATGATTAATTTTTCGCGCTCGGCTGGGTTAGATAAATTTCGCATGTTTTTAATTCCGCGGAATCAGGACATAATTTACTGGAACATATGACATGTGAAAATATGCATGTGATTTTTGCGCTACTTTCTGGTTTGCGCAAAATGCGCGAAAACTTCCACGCTGCCAAATTTTCCTCTTTTACAGTACTCCTCAGCGGAACGCATATGATGACACAACCTTCATATCGCAGGTGCTATGCCCCAGACATGGTCCTATCACATCTCCAATGGCAGTCAAATGCTGCTACTCACCATTCACTGTTAAATATAACAAATCAGGGCTACGTTTTATCAAAAGATATACTTGATTATAAATTCCCTTACCACACAGGCTGCCATAGACTTATGATAGAAATCAACTATCAATTACAACTCCTCATAAAACATGGCCCTGAAGTTTTTCTCTTTGGACATTTGTCAATGCTCTTTCTATCATGAAAACTCTTTGGAAATATACAAGTAGTAGAAGATGATTTTTTTTTTCTTGAAAGTAAATGAGGGAAAACAGTAAGCTACACCTTCTTCAAAAGGATTTCACATATGGCCATTCTGTTGGTTGAGTTCCTGCAATGGCCAAAAAAAAAAAAAAAAAAATCATATTTATGGACAGGTTCTGTCTAGGTGCAGATGACAGGTCCACTGTGATATCTTATTGTTACTTTATAAACCAGTGTGCATATTTTTACAAAATGACACTCATTGATTGCTGTAACGTTGAAGGATGTATCATAGCCTAAAAGATGGGAGTTTTTTCCATTTGGTATGGTTATCAGCCACTCTTCCCCCCCCCCCCCCCCCCCCCCCCCCCCCCCCCACACACACACACTAATACACTCTCCAACCCAACCCAGTTGCTGTCATCCTACTCCAGGGAGTGTAGCCGACTTGTTTACCTCTGGCTTAGAAGTGCTCATGTCCCCCTCCCCCTTCTACTGCCGCTCTTTGAAATGCTTTGCCCCCTCACCCTGAGCTCATTGTCCAACAATGCACAAACAACCAGAGATTAAGTATGTATACTTAAAACCATCACAGTAATAATAACAATATTGTGCATCACAACAACTTTCATGGAAAAATATGTTTTTGTAACAAGTCAGCAATAGAAAACTGTTGCAGAGAATATAGGGAGGTGAATGATTCATGCAAAATATGGCAAATTGTCAAAAAAATCATCTATGTTCAAAAGCATCTATGATTTCCCCTTGGACATGTCAGAGTGGCTGTCTACACTTCAAGTACCACTGCAAAGTAGAACTATTCACTTATCACGTAGAGTATCCTGACCTACAGCATTCAGTAATGAATTAACAGTTCAAATTAAGATCTCCATAGCTGTCTTTATCAGTAGTTGTTGTTATTGTGATGAAACATAAAAACATGAACTCAAGTGCCACTATATTATGACTCTGTTGCTTAAAGCATGGTGTAATCTTGTCTTAGTGCATTGGAAAGAGCAGCAGCTGCTAGCATCAAGCAGTATGTAATCCAACTACTCGTGCCTGGAAGCTTCATGTGGAAAGACTAAGAGTCACAGAGTCTGGGAGAAGTAGGAAATGGTACTCTGAACTTGGAGCGAGTCTCTTCTCCCGTTCAGAGTGTGAAAACTCGCTGTATATCCTGTGATCTAAATTTAAAGCCCTATGACCTTCCACGTGAACGCAAACATTAGAATCCATCTGGCGCTAGACGCGATTACTGCCTTTAAGCAGAGAGAGAGAAGAGATGTGCCGCACTGGCAAAGAACCAAATATAGTATGATCCTTGGTGGATGGAAAACAACAGACAGCAGGTCGCTGGGGTGCAGTAGCACACAAACATAACATGACACAGCTTAAAGTACTTGTTGAGAGCCGGAGTTTAGACCGCTCAAAAAAGAATGTGCTGTTTCTCTGTTACTATGCTATTATCTTGAGAAAGAAAACATCGCAGAAGAGTTAAGTAAGTGTAGGTTTTTAGCAGGAATGAATTTATGGCAAATGCCAGCCCCTAAAAAACACGATTAAATGCTTTGTTATAGACACCAACCCCCAAGTGAAACTTTGTCGACTACATTAGTACAAACAAAACTCAAGGGCGTATGATGGCAGGTACATTTGAATTAGTTGGCTAATTTTGAAGAGTTACTAAGTAGTCTTGGAAAGTATTCCATGGCAAGAGGCGTAACATTGGTGATTTTGGTCCACCGCGTACAGAATTCTTTCTGGAGTGAGAAGTGGTGAACACCAGAATATGCAATCAAGGCACTGATTAAACTGGTCATTTTCTCAAATGATCACAAAATGCAACCATTATATTCGTCCTCCCTGGCAATTGGAGTGTTATCTTGTTACAGAGGACATACTTAAAGTGTCTTCACACATTTTGCAATATTATGTAGTATTATGAGATGGTTGTCTGCTTTGCTGCTTTTTTAGTTCTTTTCATTTGCATTGACTTTCACCTCTTTGAATTTATTTCTGTTTGCTTGCATCAACCTCATTCCTTCATTGACATTTTGTTTGATCTGTAGGATCAGTTTTCACCCTTTCATTGCTTTTTCTAATTCCTGATCCCTTTTTTTGTTCTCTTTCTCATGTAGGCAACCAGTTCACCCCCTTTGAGACCTATGAGGGGCACCAGCCCAGCCCCGCCCCTTACCAACAAGTCCCACGTTCCCTGTCTGACAGTTGTACTAGCTCCGATCTGAGTAGCATCAGCGGGGCCTCGCGGTCAGACTCGCCCCTTGCTGGGGACGTCTCGTCAAACCCCGTAATCCCGGCCGCTGTGCTGGCGGGCTACTCCGGTAAGACCATTCCTCCAATGTGTCCCACTCTTTGTTGTTTTGTTTAAAATCATTTTAATTGTCTTAAGAGGGGATAGGTATGATTTATTCATCTGTGCAAGTGTATTAGATACTTATCTCATCTAAAGGGCATTGTTTTGGCAATGTCTCGCCTTGGTGGCGTACTGGTTGAAGAGACTCTCAGATCCTTTCCAATGAAGCTCATTGGCACCTCATCATGATGTCATCATTATGAAAAAGAAGAAAACAAACTCTGCCGGGAACATGAATGCCTGCCGTGATGACGTAAAGGCAAATCCATCTGCCTAATTTACCTTCTCTTTCGGCCTGCATTCATGTTCTTTGTTTCAAGCGCAGCAGATTGACACAGTGCCATTGTAGAGGGCTCAACATTTTCTAAGGGGCGAGCTTGGCTGCCATTAAATGCCAGTATGTCTGTGAAAGTTTCTGTCAGCCAATGAGGAGTCCGCCAATTTCGACAGAGGCATTATTACCTGCTGACATGGCGAACTTCCAAGCAAGCCTTTGCGTCAGTTAATTCAGCATGGACAGTCGTCTATCCCTGTTTGTGCCATGTTTGTGTTGTTGCATCTTACCCCTCACAATGCACACAAGGCTTTATTCTTCGCTGTTCCCCCACCCCCCTCTCCCCTGAACCCCATGCATGAACAGTACTACCTGGTACATTGTACCTGTGAGATGATGCAACCAAAAACACACTAAATAATGTTGTCATCGCCCAAATATTTTCACGTTCTTAATGCCTAGATGGTTGTGTAATTCCCACACTCTGTGTCTTGAAGAAGCAAATATTCAAGTGCTGAAATAGGTTGAAATTTCATCCAATATTTCATTTCAACAAGATGATTTGATGAACACTACAAAACCTGCAAAATTGTGTGTAACCTTCATCACTACACTTCCCTTTAATAGCAGACACTTTTAGAATGCAGCACTGCAAATGATATTCAATTAAACTTTCAAATGAGTTTATGCTAAAGTTGTCTCTTTATATGAGGGTATTTTCTTAATTGCCAGGCATTTCTAATTAAGAAAATGTGTGTGTTTATTTTAGATTTTTGAAGGCAACATTAATCTCAATTCAATTAAGATTGCGGAGAGTTTATGTAATAATCGCTAGAATTTTGGTCAAAACAGATCTATAATAAACTGAGCCAACTTTGATGTATGTGTGTGGGGGGACTGTTGTAAATGAGCAGATTGATAGAATCAAAACAGACTTCTGGCAATAATATTTGTAACACCTCATGCCATTGTCAAGACGAAGCCATAGCTGCTGAGAGATGATTGTGGTTTGAGTTGAAGGACAGGCCGGGGCCAACCCAGCCACCGTGGCGACTCCGGCCTCGACATGCCTGGTGGCGCACTTGACAATGAGGCTTGCCAATTAGCTGCCGCTGAGCTTTTCAGATACGAGACCATTGTGTCACACCGGTTCGTGCATGCGTTCTGGGCCTTTTCAGTGCTGCTGAATTATCACAAGACCAGATAATTATCAAATACCTTTCTTTTTTATGGGAGACTGTCTGAGGAAACTTTTTATGATTGATGGGAAAGCTGTCTGGATCAGAATGGTTGAAATCTAAGGAAGAGAGTAACAAAAGTTTAGCAGAAGTGTTTGTGAAATCTGAGAAAAAGTGTGAAAGTTTGTTGGTAAATAATCCAAAGTAACATATTTTCCTCTTTCAAAGGACAGCGTGTGCATTGGGCATGCCTCTATTTCAGCCAACATCAGCATTAGATACAAGGCATCCTCAAATTGGCAATCACTGCTTCAGATCCCCACCAGTATTTTAATTTTGCATTGCAAATACCCGGTAAAGCATAATATTTCACGTTGTTGAACCCAATAGGTTACCACCACAGTTTGTTATGAAACGATGTTATAATAGCTGAAATAGGAATTCTCTTGTTAGTAGCTTTGTAGAATAAAGATATTCATTATGTTGTGTGTGATAATTTTTGGTCCACTAATTCTTTGTGTTGGGAAATATACATTCTTTTTTGCTGCGTAATTAGTAATTTATGACAAACACTTGAATAGCTAGTGTGGAGATACATTGTTATCACCAAAAGTTTTCCAGAGGATTCCACACGGAGGGCCTGGATTGACCCCCTGTTCGTTCAAACATGAGATTTTTTGTTTTATCATTCTCAGTGATTTGATGGAGGTAGGGGAGGATTGTTGTGGTTTTCTGCTCATTTCCTAAATATTTTGGTATTGCTAGCATCATATTCAATGCTGTCTGACGCGATGTGTGACAATTACGAAGCCATTCATGTCGTTTGTTATTGTTTATCGTACGCGCTCATGCGGGACCGGGTCTGCGAGCTATCTTTCCTCTTGTCTGGAACCGTAGATTCAGTCAACCGCACCCTCTTTCTTTAAAGATAGGTGCGTTCGGCGGCGCCCGCGAGTGCAATTTCCCATGGCAAAGTGCATTCAGGTCTTACTTGTCGCCTCTCTAGCTGTGTAATGAACTTGTGTGTCATTTACCTAGGTGACTCTCAGATGTCCCCTTCATCTCTTATTAAACAAGGAGAAACAAGATGACAATGAAAACTAGACAGAAACGTGCCAAGTTTTAATTCTTTTGCGCTACCATAGTGACTTCTGAAGTGTTACATCTGTGTGCTTTCCTGGTGTGACGAGACTGCATTGTTATTGAAGGACTGTAGGGTCGCTGGAATGTCACTTCAAGTCATTGACTTGACGGCCTACATGTGTATATCTGTGGGATATAATTTCTTGATACACCTCTACCATTATATTCGTGCACATACTTTTTACAATGGAATCTGTTCTGCAGTAGAGTGATATATGCAATAGAAACGGTCACTTCATGCTTTGTTGCTTGGCTTCCAGATACATGTATTAAGTATGCATTCCTCATATGCAGTAAGGTTTGTGAAAAGCTAGACTTGTATTGCATGATTGACAGGTTCAAAAATGGAAGAAGTGATTTTTGTGCTTGATGTGAATATGCTTACTAAGTTGTACTCTTCATCCTTCTATGTTTTGTTTTGGGTTGTTTGTTTTTTTTGGCACCCCCACAAATATTGGTTAAAAGTTTTTAAATGCTTGTTGCAGACATAAATGTTTGCAAGGCAGGCATTCTTCTTTGTTGTTAATAGCCACTCACTATGATCACTGGGTGGACCTAATTCCGATCTTTCTAGCACTGAGACCAGTGTCCATTGGTCACCTCACTGACCAGTGCATTGTTGTTGTTTTGGTTTACCTCCTACAGGAAGTGGACCGATCCAGCTGTGGCAGTTTCTGTTGGAGTTGCTGACAGACAAGACCTGCCAACACATCATCAGCTGGACCGGGGACGGTTGGGAGTTCAAGCTGTCCGACCCGGACGAGGTGGCCCGGAGGTGGGGCAAGCGGAAGAACAAGCCCAAGATGAACTACGAGAAGCTCAGCCGTGGCCTGCGCTATTACTACGACAAGAATATCATCCACAAGACGGCGGGCAAGCGGTACGTCTACCGCTTCGTCTGCGACCTGCAGAGCCTGCTGGGGTACTCGCCGGAGGAGCTCCACGAGATGGTCGGAGTCAGCCCCGCGCGGGACGATGACTGATAAGCGTTGCCGCAGAGATGGAAAGACTTTCTTGAATCACACGAACTGCTTGCCTCTACCTACCTTTTCACACGAGACTTGGTTTTCATGCTTGTGCTGGCAGGTTTCTCCGCCGTGCCACCGACAGGACCGCTATGACTCCGTCACTGAACGTGGTATGCGTGAGAAACCTGTGAGTTTAGTGCTAGATCGTGCAAGCGGTGACATCTCGTCCAGTGTAAATCGCCTGTTGATTGCATAAGATTGGGATGTGGTCAGCGGAGTGTGATCTGTAGATGTTTGTATCTCCTGCCATAATGAGGAGAATAGAGGCACTCACTGTGGAATTCATGCTTCGCACAGCTAAAGATTACCTTGGTAAGAGCGAATTCAAAACTGTCTGTTGTACACGTACCATTCACCACACAACAAGATGGAAAATTATGTATTTTTGCACATGCAGTGCTTTTTCGTCCAAAAATGTCGAGAGAGGAGGGCACCGCGTTCTAGCGATACTCGCCAAGCACCTCCTAGTAGTTTTTTAAACATGTTTTAAGACTGTTTTACGATGAAAAGACAGGAAAAACTTGGTAGTTGGATGTCCAGAGTTTGTCTAGAATGTACTTACACAGAGGTGCTGATGCATGCTTTTGTACATTAAGCTAAAAAAAAAAGATTGATGCTAATGTCAGCTGGCTTGACATGGTGGATTTAGCAGTTCTCTCCTGTTTTTTAAATGAACATGTACTATTTTAGATGATAAAGTCCTAAGCACTTCCTGTGTTGTAAAGAAAGGCTGAAAAACAGAACTATTGTCTTTGTATGTATTTACGCTTGTGCAGAAGTAGTGTCCAGATTCAAGGATATGCGAATAGTTGATTCATTTTGTTTTTCAGTCCTGACAACTACAACAACAAAATATTGATTTTAAGATTTATTACAGTGTTACAAATGCGAATGTGTCAGATAATTTTCATTTTCAACCAGAAAGGAATGTTTGTCTCGGTTCGAATTGGTATGCTCATAAGGCTTTCATTTAACAGGGATACAGTTCCATTTGAATTTTTCAAAAGAATGTGAAAAACTTGCCGCCACTTATCTAATATGAAGGAAAAATTCCTCTACAAACAGTCAGTCTTTATCCATCGAAACACACATTCCACTTTCTGATAATTTTTTTTTGTTTTGTCGTTGTTTAAAATGATGTGTAGTTTACATTCCTGCAGGAGCGACATGTAACTCCATACGATAATGTGTCATCTCACAGGACAAATTCCTTTGGTGCTCATACATACAACGTATCAATGTCCAAAAGATACAAAGAATACAATTCCATTTATTGTCCATACTTGTCAGATAAAATGTCTGATGATGTCTGACAATGTCTCATGGCAGACGAAAGGTGCTATGTCATATCATTCCTTCAGAGTAGTTTTGTATAAAGAGTGTCTCGTTTGATTTTTTTACAATTTGGGCGCTGTGCAACATCCTTTTCTATTTTGTGCTTTTCTTACCTGCATTTTAAGCGATTCAGAGCGAGGCAAGATGTATGCAACAAACATGCAGATTGTCTGAGAGAAGATATGTTTGAATTCAGACTGAGAAGTCAAAGGGATGGGGAAAGCGTTGGCAGAACCCAACCCTATTATTGTAAGCTGCTAGTTTATGCCTTTGCTTTTTGGATGGCAAACTCGCATGGATGCATTCATGGGGAGGTACCTCCCCCATTTGGCTTGCAGATGCATCGTAGGGTCGTTTGTTGTCTTCACGTTGTTTGTGCCTTGATATAGTTTTGAGAAAATATTGCCTTCTAGAAATGTACTGAGAGAGAGAGTTACGACATGGATAGTTTTTAGTACAGGCGACATTCAGAAAAACACATTTTTTATATTTGTACTTACAATTTTCTGTACAGAGAAACTTTGCAAGCCTGTTGTATGTATGCGTGATTGAGTGTGTTAACTTGTTTGTACATGTATGTTTTAATGAGTGTGCAATTTGTGCTTCATTGTATAAAACAGAAGAATACATAGAGAGAAATTGTGTGTGTGTGTGTGTGTGTGTGTGTGTGTGTGTGTGGAGAGAGAGAGAAGATTGATAATATGCATTGCCTTTGATATTAGTGAGTGGTGGAGAATCAACTTGTATGTACATGTTCATGTCACAGAATAGGGTGTATGTGTCATGCACTCACCATGCATTCACTGTGCATTCACTATGTGCTCACTGCAGACATTGTGTGTTCACTGCAGTCTGTATGTGTATGCCATGCATTCAGTGTGTGTGTACACAATGCATTCATTTGTGTTCACAGTGCATTCAATATGTGTTCATAATGCATTCAATGTGTTCACAGTGCATTCAATGAATGCATTCAATGTGTGTTCACACAGCATTCAGTGAGTGTCAGCTGGCCATTCAGTGCACATTCACTCTTGCATTCATGAGCACTGTACTGCATCGGGAGAGAGGACAAACTAACAGATTGAATGCACAACTCACGTTCTGTATATAGCTTACTGTGAGTATGTCACTGGTATTTGCACTGTCTGTAGTGCATGTTGTAAAATAAAAGCAAACAGAAGTCCAGATGCATTTGTTGTAAAAAGGCCTTTGACACATGGAAATGAATATGTTTGTATTTTTCACAATTTTCTATGTAAAACTTTTTGTTAATCACAGAATGAGAGTTAAATATTTATGTTTGTTTTGTTTATAGTGGTGTTGTTTAGTGCTGGCACTCACGACATCTACTTTTGATATACACCACACGTGAAGACCAATCTAATATTTTGCTGTAATTTTTCTTTCATTGCCTTGATAATTTTCCTTTGGAAATCCACTCTTCACATATTACTGTCAGAGAAATGATACAAGTGCTGTAAAGTTCGACTCGTTACGGATATTAAACTTTGCATCATAAGTTTTGATTCTCTGAGATGATATTGGACTGAAGTGGCATGATTGAAACCATGTTATGAGTTTGTTTCAAATGATTTGCTTTTTTTTTTTCTACAAAGGGAAATATGTGTGAAGCAACCACATGCATTATGTTATGTTATCGTTGCCTGAGTTATGTTACTGTGCCTTGAATAGAGACAACTGGTCTCTCTGAATTGACAGATATGAGTTCTGAAAATAAATTGTGGAAATGTCAACATAAATTGTGGAATCCTGCTCAATGTATTATTCTTTTAGTGTGCACACAGAGTAGATTTGTTCTTGAATTTACCCATTGCAATGAATACTACCAAGGAAGAGTAAAATCCTGTGTCTGTGTGTGTGTGTGTTGGTGTCTGTGTATTTGCATGTGGGTTCTGTAGCATAGTAAGTGATAAAAATGATAGTGTAATGGCTATATTGAAGAGAGGGGATGTGTGTGTGTGTGTGTGTGTGTGTGTGTGTGTGTGCGCGCATGTGTTTTTGAAGTATAGTGCAACAGAAGTAGAGCAATTAGAAGTACTACAAATGGAGTATTTCATGGGTGTCATTACTGCAAAAGGATATGATATACTGTATATTATCATATAGGGCTGGGCATTAGCAGTAACCCGATGGCCCAGGACCACTCATACAATTGTAATTCATGTTGGTAAACCAAGTTTCTAAAAAATACTATCCTTTGGTGGTCAGATCTAGCACTTACATTCAACATGGATTGTTATGTTTCCATTTTTTTTTTTTTTTTTTTTGGGGGGGGGGGCCAACAGAATATCAGATTCAAGGACTTTAGTGGCGAAAATGGATTCTCTGTTTGCCCGTTCGGACCATGAAAATCTTCGAATTTTAAATTTTTGTGGCCCGAAATAATAAGAAACATAAAACTTGAATTATTTCAACTTTAGCTACCAGATTGGGCCACCAAATAATAGCCTTTTTGAAAATTATATATATGAAAGAGATAAAGAGAGAGGGAGGGAGAGAGGAAATGAAAAGTGACACTTAACAAAATAACTGGGACGTAATTGTTCAAGAAAAATGCATGAAATGTCCATTTAACATGTTCACTGTGCAACAATAATTTAACCAGAGGCGATATGAAATCCTATATACAAACAATGACCAAGGTCGATCCTCTGAAGTGGTTTATTTGCGCTTACTTACCTGTAGTCAAAACATTTCCACACACAGTTTGTTTGTAATTTCTTGGCAAAATTTGTTTAAGCAGACCACTGTTTTCACTAAAAGTGATGAAAGGACAACAGCCGACCAATAGAAGCCCAAAATTCAAATAATCAGACCATATCTACCAATAAAAGTGATTTGTTCGTGTTTTGTATTTGTAATCTATTTTGTCTCACTGTATCTTTATCCCTGTATATCAGACGCAATTCAGCTACTCGGCTGCGAAGTTTGATGATCAATAAACAATTCAATCAAATCAATCAATCAATCAAATCAATCAATCAAATCAATCAAGGACAACAACCAACCTCTAATAACTTAAAAGGAGGGTACAGTATTGGTGGAGATGAGAATTGGGCTTTTAACTTTTTGAGAGATACCAAAAAAGCACTTACGAAATAATACAGAGCATATCATTTTAAGAGGAATACAAAGTTTATTCGATGAAAATCAGGTTTGGAATGACTGAAACATCCATAAACAAAGTAAAACAAAGCGATCGTAATAAAGTGTGGGTCCCACACTTTACTAGAATCGCTCTGTTTTGGATATTTCAGCCATTTCAAAACCAATTTTCATCAAACAAACGTTGAATTCCTCTTGGAATTACATGCTCTTTCATATTTCCTATGAGGTTTCTCATAATCTCACCAAAAAATGTTAGAAACGTGATATTAGGTCTCAACCAAAACTATACGATCCCTTTAAATGACTTATAATGATACTAACATCTTATTCCAAAGAGATGTCCGAAACAATGACGTCACTTGGGTCGAGGCTCTCAGTTTGGCTTAAAAAAAAAGAAAAAAAAAACCGGAATAGAATTGCTTGGAAATTTATGTTCTTGGTCAAAATTCAAATTGGCCATTATTATCAATAAAATGATGAAAGGGCTACAACCGACCACTGAAAATTTCGAGGACATATGATGATAATAACACCTTATTCTAAAGAGAAATCTGAAACATTAGACGATGGTGACGTCACTTGGGTCAAAGCTCTCAAAGTTTCAGCCAAAAAACAAAAACAAAAACAAAAACAAAAAACAACCCGGCGTGGAATTTCTTGGAAATTGTTGTTCTTGGTAAAATTCAATTAGTCAGGTCAGTTTTATATATATATTTGAAAAAAAAAATGATTTAGGACAACAACAGACCACTGAAAATATAACATGATATTAGCATCTTATTCTAACAGTCTAAAGAGATGTGTGAAACAGTAGACGATGACGTCATTTGGGTCAAAGTTCTCAGTTGGTTTCACACAAAATAACCGGAAATAAGCGTGAAATTGCTCGGAAATGTCGGTTAGGGCAAGTTATTTGTTTCGTACTATGAAATGGAAAACTTATTTTCCTTTAGTATCATTACAGGAAGATTTGGATGTGAGAAGAATGTGAATCATATCGGCATGTCATTTTACTCCGTAATGAACGAAATCGGAGTGATCTAAATGCAAGAGCTGCACGGTTGAGCTTGACCCAGATGTTTGCTGTAGAATTGATTATCCTCCTATTACCGTTGAGTTGGCTCCTCTGTGTTTTATGGGTGGGGGGATGGCTGGAACTGATTGAATTCATTGAATCTAAGTAAAATTTACCCAAAAAAGACAGACGGATAAACAGAAAAAACGGAACTTTAAACTTTAAACTTGTTAAGGACGAGTCCCGAGTATACTCGGGCAGGGGACTATAGTGGGAAATGCGTGTTGTAGCAAAATCAGCCCGTCCTCAACGGGTTAAAAACGTGTCAGGTGTACAGTTATAAATAAAAAAAAAATAATAATATTTCCCTGACCAAAACAAATAGTATCTATGCAGATAGACAACAAGGGACTCAATAATGAAATGGCACCTTATGGAATACATTAGTATTGGGTAGTAAACGTTAATGAGATATAAAGTTCCAAAGCCAAAATCCCATGATGTTGTTTCTGGGATTTACTATACACTTTTGTATTGGATTAAACAGCAGATCACGTGACATTGTGACAATCTTACTGTCTTAATAATATCATCTTGTCACATCTGGGATGTTCTATCTGTGAAGCGAGGTTTCGTTCGGTTATATTGTGTCCATGATATATCAATGTGCAAATTACTGTAACCGTGGTCATGTTTAGCACGAGAACTTCCGGCAAGCCCTGATTCTGCTGCTACTCTTCCCGAATATTCTTTCCTTCTTCCGGGATCGTGTTAATGTGTATGTGTGATTCACAAATTTCGACCATCATAATCGCTGTTTTCACGCACAGGCTTTATCTTTTTTTTTTCCCCATTGCCAGTATAACGGACTGCACGTACGTGTTCGTGCAATCTCTCATGAATGCGCGTGTTTCGCATTACTGTGAACATGACTGTAGGGAAAAGTTTCCTGTCGCTGAACAGACAATACTGTCCCCGTATATTACTAATCCATTGAGTTTGTGGTATGACAGCAGCCATTAGTGTCTGCGGTAATGCTACACCATTCCTCGTGTTCACAATCACGCTATCACAGTACAGTACACAATAGGACTCGTAATATTGATAATGATGATGATCATGATCATGATTATGATGATATATCAATGATAATAGTAATAGTAATAGTAATAATAGTAGTAGTAGTAATAATAATAATGATGATAATAACAATAATAATAATGATGATAATAATTTTGATAGTAATGATAACGATGCTAATGACATGATAATGATAACAATAATATTAATAATAATGATGATGATAATAACAATATTTTATCTGACAAGCCTCTTCAGTGCCAGCAGTACTGCTTTTCCATTTTCCAGAGGCTTCCTGCTATCACAGTTATAGCCAACCATCTTTGCCTGAGACCATGATTTTCGTCGAGGGTCAAATGGGATATTGTCGGTATGGACATCTCTTGTTCTTGATTTTCATTTGATTCGATTTCTGAATTTGCATGGATCTTACACCCGAGACTTGATGGACAATTCCAGTGTATTCATTTTACATAATTACAGTATATGTCACTAAAGTGGTACAATTATAAGATATAAATATACAATAATCAAACTACGCAATGATTATCATAAGCAAAAAAAGGAAAAGGAAAATGCGTTTTACATGCAAGATTGTGAAGTATGAAGGAACCCCAAGAGCGGATTTTATAACTGCGGGTTCCGGCGAAGATATCAGCAGTGCGAATAAGTGTTTATAATTGTGATAATTGATATATGGAGAAACAAAAATGGCAAAGAAAAAAAGAGGCAGAAAGAAATAAAAGGAGAGAGAAAAGAGATGGAGGTGAAAATGACAGATAACACCTAGGTGCCTACATGAATCAACGATCTGGATCTATTTTTATACAAGTCAGAATGGTCTAATGATCATGATTATATACACGTCAGACAAACAGACCAACAATAAAGATATAAAATCTCAAAGCACAAAAACGATGTATACACCGAGCGTAAGCAAACTTATACGCACATGTTTTTACCATAACTTTTGAATTAACGTTAGCGAAGTTCTGAAAGGAAGTGACTTTTTAAGGAGCGAGGGAAGATAGACTCGAGATGGGATGTGCTTGGTACAAGTCAATAAATCATCGGTATACCCTCTCCAATTTGTGGATCCACTCGGTCATTTTCAACAACTCCAAAATAACAAGCAAGGGCGAATCTTCTCCGCGTCTCTGCTTATGAAGTAACATGGGATCGAAGTGTGTGTGTGTGGGGGGGTGGGGGGTGGGGGGGGGGGGGTATCGTCATCATTCAGCTGCACCCAGTGTAATCAGAATGACTTCATTTGTTAAACTGATTTTTGTTTCCCACAGGATGACTACGAGAATAATATGTTACCGAGAACACGACGTGCAAGATGTCGTGCGTCGGCGATGTCAAGGTGTCTCTCCCTCTCTCTCTCTCTCTCTCTCTCTATCTATCTATCTATCTATTTATCTATCTATCTATCTATCTATCTATCTATTTATCTTTCTATCTATTTATATATACATATATCTCTCAATCTATCTATCTGCCAATCTCTCTATCTATCTCTATATCTATCTGTCTATCATATCTATTTATCTTTCTATCTATCTATCTATCTATTTCTATCTATCTATCTATCTATCTATCTATCTATCTATCTATCTATTTATCTGTCTATCTGTCTATCTCTCTATCTCTCTATCTATCTATCTGCCTATCTCTCTCTATTTATCTCTCTATCGATACATCCATTCATCTATCTCTCTATCTATCTATCTATCTATCTATCTATTTCTATCTATCTATCTCTCTATATACTGTCTATCTATCTCTCTATCTATCTCTTTATCTCTCTATCTATCTATCTGCCTATCTCTCTCTATCTATCTCTCTATCGATACATCCATTCATCCATCTCTCTCTCTGTCTATCTATCTATCTTTCTATCTATCTATCTATTCATATATACATATATCTCTCTATCTCTCTATCTATCTATTTCTATCTATCTATCTCTCTATCTATCTATCTATTTATCTATTTATATATACATACATATATCTATCTATCTATCTGCCTATCTCTCTCTCTATCTATCTATCCATCTATCTATCTCTCTATCTATCTATCTATCTGTCTGTCTGTCTATCTATCTCTCTCTCTATCTATCTATCTATCTGTCTGTCTATCTATCCATCTATCTGTCTGTCTATCTATCTATCTATCTATCTATCTATCTATCTGTCTGTCTGTCTCTCCATCTACCTATCTTTCTATTAATATCTATCTATCTCTATCTCTTCCGGCAGCACATCTCTGCGACAGACATGAAAAGGGAGGAAAGATATGGCTTAGCTGGATTGGTCAAAGCACGCGGAACGTGGGAAATTACTTCACCTTCAACTGATATAATATGAGTCTTATCAGGTTAGGACAAAATGATTCCTTCACATATAACTGAAAATGCGTAATGAATATAGACTGAAATATGCACGACTTTAGGATGTGCAGGTAGCTAGGTCTTCGGAAAGAATGGTTAACTGAGACACATAAAGTAGAAGTAGGATAACTAGAGCAATCAAAATAGTTTGGGAAGAGTATTTTAATGAGAGCAAAGTACAATTTAAAGTTCAAATTCAAATCAATTAAATCAAAATAATTCAAATCTCCATATTTCAATTAATCATTTTCTCTCATCTTTAGTGATATATTGAAAAAAATAATTTTGTCCAAGCTTATCTGTGAAATCTACTTCTGGTCGTAAAATTCGTGAAAATTTTACCGCATCACCACAGAATAAGGCTCATCAGCAAATATGTTACAACCATCTTCATTCGCTTGATTTCGCTTTACAACAGCGTAATTCTAGCGTTGTTTGACATTGCACTATTTAATGATTGCATGTCTCCTGTATCATGATATAAATAAAAGATTAAGAAAATCTGTTTTGTAGAGTCACAAGTAATGTATGAATGGACTTCAGAAATTACACTTTTTTCGAACTGCACAAACTATAGCATAATATGAGTGAAGATGACAATTAGTATTAATTATCCGTTTTCGTTTTTCATAATTTTAGTATACATATTGTGTTTTTAGTATTCCTTTTCTGTTCTTATTTGTTGATTTATATTACACGTGAATCTCACTGCAAATTGATGGACATAAAAGAGATATTAAGTGCATGTTACCGCAACTTGTGTCACGCTACATTGTCTTTGTATTTTGCCTGATTTGTTCCGAATGGTACAGCACGACCACAACGTAACCTGGCCTTCACGCCAAGCATGAACAAAAATTTACTGAGTCATTACAAACCCTATACAGCATGCAACAGACAACAAACAACACGGAGATCATAGGAGCGCGAAACGACAGGGGCCCTTTTTTATGTGCCTAATCGTTGTTTTGGAAGCTGGCCAAAGTAGTTTCTTTGAGCGAAATTATACAGTGTCAGGATTTGAAATAAACCTTACGCTCACATCAATTCCAAGGTTACTTTCGTTCTCTTTGAATTCTGAATAACAAGCATGAACACCCACATGCACAGGCAATCAGGGTATTAAAGTACCATTCAGTGACCGGTAGACAACTGGTGACGGAAAATCGAATATTGCGTGGAAATCCCGTCGCCCGTCGCCTATTCCAACGGAAAAATGAGTAAAATATCAATATCCTATTTTCAACTGAAAATGGAACACAGGATAATGGATTTGCTCTTGAATTCTGTTTTTCGCGTTTCATTATAATGAAATGTCAAGAAATGACTCAAAATCCTATTTTCTGAACATTTCAAAAAATAGGAAATGAAAAACAGGATATCGGTTCGATATTCGTTTTTCCATTTTCCATTTGCAACGAGCGATGGGATATTGAAGACCGCCCCCAACGGCCACTTTATTTCGACACATAAATCAGTGGTAGCGGTTCCGTATTATTCAACGTCTAGAAGAAGAAGACTATACCTTGGCTACGATAAGTTATGCTACGCACCTCATCAAACTATCCAGCAGGCACATGGCGTGTAGCTCTTTGTAGCGACGTGCTCTGCTGCGAAACGACAAGTTTGTAGAGACTTCCGACCGTAATTATGCGATATTCCATCTACTGAAAACCTTTTTCTTCTCCGACTGAAACTGAGATGAACTAAGGAAATAATTTCAGATGAAATCCTCGCATTTCAACAACTTCACCAATCACAATGTCGGTGAAAACGGAGAAAGGAGTTGCGTTTCCCTTTTCAATGTGCTAGGACCAGGATTGTGATTTTGTTTTTGCTGTTACTCTTTATGTGACTGCTCTTGGTTGCTATGACACACAGACTATTTTTTTTTTTTTTGGGGGGGGGGGGGGCGAACACCATTCACCACGGGATTTCAGTTCGAAGGTACAATTGAATTGAATTTAAGATTATTTTTTATACATTTTGATTTATGATTGACTGATTTATATTTAGTTTTGCTTCCGATCCAACCTTATTGTCCCTGGGTTTCAGACTTTATGTGTAGGACATACATATAATTGATCCAGTATTTCACTGTTTTTGTCTTTGGTTGGTTTTTTTTTTTAGTCATTCTTCACAAAACCCAATAGTATTTATGAATTTCGGTGCGTATATACATTGTTAATTGCACAGTGGTGTATGTATTACCACATAAGGATTTTCATAGAGAAAACGGGTCATGGAGCCTCAGGTTAACGATACACGAAGCTAAGGGTTTGAAATCATTTTTTATTTTTATTTTTATTGTGTATCTAAAATGGTTTGGGTATGTTGATGATACCTGGTATCGTGAATTTGTTGTCTGAAGGTGATTTTTTATTTTGGGGGGGGGGATGGGGGCAAAGGTTTTGGGTCATCGGATAGGATTTGGGTGCTAAGAATATATTATTAGTTAGCAGTGCAGTTATATTTGTTTTTGTGGGGTTTTTTTCAGAGATGTACTCTGATAACACTTTTTTTGGTATACTGGAGTGACTTTTTATGGGGGGGGGGGGAGGGACGAATACCATTTCCCACAATGATATTTCTAGTTTTCATGTACAATAATTCACCTGGTGTACGTGCTCAATTTGAAATTATTTGTATTATTATCTACTATTATTATTTTTTATGTGTGTGTCTTCAAATACTTCCTGACGTGCTTCCTTCAGTTGAGTTTGATTGCTTTTTTCCAACCCGGCAACATAGGGAAGCTCACCATCAAGGAAAACCTGACATCTTGTATCCTTAAAGTAATTTGTTTGCTTTGTTTGTTTATCTGTTATCACTTGTATTGTATTGCAAATGTTGAATAAATAATGATAATAATGATAACAATAATAACTTCGTTTTATGTTCACCTGTATTTTTCTTATTATCTGCAAACATCTAAGATTAGATTCACAAATTTATACACAAAACATACACCAAATGAAACCCTCTGTTGGTTGTGATTCATCATTTTTCTCACCATTAAGTTCTTTAGGTGCCCCTTCTTTTCTTGCTTTTCTATGTGATCATTTCATTTCAATTTCATGTGATGGTGTATGTCCAGAAGTAACCACCAGGTGGACCATGAGACTACACTCTATTTTGTTTTATGGACTGTCCACCTGACTGGTCATGACAGAAAATTCAATGTAACATATCGTTTAAAAGGCACCTTTTATAGAACAATATTAACTGATTCAATCAAAGATACATGTCCAACAATGAATTCGAGACAACTCACAAGCGCGCATACATAATCAAGGAAAGACAGTTTTCCTCTTTATTATCTTTTATTTTATTTATTCGTTTTCCACTCATGGGAAGAAATTTGCCCTTTCAGCTAAACTTAGGGCTAATTTTCAAAGAGAAGCATGAAAAGTAGGGGCAGCTAAAAAAACATGCGGTGAGAAAAGAGGTGAATCATAACCAACAGAGGATTTAACTTGGTGTATCCATTGTGTAGAATATGATTATAAATTTGTCAGACTAATCCTAGATGTTTGCATAATAAGAAAAAAACTTAGAACAAAGTATGTAGCGCAATGGTCTGGTCATAAATGATAAACAAATTCAAAACAGAGTCTCTATAATTATATAGAATTGCTGAATAGGTTTGGAAATAAGATTTACCAGTTCCATCCCCCCCCCCCCCCCCCCCAAGAAAAGCTATGATTGGTACTATTCTCCCTGTTGTCCTGGTACAGTCAGTGCCTTATATACGGCACATACGGCACTGGGTACAGTGACAACGGAAACGCAACTCCTTTCTCACGGTTTTCACCGACATTATGATTGGTGAAGTTGTTGAAATTCGAGGATTTCATCTAAAACTATTTTCTTAGTTCATCTCAGTTTCAGTCGGAGAAGAAAAAGGTTTTCAGTAGATGGAAACATCGCATAATTACGGTCGGAAGTCTCTACAAACTTGTCGTTTCGCAGCAGAGCACGTCGCTACAAAGAGCTACACGCCATGATTGTGCCTGCTGGATAGTTTGATGAGGTGCGTAGCATATCGTAGCCAAGGTATAGTCTTCTTCTTCTAGACGCTGAATGATACCGAACAGCTGCCACCGATTTATGTGTCGAAATAAAGTGGCCGTTGAGGGCGGTCTTCAATATCCCGTCGCTCGTTGCAAATGGAAAATGGAAAAACGAATATCGAACCGATATCCTGTTTTCCATTTCCTATTTTTTGAAATGTTCAGAAAATAGGATTTTGAGTCATTTTTTGTCATTTCATTATAATGAAACGCGAAAAACAGAATCTAAGAGCAAATCCATTATCCTGTGTTCCATTTTCAGTTGAAAATAGGATATTGATATTTTATTCATTTTTCCGTTGGAATAGGCGACGGGCGACGGGATTTCCACGCAATATTCGATTTTTCGACACCAGTTTTCGACCGGTCACTGAATGGTACTTTAATACCCTGATTACAGGCCCGTAGCATATGCGATGTATGATTGTAGCACACACAGGATATAGGGTGTGGGTGTGTAACGTAAACACATACTTTTCGCTTTTTTTTATTCGTCATTATTATACTGGCATTTTCTTTTTGATTCTTTACTCGAATTTCGTTCAATTTCATATCACAGAATTCACTTTCACAGAAACAAGACAAAACAAGACAAATGCAACGCTCGCTAACACACACACACACACACACTCACACAGACGCACCTTCATACGCACTTTTTTTTTTAATTTCCATTCAAATAATGTAAGGACAGTAAGCGAAGGTATTCCTGTGGAGCATAACAAAACATTCCCATCATTTGGACACAATTAACAAAAATATTTCCTTCCTGCGCACTTTTTTTTTCACAAACTAAAAACAAAAATTAAAGATTGATGACAAAAACACATAGCATCCCAATTGTTTAATTGATAGCGATAGATAGATCGTATAGATGGAACGACATAGACAGACAAATGATTAGGTAGGTATATACTTGATTATAAAGATAGATAGATAGCTAGCTAGCTAGCTAGCTAGCTAGCTAGATAGATAGATAGATAGATAGATAGATAGATAGATAGATAGATAGACAGTGTGTTTAAGCGTACGTGTGTGTGTAGGTGCATGTGCATAAACTACAGTGTATTACTTATTTACCCTTCACAAGAGAGGAAGATATAAAAACCGGTTGTGTGTTGTTGTTACTGCTTTTAATTTTCGGCCGTAGCACTTGGTCAGGGAAATACTTTGACGCTCAAATATTAATTTCATCTTCTGTATGGTGATTCATATTATGTACACGTGTATATTTTTGTAATGCATACATACAAACATGCGTTTATACATAAGGTGTGCAGTGTATGTGTCTCTTTGTGTGTGTATGTATCCACGCAATATCATCAATTGTATAACTTGCATTTCACTTACTAGAAATTGCCGCTCAATGATAATACTGTAGAGATAGAAGCATCAGGATTTCCGCTAAGACCGGCAGGGGTCTTGGCCACAAACACTATACAGTGCCATACAAGAACTCACCAACATCACAGACGTGACAGAATTGTATAAATCTTAGATCCGGATCATTATCCTATCATCACCTAAAACCTGTTCTTTCTACCACGACAGACACATCCTGAAAACTTCATGAAAGTCTGTTCATCTTTTTTCTGTAAAGTGATACTTCTAACAAATGGACAGACAATTAAGCTAACCAACCAACAAACGAACAACCGACAGGAAAATCATGGTCTTGTTTGCGGATGTATAATCAACGAGGTATGTCTTGACAGAATCTGTTTAAAAAACAAAAACAAAAACAAAAAATAACTAGTATGGCTGGAACTGAAGCTAGATACATCGATTGGTCATTATGGCATAAACGTTTATCGTTTAATGTTCCACACAATAATGTCAATCAATCGGTTTGTGATTACTATAATGACAAATTGCGATTTGGAATCACTTTTAATTGTTGCATATGGTGTAGCTTTGATTTTGAATAGAGAAAGTCAGTGGAACGAATTCAAACCTGTCTACGACTTTTTATTGGAGATATAATCTCGCGTGGTCTTTAGAAATACGTCGGTAGCAATTACGAACTGGTTTATTATGGCAGTCATATATCTTGTGAATACAATAGGATATCAAGGCTTCTAACAATTACCTTTACTGACTTGCTGGCTAGCTTTAGTCCACTCCTGTGGACTTCTTCAGGCCAAGTGATGTCTACGATCTCCTCAACTGATGAAAGTTTCCTGCATCATCTTGTGAATATATCGATCCTCACATAATTATAGTGTACTTGATTCCTGATTTTTTGCTCTGACATCAAGTGAAAAGGGAAAAAGAGAGATGGGGATCTTTCGTTGCACTCCAACAAGCCAGTGTCTATGTCATTATGACGATAATATACGTATATATGACCGTGCATCTTTGGAAATTCATGGGCCAAATGATATATACAGGGAGATTGAGTGAAATCAACCAGATCTCATTGTGCTTGTGTGTGTGTCTGTTTGTTTGTTTGTTTGTTTGTTTGTTTGTTTGTTTGTTTGTTTGTTAATGTATGTATCTACAAATACAAAATGCCAAATTTATTGTCACAAACGCAACTCTGGCTTATGATTCCATATTTTTCTATTCTATGTCGATGACGTCACTTTTGGTATATTATATTCTGTTATGTATCGCAAAGTCAGTCAGCCCGGACTTTCATATTCTATACTGACTGGTGAGTGTGACAGCGTGGTGCACATGTGTCACGCACAATTGGAAGCATGGCAGAGACTTAACAGATTGGTCGTAACACCTGTCAACGTAAAGCTTTGTCACGGCACGAAGAGCCATGTATGCCCTTCTTTTATCCAACCTCAAATCTCGCTCGCTCTCTTATTTAAAGGGAAATATCATCACGTTTGGAGTGCCTCTCTTCAATCCCCTCCCGTGTGCTTTACGCAGCTATGATATCAAGAATTTACATCGTTGTTATTCTTCATGTGTTCCATTTCAAGTTCAAGTTATCTATTTCATCTTCAACAAAATGTAGATATAATGAAAGACTTGAATACACATAATGTCACGAAACCATTACAACAATGTAATAAAAAGCAAAGAAACTGTGAACTGAGATATAGTTATATTATGCTGTACATCAATTCCGAAACGAAGTTGTTGGAAACGGAGGGGACCTTTTAAAAAACGGGGCTTATAGTTTGTAAAAATATCTAATTGCCAACCTCTAAAAATAGTCTCTCATAAGAATGTGTTATTGCATAAGTATCTAACTGAAACATTAACCAAACTGGGCATTTGTTACATGCAAGTCTTATGTCTATTTTCTAAAATGCAGTATGATACAGTTTGACACTGTGAGATGAACAATTAACAGAGTATAAGTAACAATAGCAAAACAATATAACAGTGAAACATTACACACATCAAAGCGAACAATGAACAGGCCTATCTATACAAAGTAATACGGAAAATGAAGGGACATAACGTATACTAAAGTAGCAATGGTACATACTGTTACCATAAGTAAACAAAGTAAGTAAAAATGAAAGGAAACAGCAATCATTAGGAGTATGACTTAGGTCCCCTCCCCCCATAAATACATTTACATCACTACACGGTTACATATATATTTACACTATAGTATTATATATACCGTAGGACCTCTATGTGTATTTCTAAGGTATAAAAGCGACAAACTATTTTATGATAGTTTCTTGTTTACATGTGTCCATGGACCTACGTAGGTCCATGGTATAATACACACAGACAACGGATCAAGGTAACGTAAGACAGTAGTAGGAAGGTATTCGCATTGCGGAAGCTCCGGCTTAAACGACCCGCGATCTCACGCCATGGACGAAGACGGCATGAGCTCGCAACTACGGAAAATTTTCCCCACTAATAGCGTATTGCTGCCTGTATGCACAGAATTTATTTTTGGGTACTGTATTGGAATTAATTGCAGTTGAATTTAAGTTTGTTCACTAACGAATGCGTTACTGAGTTACCGTTGATATCTTTCGTGAATTATATAATTACAGTTTAATGTAGCACAGGTCTTGGTCTTGGCAACAACCTTATGTGTGTGAGGACCACGTTAAGCAGGGGGATTCATGAACATTTTCCAAACAGCTAGCTTGTAAGTGATTTGACCTGTACGAAGGAATTACATATTCACAGAGCCAGTGGGGAGGGGAAGCTGTTTTGATGTTTTTTGGCAGCATTGTAGACAGGCTGGCTGTGTTTCAATACGTGTTTTACCGTCTATTTATTGAGATCATGAAGAAATTTTGTCCGTTTCAAATAACGCGGATGTATAAGCAAGCTGCTTTAAACGAGTTAGATGTGATCTGAGAGTGTTAAAGGGATGGTATAGTATTGGCTGGGATAATGATTGAGCTTGGAACTTGTTGCAAGATGCTGAGAAACCACTTACGGAATTTTACAGAGCATGCATCTAAGAGGAATTCAAAGTTTATTTGACGAAAATTTGTTTCGAAATGGCTGAGATATCAAAAACAAAGTAAAGCAAAGCGATCCTAATAAAAGGCGGGTGCCACCTTCTATTGGGATTGGTCTGTTCTGGATATCTCAGCCATTTCCAAACCAATTATCATCAAATAAACGTTGAATCCCTCTTGGAATTACATGCTTTGTCACATTTCATAATTTTTTTTTTCTCATCATCTCACCACAAATTTTTAGAAACCTGAAGTTTGTTCTTACCCAAAACTACACTGCAAAAAGTCCGGTGTTAAATAGTGAACACCGAGCTGGTGTTAAATTTTCGGTGCTCATTTATGGTGTTAAATTAACACCTACGGGTGTCATTTCCAAATTTTAAACTGTTTTTTGAAGAGTTTCTTAGTAACTGCACTTCTTGTTGATTTTTTATTTAAACAAGACGATCAAGAATTTTACATTAAAATACTAGATTTTTGAAAAAATGTGAAAATAAATTTACACCAAAGTAACACCAGCTGGTGTGGTCCCTTATTGAAGCTGGACGGGTGTTAAACCATTGATATTAACACCAGCAAATATCAAATCAACACCATGTGGTGTCATTTTTGAATTAACACCAGTACAGTGTCAAAATAACACCAGGTACAGTGTCAAATTAACACCACGAAGTGTCAGGTGAACACTTTTCAACACCATCACAGTGCATTTTTAACACCTGTGGGTGTGGTCCTTTATTGAAGTTTGATCGGTGTTAGATTTAACACCCGTGGTGTTAAATCTAACACCGATGTTTTTACAGTGTATTATGACCCCTTTAACATGATTTACGTATTTGTTTCTAAACAGGCGTGTGACTGAAAACGGAATTAGAAATTTTAAAAAAAAAAGTACTAGTATATAGTTTCCACTAATTCTTCCTCGAAGACGGTACCAAAAAAAGCAGACAAACAGATAATATGCATGAGCAATTTTTCGTCAGAGTATCGAGCGCAAAATTATACCTCAAGAATGAGGAATAAAAGTTTATGTCAACGATTTCACAATTAGTATCGTCTTTGCTTAGTCATCTTCTGGCTGTCTTTAGACGAGTGATCTTTTCTCTGTGAATTTGATGTTGCTTTGTCACCGTAGAATAGATGTGACGTGTTCAACCGCACAGACTTCAACGAAAGTTTTAAAGGGGAAGTTTACTCAAATATGTATGTGAATTAAGTGAATGCAGTGATATTAGTAGAACACATCATTGAAAGTTGGAGGAAAATCTGACAATCCATTCAAACGTTATGCATTTCTGTATTTTAAGGTGTTAAGAAGATTTCTTCTTTCTTTCTTTTTTGACAATAGATGTGGTATAAAAGCAGATACATAGTGAAAGAAATAGTAGCAAAATTACATTAAACGTGAAATATCAAGAACTGTATTTACTTTTTTCGAGCAACGAATGTTATTGTGAAAAAAAAAATCCAGAAATCATGTAACAACTCAGAAAGAATTATTTCTGTAATCTTTGCCATGAAATCAAAATAAAATGTAAGACATATATGCAGGCCTGATGCTATCATCAATTGACAAAGGGTGCCATTTCACGTTGTCTATTTTCATTGTAAATGACACAACTATGTTTGTAGAACTCTTCGAACTCGTTACAGATTTACTGCTTCTTCACTATATGCCCGTTACCATATTTTCGTCATGTACGTCATAAACAGTAAAGTGCAGTCATCATGGAATCTATTCTTAAGCCCTATAGTGACCAATCAGGCATACTTTTACCTCAGCTACATTTATTTTTCGGACTTAAACTTCGTTATTCCGAAGATTCGTTGTTCCGACAATTCGTAAATTCGAAAATGAAATAGGATTCGTTATTCCGAACGTTCATTAGTATGCACATTTCTTAGTTTCGGACATTTGGAATAACGCTACAAAATCAATGTTCGCATTAACCAGCATAATCATGGGTGGAGGGAATTTGCGTGTTTCAGAATAAAGAACCTTATCAAAAATTTCGGATTAACGAACCTTCAGAATAACAAACATCACCCGTGTTTGGCATCATTCTGTTAATCAGCTGATTTTTTTTTTTAGTTCGTACGTCCAACTTACCGTCCATCCCTTTGAACTTATGGTATTTTATCCAGCACTGAGAGTAGATAATATGCGGTCAAGCTTTAGCCACACAGATTCATGTGTCACTCGCCATGTTGTAGGGCGTGGTGCGCTGCGAGGGCAACGTCATAAGTGGTACTTAATTACGTATGAACTTTGGACTTTTGATCTTCTTCGCATCAAAAAATTAAATGGACGTCTTAAAGGTTTTATGCTAGTCCCACACAAACTTGTATCAGTGTCATGGACTTTGCGATAGCCGAGCGCAGACACTGCTCTTAAATTATTATTTTTTTACATCTGACTGCATGTGTTTGTAATTAGGGCCTACTTACAATTAACTGAATTTGTTAATAACAATGTCAAGTTGTATGTGAAATAATATGGAAACAAATGTGTGTGAGAGAGTACATAACGCATACGTAAATGAACTAACTTAATCGGCTGATTTTCAGGAAGTATAGGCCCTATAACTGAATACATATAAATAACGTAAAAATGCAGCTTTCGGTGTAACAAAGGCATGGCAAATTCTATCAGACTTATAAAAAAATCCCCGAAAGCACACACACTGACAAATACATACACAACCTCACACACAAAATGGACAAGTCCATTTTAGTGAGCCGCCTGTTTAGCTGTTTTGCGCTGAAGGAATATCTTTAAATCTCTTTTTATCTCGGACACTAGTAAAGTGATCTCGAGGATGTAGTGATTCCTAAAATCCCGACAAATCGGTGTTTAAATGTGGGAATGTGCAGCCTGTGTCTACTAGTGTACAAACTTCAGAGTGACTTGCCGCTCAAAGTTCGAGTTGACCTGAATGAACTAATGGAGTAAAAAAAAAAAATCAAGAAAGGGGAACTTGGTATCTTCATCGCAGGTGACGCCGTTTTTAATTGTGTTCCTCTTTTATTGTCTGAAATTTCTGTCATTCTACTTTCTCGATTCAACTTTCTTAATCAAAGGCAAAACGAACTTGAAATGGCCTTTTGTATACTTACGAAGAAACTAACACGGTACAGAAACACAAAAGGCTTGATAAAAGCCAAGAGCTAACATCTTAAAGGTAACTTTACGATCGTTCATCACTCAATTAATCTCCATAATCTCATTTTTCTTTCTTTTTTCGTGCCACTCATTTCTTTTCCTCAATTATTAATGGTTTTTAACATCTCATTCATTTTAGATATCTGAATGTAAGGTGTGTGGTCCTTTCATCAAGGTTGATCGTTTGATGGAAACAATTTTAAAGTTCAGAAAAAAGTAGCTTTCAAACAAGCCAGTAAACAAACGCCAAAAGGTACAGGTGTGGGATATAAACACCATTTTTTATTTCTTCTTGCAATTCACTATTATGAATAGGCTACTTGAGACTTGGGATGCATACATATGCATTCATGCAAACAATTAGATAGATATAATAGGGTCATTACAAAAATAGTCTCTTAAACATGTTTGGTGATGCTCAACAAGAATCGTGATATCTATCATCTTTGTATTAATCTTCTTGACTTATTATATTGACTTTCAACTACCTCGAGATCAGTTCATCGTTAAATTGTCCATACCCTATCCTCATGTTACAGTTCAAGTAATTCACTGTGCGAGCTGTTTATCGAGTCGACCTTTGTGAAAAGAGATAAAAAGTGCTGAGGCAGATCACTGAACTCATTCTAAAAACATCTGAAAGATAATCATGATTATGTCAATGTGAAAACGGTTACATCAATAATGATAATAATCATGATAATATCGATAATTTCACTCAACTCTGGATGCCGTGATGACGTTGTTTGGTGTTTTTTGTTATTGTTTTTACTTTCGTGCCCTTATTGTAACCGTAATATTGTTGTGGTTCATCTTTAATACATGCTATCTCATATATCAAATATTGATTACTTGGCGCATCTGATCTGAACTTCCTGTATCTTACAAAGAAAAGTATTACCACTTAGATAAAAACAAAAGTGAAGGAAACTGGCACACTAGAGGTTGTAAGTGGCACTTCTTCCCAAAGAGCTCCAGACTACATTACGCCATAATTCAGAAAAATAATCTGTAGGACGTAGTGCGCTGTGTTTACGCATTTCCCAAAATAATCAAATGCCAACTAAAGTTCACCTAGTGTGCGCCAAAAAAGCCACTGGACTTAATTCAGTTATCAAGATAAATAACGGCATAACAAGCGACTTTATCGAAAATAATGTCAAATGAGATTATTCCCTTGACTCTCATATATTCCCTGAGTTCATGTTTGACTCAACGATAAAAAGTTGCATCACAACACGAAACTGTCAGGGCAAATAACAAGCTCTGCCGTCAGACGATATTAAAAGAGTATGACGTAATGGGGGAAGTGAACGCTGTCAAAATGGCAGGGGGAGAATCAGTAGACGGCGGCGAACCAACGTCACGCACATGTAGTCAAAAGTTTTCGTGAACTGCGCGCTTGATTTACTTGCGCTTAGCAATCTCCATAGATTATAGGTACACAGTGACCGTGACGAGATGTCGCTCGTTGAAATCTAAATTCAGTTGTTTCATACCGTTACAGGGAAACTCCGCCCCTTGTCTCAAACCGACTTAACACGATGAGTGAAGTCAGAACAAACAAAACAGTAAATGGCTCATTCAAGTTTCACCCAAACCATGAAATTGGTTGAACTTTAAACTTTTACGTTTTTCCACGAAACAGTGATGTTGTTTACAATCACATGGCAAATCACATTAACAATAATTTCATTGCCTCGCAGTTATTATTTCTTTATTGACTTGTATTTCAGTACATCACTTGGGCTAAAATTATCCATAGGCTTATTTGACTTTGTAACCTTCCAAGTTAAAATCATTGGGTAATTATAACACACTTCAACATTTCGATACACACAGAATATAGTAATAAAAAACACAGGAGATTTAGGAAGATTCGCTCAAATCCTATGCGTCATTTTAACATATCAGTTCTGGGCCCCGTTGCTAGAAACTTTGCGTTCAAACGCAACTTGCAACTGATTGTCACTGGCCAATCAAAATCATTGTTGCATGCATGTCTTCTTAATAGGGCAGACCCTGAGCCAATCAGAATGGTTGTTTCAAAATTAGCAATTATTTGCAATTGATTGCAACTTTCTTGCAACGGGGCCCAGATGTATCATGACATCGAAGATATTGTAGATTGTAAATTGTAAAATTCTGTAAAATTCTTCCATACTGCGGAGCAGTCTGGTGAATCCGTTATAACGGTATACCGTTAAAGGGATGGTACAGTTTCGGTTATGATGGGTCTTCAGGGTTCTAAGTCTTTATGACAATTATTCGAGATACATGTAATAAGAAACCTCTTATGAAATATAAAAGAGCATACAAATCTAAGAAGAATTCAAAGTTTATTTGCTGACAATGGGTTTTGAAATGGCTGAGATAATCCCAAACAAAACGATCCTAATAAATGATGGGACCCACCTTTCATTAGGATTGGTTTGTTTTACTTTTTTTTTGATATCTCAGCCATTTCAGTACTGATTTTCATCAAATAATTCCTCTTAGAATTGCATGCTCTTTTACATTTCATAAAGTGGTATCTAAGTATCTCGCAAAAAGTTAAAAGATGAATCCTCACCTCAGTCAATACTATACCACCCCTTTAAATCTGTTCGATGCTATACTCGTCGCCATTTACTTGAACGTCGGGTAGAGTTTGAAAGAGATAAAAAGCTATTTTAAACAACTCAACATTGACAGGTGACAACATCTGGCATTCAGGAATAGCTAACGCTAGAAGACTGCTTCTCTAGTTTTTTTCTTCTGCTTCCAGGGCCCTGTTTCATAAAGCTGTTCGTAAAGTTACGCATGACATTACGAACGACTGGAATATGAAGTGCCAATATGTTTGCCCAATCTTTTTTTCCTTACGTCTTAACAAAGTATACGACTGTATGTCAATATTTCATAAGGGCAAAAATACACTTTCAACCGAAAACGTGTGTCAACATGTAAGAATAATCATTATCATCCGCAAATTTCAACTTTAGCTATTGAGATTAACAATAGTTAGGAAACTCACTTGGCTTGCCATATTCCAGTCGTTTGTCAAGTAGTGCGTAACTTTACAAACAGCTTTATGAAACAGGGCCCAGGTCTTTTTCCTATACATAATGTATACATCCAAAGAGGATCACACTTCACATCAGATTACCGTGATTCATTATTCAACTTCCGGTAGTCGAAAATGAAACCACTCATAGAGTCAGTGGCTTTCCTATTTCTACCTGTGATTTTTTCTTTCTTTTAGATGGTTTACTTCACTTTGATCATTTCAGTATTCAGTGTATTATTACTATGATATGTAAGGTTTCACAATTGTTGTATACTCTGTTTAGTCAAATTGACTTGTTTTCAGTAGTATCTATTATAAAATGAAATGTGTGTAATATTTTTGTCGCAAATTTTAATGAATTTGAATTGAGTTAAATTGAATTTGTGGGGATCTTCCACCTAAATCAACAAAATTCGATTCTTACTTTTCTACTTGACATTACATTCTATGTTTTGTAGATCACTATATATATAGTTACATAAATAATGATAAGAATCGCTTGCTTTTGTGCCCTTGCTTTTGTGCCTTCGAACTAAAGGCACAGTTTGCAGGGAGATTATTTTCAGTCTTTTAACCATCACATCAAATCAACTCTTCCTCCACCAAGTTTTAAGGGTCTGCAAAATTCTTTATATTTATATGAATCACAAACGAACATTTTGATCGGGATTGTCTACCATGAAAACGAATATTCATCCTACATGCTTACATCCGGCCCTCAGAAGTTATCAAGGAGACAAGTACTTTTTTGTTTTCAGTGATCTTTTTTTAAATTCCATTTCCTTTAAAAATATAACAGTTTTTAAAAAATACATATCATATACATAACATTTGTCATAAATGTTCATGCATGTATGAAACATATTCCATGAAAACAAGAATAATCATTCAATTCATTTTAAGGCAGAAATCAAGCAGGAGGAAAAAAACATAGGATGAATAATCCGGTCAATTTCTTTTTAACTAAAAAAAAAATACATATGCAATTGTATATTAGCCAAGCACTAAAAAGAAAAACAGAAAATGGAATTTCTATTATATTAAAAGAACAACAGCAAAAAAAAAACCATACACATAAACAAACAAATAGCGCGCGCGCGAACACACACACACACACACTATATATATATATATATATTCATATATATACTTTATATAAGCCTATATGTCATAAAAGATGGCGCGTGATTCCGAATGCCGTTTCAACATGACAGTCATTGTACGCCTAATCAACTGCAGTGTATTTTTATTTCACCGAAACTATTGCTATAATAGCAGGTCAATACATTTCTCATGACTGTTTTATACACATTATACACTGTATGAGTGCGTGACAAGACATACGTCATAGCTTTTTCTGTATACATACATAACTATATATATATATATATATATATATATATATATATATAAATACATATATATATATTACATATAAATTATATGTTTACATAATTATGTTATTTACATATATATGATACCTTATGATTTTTAGTAACATATAAAACATATGTAACACACAAATAACATATATGTTATCTACACACACACACACACACTCATATATATATATATAAATATATATATTTATTTATATATATTTCTATCTTTCTTTTATACTGTGTGAGAGATTTTTCCTGCCCTTTGAGAACTCTGACTGAGTGGTAAAGGGCATTATGAATACCCCCTATTGTTGTTATTATATATAAAAGATGTAGTGTGTGTATGATATATGAATATCATATATTTCATATCAATTAGTCACTGTACTCGCTGAGGTTATAATAGATTTGTGAGCCACACAAGTTTTGTTCTTCATTACTGGACAAACACTGGATCAGCATTCACTGCATGTTGTATTGGTCTAACTGCATAATTCCCCTCTCCATTAATATGTTGCAACTGTATTATTGTCAGTGTTCAGAATATCATTACAAAGCAACACACGAAATATTCAAAGCCAAATCGGATGCTGCCAGATTTGCTACAACTTGACGTTGACCGTCACAATGTTGTCGCATGGTGTTAATTCTGTTTTTTCTCATTTCGTAAGACATTATCGATACTACATTATTTTATATATGATATTGATTTGTTATTCCTTTTTTTTTAAATTTAATACCTTATATTTCTGTCTCTTCCAGATCACTCGCAAATTCTATTCTTTCTCAACCTTGTTTTGTATACGGTAAATAAATCGTTCACGATGTCATTGTTTACCAAATAAAGTTCGACATGCAACGACCCCCCCCCCCCAAAAAAAAAACAGACTTCACATTAAACACATTTGGGAATTTAGATATCAGTAATGGCACGCATGAATCAGGTTTTAAAGGTCCTATCAAGCAAGTTTTCTTGATTTTGAATTTGTAAAACGAATTTTTGTCTCTTAATTGCAAAATATAATTGCTCCTCTGTGTTGCAGTAACATTTTTCTTATGATTTTCATCTTCTTGGACTTCATAATTCGTGGACTCTTCAACCATAAATTACTAGTTAACAAGTACTACATCACTCTTACACCATGAGAGTACATTAACATAATGTAAAAGAGGAACTACGAAAGATCGGATTAAGGCCAAACATATCCTATATCAAATGCATAATGGCAAATGAATGCAAACTTCCCCGAGTGAGGTTTGTTCATTCAACTACACAACATTAACTTTGTGATTCCAAAACAAGATCAGAAATTTCATTCATAAAGATGAGGACATTGAGGTTGTGAAGCGTTTCCTTCGCGCCAGACAAGTTAGTCAAATCCACCTTGTATATACGTGGTAATTCCACTCGTTCCACGCTGGACCTCGACGAACACGTAATTTCCTTTGAAATGCTAAGAATAGGTATGCTGGGAAGTTATGCCTGCGGTACAGGAAAGCGCGCTCAGCGTGTGTCCACCAAAATACGTTAGCTGACGTGGTTCTTTCTCTCTTGCGCATTTAAATTAACTAGAACAACAGCTGCCGTGACATCAGACCCGTTTGTTTTCTGTCTGGTCGAGGGCAGTCTGTAGTTCATTTGTATCTAGAATTTAGACCAAAGGTGAACCACGAAGAAATGTTGATTTCTAATCAAAGTTCCAGACGGCATTTCATCCTGTTATCTTGCGTGTGACGTTCGTTATTCCGAAGGTTCGCTGAATCCAAAGAATGTGATAGGTTCGTTATTCCGAAGGTTTGTGATTCCAAAACACACAGATTCCGTATACCTAGAGGTTCGTTAATCCGAAAATTTGTGACGTTATTCAGGAGGTTAGTAATTCGGAAAATGAAATAAGTTTCGTTATTCCGAACAATCGTTAATCCAAAAAAAAAAAAATTAAATAAGGGTCATTAATCCGAAAAAGTAAGATGGTGCGTGCTAACGAACCTCGGAAAAAACAACTTTTTTGCCTTTTCTTTTATCTTTTGCCCATCGACAAGCGTATTGTTGTTTGATTTGATGCCAAACGCAACGATTAATCTTCTTATCTTTCTGCGATTTCACCAAGTTTGTCGATGATTCATAAACAGTTCGCTATACTGTTTTTACGCCATGAAAAAAAAAATGAATGCAACGATAAGATCATTGTGCAGAGGTTGAAAGTGCATATTCTTTAATACTTTCCAAGAAGCAGCGGAGTTATATCTTTCCTTTGTTTCGCTTTTCGAAATGAATCGCGACTTTAATGATTAAAATTTGCCATGAATTGAAAGAGAAAAGCCCTGCTTGCTACCCCTCTTTGATACGCCAGTGAATACGAAGGTGATAATAACCAGCGATAATTAATATAATGTCATATCAGTAATAATGATGAAATAACCTATATATGAACATACTTATAAACATTGTGTGGCGAGTCAAAGATTGGCCGACAATACAGGACAAGCTTCATCCATATAAATGAAGTGATCCTGTAAAGTTAAAAAATAATGATTCCTGTGAATTACTAGAAGATTTCATCAGGATAAAGATTCCGGTCATTCTACGTTCCATACGGTGTTTCATGTCTAATGTAAATGTGTCTATATCTACCTCTGATTTTGTCTATTCACATCAGACGATATATAGAATCAAATATATTACTTACAATCTTACATATAGGCATATATATCACATTTTGTGCGTGAATATAAATATATACTCACTCAATATGTCATGGATGTGTACCCATAACATACACTTAAGTAGGTATAATGTGGTAACTTCATAACTTGATTTGATTTACTTAATTAGATAATACAAGCATACAATAATTGATTAGTTAAATTGCAAAACACCTAAAGACCATTGGTATGATGTTGATTATGTAAAGTTGATAAATTGGCAGTTATGAAAAATGAATAGACAAAAGTTCACATATTTTAGGGAAATTAATCATATTATACTTTTATGTCATTATTGAAGTGAAATTCTTACATGTAGGTTAATGCATCCACACATTATAATAATGAAACTTAAATAGGTCCTGGAGAAAATGAGAATTTTTTGCGAACTCTCCGTTCTTCTCTCAATCTGTGTTTTTTCTCCCCCCCCCCCCTTTTTTTTTGGGGGGGGGAGAGGGGGCTTTCTCTCAATATTCATCTCGCAGTGTATACTTAGATATGTCTTGGGATTGACTCGACATGGCAAACATATAGATGCCCCTTCCCTTTGGCAATGCTCTTCAACCGATATTACGTGTTGTTCAGAGGTTACGACAGGGTCATGTGACAATAAACAATGGCTGCGTGGCAGACTCCCGCTAAAACACAAAGTGTCTGGGAAAGCCACTCGGCGAGACACAACTTTCAACATCGAGACGATGCTCTTACAACATGTCTAGCTAGTCGTGAGAAACAGGATGGAACTTTGTTGTTGTTTGGGGTTTTTATGTTGTTGCTGTTGTCAGGCGTTTTGTCGCTTTTTCATGGTTCTTTTTTTATTTCGGATGGGGGGGGGGCGAGAAGGCGGTAAAGGTAACTCTGTTGGTCCTTATGCAGGTCAGTAACAAGGGATTATTTTACGTTTCATTTACGCGCCTTCCTGTCAACACTAATACTAGTTTTGTTCTTCCTTCGCACACCACAAGTGAAGTCGAACTGGTATGTTCTTTCCCTTTAACGAACCACCATTCTTCGGTTGGACAAGAGCCGTCGATGATTCAACAATGCTGGATTTCCTCGTTTCTGCCATATTGTCTCCAGTAATCTTAAAAACCTAATGTAAATTATACGGTTATCAGTGGCGGATCCGGGGGGGGGGGGACGCAAAAAAGACAAAAGAAATAAAAAGAAGCAAAATGAAATGAAAACCGGAAGTGGCATCAGAAATATTAGTTGCGCCCCCCTATACAGAATTCCTGGATCCGCCCCTGGTTATGTTTAAAAGAATGTTTTCTGTTCGGTGGGCTTGCTTTGTATGTAACTTCAATGAAATCATTCTGCTTGAAATCTGTAAACTTGATTTTGCAACGGGGGATACAGCCTGAAATCTCCAATTTACTGAAAATCATGCTTAATGAGACATCGGTTAACAAAATACAAAGAAAGACGGTACAGGGTTTTAGATGAAGAGCTCTAACAGACCTCAAACCAAAGTTGATACCCAAGTTCTAATCTTGGTTGCAAGAACACATCCCTCTTCTTTTTAAAGTAGAAATAAACAAATGGGATAAGTTATTCAAAAAAGTTAAAATACCAGAAAATTAATGTTTTATTTAATATTAGTAGTTTTCTCTGAGTTGCAGTTCTACGTCTGTAAGCCATGTTGCGATTATTTGCAGCGAATATTAGATTATTTTATGGTTTTGCAGACACATCAGACACAAAAGTTGACTGTGTGTAGCACGTTGAGGGCGCTATCACTGCTTATTATAACCGAATTAACATAATTATGCAGCTGCAGCTATGTTATAAAACATCAATGCGTAAAGTTCAATATTTACATTATGCACTTGTATCTGTACTTCATTGAAATTTGATTTTTTAAGTTTTCTACCAAACCAAATAAATTGTGAATGACTAATAACGAATGAGCTAAAAAAAAAAACACACATTTCATCAATATTCCTCCCGAAGTATGAATCACTTAGTGGATCACTTTTTTCCTTTTTTTTTATTTACTTCTTAACGTCATTTCTGCAAAGTATTCATCGCTTGTCATGAAATCTGCTTCAGCATCCTCTCTATCACAGCATATCTCTGACAATTCCTTTCCCTGTTCAACCTGAGTTTTCATAAAGTGTCTTATTAAAGGGACATTCCAGACGATTTTCATAATTTCACATCATGCAGTACATAAATCAACAACTCCATATATAGATTTGTAGAATTTATTGTGGTTCTCGAGCAGAGAAACAATACTTTGAAAAACCTCAAACAAATTACACTGAACAAGGATGATGACATAGGAGGTTCACATATTTCAGAAATGTAGCAATGTAATCCATTACAATACCGCTTGCTTGCGAGTTCACCTGTGTATAATCTATGCATGCCTTCTTCCTTTGTTCTGCTTTCTTGAGCCCCAACTCATGCATTCTTGTGGTGACTCTGCCATGTCATCACCCTTCTTCATTGCAATTTGTTCTAAATTTTGAAAATATTCTTATTCTTCATCCCAATTATCACAAATTCTGAAACTCTGTCCTCAATATAACTAATTTATAGTTGTTCAAATGTAAAAATCTGAAAATCATCCGGAGGTCTCCTTTAAGTTATTCTTACTCACACTCTGAGGCACAGTCATGGCGTGAACTTTTTTTCTTCTTCTTACAAAGCCACGATAGATTCACGTCTAACGGTAAAACTATCTTATTGGGGGTATATTAGCGAGCGTCTATAGCCTCGTCAGCAAGGCGGGGAGATTAGTTTGCATACCAACGTGGTTTCTTTGATCGACAGTTTGAACGTTAGCACGGTCCTGCGTCAACGCAACCATCGTCCTATACCAGGAAAATTAGTCACGGAGCTAATTAGTCAAACAACGGAGAGTGAGAACCTCTGCAGAGAAATTCAAGGCTTGTATCATCTCTTTGATGATGGAAAAAACTTATGATAATCAAGTATCTTATATACAACATAATATGATATTGTATGATACATACATTATATAAAACATATAATGCTTTTTTATTTTTAACTCTTTAGACATGTTAGATGCGTGTTTTTTTTACAGCTGAAACATTAACGAGTATTCTCTTTATAGTGAATCATAACAATCTTCAAATCTGGTTTCTCTTTTCTCTGTTTCTTTGTTTACTCATTTTTCTTGTTTATGTCCTTTCACTGTGCCTCGCGGGATTACACAGTCATCATAACTGTACTTAATTGTTCTCATTTAAATTCATAAGTTCGCTAATTCATTAATAATAAGTTTGGCAGTGGTTTCCATGTCTTTGAACTGAACAGCATCACCATTTGCATCATGTTTGATTTATCTTGATAAGGTTATGTAGCAAAGAATTCTATACATCACCAGAGTATGAATATGAGGTTTGAAATAAAATAACAACAAAACATAGTCACACTTGTTGACCTCTAAACTATGATAATTTATCGATGTTCTTAAACAACACGTGACATATTTCGTAATTGCGTAATCGAGACAGGTCTAATTGTATGCCTTCCGGTAGCTAACCTCATCTTCTAAGCATAGTAACGACCCTGATGAAAACACCCAAACTTACAAACAACGTAATACTCAAGCGAGTAATGTCAGACAAATCAGATGTGGACATTCTTTGCGGTAATTGGCTTTTGTTTTGTCACGGTACTTTCTTTTTCCACGACTGACCACTAATGAAAATTATATCGGCACTGTTGCGAAGTTCACGGACATTCGGAAGACTCTTTAATTCCTGAAAGGGGTAATACACATTACATACAAAAAATAAAGCTTATCAATCCCAGAACAAGCGATAAATAATTGAATGGAAGGTATTGATCTTAATTTGATCAAACACATGGGACGAACTGTGGGAAAAGTATATCATTATTCTGTTTTTATTTGAATTTCGAGCACAATGATTTTGATAATCGGTATAGTGTGGACACAAAAACACACACACATGTAAAACACATCCATGTATATTCCAGTTGGATGTGAGGTGGGACCACTTCACCGGGTTAAAGAGCACTGCTCTTTGCGATGAATGAATGAAGCAGGATCTTTTACGTGCATGAGTTGCAACTCTCTCATACACGGGACCTCCATTTTATGTCATATATACATGTATATATATATATATATATATATATATATATATATATATATATATAACGAAGAATAAACTGGTAATGCAATATTTCGCCAATATAGAGTTTATTGAGCAACTCAAATTTTCGGTGGCTTCCATCCACCTTCTTCAGGAGTCTCGACGCGGGAAAAAAATTCCGCGTCGAGTAAAAAAAAATTCCGCGTCGGAAAAAAAATTCCGCGTCGAGACTCCTGAAGAAGGTGGATGGAAGCCACCGAAAATTTGAGTTGCTTAATAAACTCTATATTGGCGAAATATTGCATTACCGGTTTATTCTTCGTTAAATTGGAGCCAATACGTGAATTCGCAACATGTTTATATATATATATATATATATATATATATATATATATATATATATTTATTTATTTATTTATTTATTATAAGAATAATATACTATTTTATATGTTAAACAAGAGCGGTCCATTGTTTGATTGTTGCTTTTTTTTGGTATCACAATTTGAAACTTATCAAAAAGGAATGATAAGGATGCCAATATAAGATGTTAAACTTTTTTTTCAGCTGGATCAGGGGGCGGTTTTCCTATGTAGGCATGATCTATACTGTCACAATGATATCACTCATTGTCAATTTTTATATTTCATGTTTTTATCATTTAGCACTGCTGTGTTAGATACATTTTAAAACAAAACAGGGAGATTTAAAGATTGCCCCCATTCTCTCAATATTAGATAATTTCGTAGTTTATGTCGTTATGTAATGTAATGAAGCATATAGAGATTGTAACAGATTAAATGATATTTACTCTAAGTCGTCAAGAAAATACATAAGAACATGATTGTGTAACAGCAAATATGCAATGTACACCATAGGAAAGCATTGAAGAGTTCTGTTCTAGTGTCGGTTTAGTGTAGTTGCACTACTTAGGCAGTGATTTACATGATACATTTGACCTTTCATGAAATACGGATTAAAGGAACTACATTGTAACTTTTTAATGCAATAATTTTGCTTATCTGTACTCGTTTTATTTCATCACTTTTGATGCCCTAACACGATTTAGAGGGTAACATCAGTGTTCTAAAATAAGAAAACATTTAACAGTCGAAACGTTCATGCAGTGCCGTATAAAGCGCTTTCGTTCCTGTGCTCAGCATTGGCGGACGTCGCGCTGGTAAAATTAACGAAAACCCTTCCCCGTGACTGACGTCACGCCCGGTTGCCATGGTAGCCAAGTTGGAATTGTTTTAATTGGGCGTTACAGGAGGGCGTTGTTACCCCATTGGATTAGCGTGCCACAGTCGACTCACACTCACTCACCTAGCGTCACATGGGGCACGCCGTAAACCCTGCATAGGCTTTACGGCTACAGATGTACCGTCTATACATGCCGTACGGGATGCCATATCATGTCCTTCAAACCAGAGATGTTGTTGGTTGACGAACTGCCAACTCAATATTTTGCCTCTCTATAGGAAGATCTTTGCCTTTAAGTTCAAACTGACAACGTTTCATTTCCTCCATTTTGGCATCCCCTGAAATCCGATCAAATGTATTCAAGATGCAACTTTTCAAAGAGCGAAAGAGTGGAATAAACTAAACCTAAATTAGTTGGAAACAGAAAGCTGTTTCAGATGCAAGATTTTCTGGAGTTTTTTTTAAATTGCAAACTTGAGTAAAAACTTTACCGTGCATATTATATGTTTCAAAAAAGTCAATTTAGACGTAAGAATGATCAGTTTTCATTATCTATTTACGATAGTCTCCCATATAAGAGGTGAGGTTTTGATGGGGGACATACATACATGTTCATGTACGCCTTCGTGTCTATACAGCTGTATTTGTGTACACATGTACCTGTGCTTATCAGTATGTATGAATGTTTACTCGTGTGTTCCAAACTTTCTGCTCTCTCTTTCCCTCTTCCTCTCTTACTTTTTCTTTCCCCCCCCCCCCCTCTCTCTCTCACTCTCTCTCAATCCCTCTCTTCCTCAAACTTTTTTTTCTATTTTACTTCCGTCAGTCTATTCATAACTTTTCTCTTACTCTCTCATTCAGCAAACACAAAATTGAAGAGTGACTCTGCTGATCAAGCTGCATATATAGGTGTGTGTATAACGTGTAAAGGGTGTCCAAGCACATTAGCCTGAAAAAAAAAAAAAACTTACCGTCATTTTAATGTGTCTCACAGTGTGTATCAAACTCCCTTTGTTCAATAAAGAGTAAAAAATTCGGTTCTGTTCAGCTAAACTCAACTCTCTTTATCCTTACAATGGTTAAATGATTTATGTCTTGTGTAGGGCAGTCAAAATAAATTGTAACAATTAGTATTACATTCGAACAATGATTATAAATGTGAAAAAGTATTCATAAAATGCACACTAAATTATTACAAGAATTATTACCATAAATGATTAGATCTGACAATTAATCATGTCATATTATGATATAAGAGGTGAATGCTTGGTATATAAACACATTGTGCTGTGTTTAAGTAGAATGAGGTAGAGGAACAGAGTATTCGCGAAAGTATTTACGAGTAAATTATCGTTTTTAGTCCCCGACTGAAGCATTTTATGTGCCCTGCGTAAATAATAAGATATGAAATGAAATGAGATGAAATGACAATCTGAGCACTTTCGCACAACCAAACAGTACACAAACATTGCATACACACAGATACACAACTTACAACAGTAACAACAGAAGAGAGTAAACTGCCTTGACTAGCCTCTCGAAGATTGAGTGATCATCTGTAACATTGTACTTTTAGAACATTATCAGGGTGGGATCGTTACACTGGAAGGCTTGAGCGGAAGTCGTTCAAAGGACAATACTCATTCTTACCAGGAGTTCCGAGTGGCACGAAGTGATAATATTCAAGAACGGAAGCACATTCATTCAACAGTTGTTTCATTTGAGAAAGTGTGTATGGTTTTAAAATGGCGTCCGTGAAGCGACTATACACGCAGCGAAGGCCGCCAACGGGAGCGAGCAGCGCGACTTTGGATGGTACATAATACCCATAGTCCTTTCAATACTGAACATTAAAGGGATGATACAGCATTGGTGGAGATGAGAATTGGGCTTTTAACTTTTTTGCGCGACACCAAGAAAACACTTATGAAATAGTACAGAGCATACCATTTTAAGAGGAATTCACAGTTTATTTGATGAAAATCGGGTTTGAAATGACTGAAACATCCAAAAACAAAGTAAAACAAAGCGATCATAACAACAAATGGGTCCCACACTTTATTAAAATCGCTCTGTTTTGGATATCTCAGCCATTTCAAAACCAATTTTCATCAAATTCCTCATGGAATTACATGCTCTTTCACATTTCATAAGAGGTTTCTCATTATCTCACCAAAAAAATGTTAGAAACCTGAAATTAGGTCTCAACCAAAATTATACGATCCCTTTAAACTCTGCGTTACAATCAATTGATGTGTGAGACTAAATCAAGTAAGAAGTTTATTGCGTGATAACATCAGAGCGATAGTGTATCATAATGCTTTTAATTGATACAAAAGTTCAGTTTTCTAAGCGGAAGCAAAACAGGATGTCAAGGGTTGTGATGGTCACAGGGGAGTAGATACATCAGTTAGGGGTGACTGACCTTGAAAAGTATTTAAAAAATAAGTATTTCGCTCTTAACACTGCGACATGTCATTCATAAATTGGTTGTCTAAGTATAAGACATTTATTCATTTTTTTTTTCTTCGGCGTTGGCATGGAGTCAAAGCAAAAGACCCACGTCATATTAAGGAACACATCAACTATCTGTCAGCAGAGATTTCTTTTTTTTTTCTTCCAATACTGTCATGTAGCCTATATGAAGACGCCATTTCCTTGCCGATAATAATTTCCCTCTGGCATGTTGTACTTAGTACTCATGGATTATTGCAACGTGCGTGTCTATGTGCAATATGCGCGTGTTGTGAGCGGTGTACTGAACTGTGAATAAAAAATAATGATCAAAACATAAAATGTCTGTCACCGATTCTATAGCTTATTATATAATGATAGCGTAAGATCCAATAACGAGCCATCCTTCAAAAAAAAAAATTGAATTTCACAGTCTTCGCACATGCAGGTGACAGTGAACACAATAACATCATGTATTCAAAACGAACTCAAACATTTTGCCAATTTGAATCACACACACACACACACACACACACACACACACACACACAATAATTTATCAAATTTCATCATTGATTTTGGACGATTAGTTTCAGATGCCCCATGATGTAATGAGTTCTAGTACAATTAAAGCAATAATTAATGTTTCTTTCATCATCACTATATTATCAATCATGCGGTTTTATATTATATTGATCTGTGTTTTGCATATAGCTGTTTTCGTCACTCACGTTCATTGCACAATGTGTTATTTAAAACCGCTCTGTATGTCCCTACAAGGGCTTACGTGTCCTGTTGTTGGAAGACAAACTGTTGCCATGACAGCACAGCTTATTTTGTAGATGAGTGAAAATTTCACCTGTGTTCCGTCACATGTTAGCACAACACGTATAAACGTGATATAATTGGAATTGTTTTTGAAGCAATTTTGAAACAATGCCCGTAAAATTGCCAGTCATTTCTGGGGAATTCCCGCCAGAGTCGAACCGGCACGCGTGTTTGAATCTCCCGTATGCCTGCGGGCCTAATTGTAAATGCAATTATTGCGTCGCTTTGTGTTTTTGTTATGTTCTGTTTTATGGCTTAATTTAGTTTGTCCTGTTCTTTTAACGTGCCACCAGATTCTTGTTCCTTTCGATGCGCCGTAAGCTAAAAACAATATCAACGTTATCTAATGAATTTAATTTGGTTTGTGTTGTCCTGTCTATTCTATTTCAAACTCATTCGCTTATCTTCCGGTCAAAACATTCCCAGTCATACAATGTTTATATACAATGTTTATATAGGGCGGTGAGTTGGCTCAGTCGGTAGCGCGTCTGCCTCACGATCACGCGGCCCGGGTTCGAACCCGAGTCTGGACTGAGCAATGTTGCGTGTAAACATACCGTCCCCTCTAGCAAGAGGCAAAACACTCTGTCCCTCGGATAGGACATAAAATGGAGGTCCCGTGTATGAGAGAGTCACAGCTCATGCACGTAAAAGATCCCGCTTCATTCATTCATCGCAAAGAGCAGGGTGTCTAACCCGGTGAAGTGGTCCTACCCCATATCCAACTGGACCCCATGGAAGACCAGCTTAATGTAGCTGAATATGGGCTATCCAGCCATCTTCACAGATGGAAAATGAACAACAACAACAATACTATGATAGCGTACTTGACAGAATAATGACACACACCACAATGCCATAATTTGGAAGAAAAAAAAAAGTCAAGCAGAACATAACACATAAATCTATAAGATGCGTTGGAAGCCAACAATGTAGACTTTGGCCATGAATAAATATGTTTACTTATCACAATTTTGTTGAGTCAAGTGTCTGACTGTTTTTCACAATGGCATCTGATGTTCAACCATTGACTTTCCCCAAGTCATTATATAACACGCAGCAAGGCAGTGTAGGTATACCAGCTGCTATTACGTGTACTATACTACTACTACTACTACTATTACTGCATACTATACTACATGTATAATAGGTGATGATCATAATAACTATCATTATGATAATGATAATAATAATAATAATAATAATAATAATAATAATAATAATAATGGTAATTATAATGTAATGATGCATTGATAAATATAAATACCTTAATGATATATTGTCCATCAGCATAATTAGATTTGATTACTTTTATATTCATTATCATTACTTATCATCATTATCACGTGTATTATCATCATAGTGATTGTCATTTTTTATATTCATATCACTATTATGACAACTACAACACTGTACTATACTATCATAATTGTTTTCTAGTTTTGTCTTGTATTTGATGGTTTCACTGAAATGTATTCGCGGTAGTAACTTTATTCACTTTTACTGTGAATCATCTAATCTAATTCAGACGATCTCACAATCTTGAGCCCAATGCGCAGCTTGATTCATGATGATAGTTGCTATCAAATTTCAAAGTGAATCTGCCATAGCAACTAAGACATCAGCAGTATATTTGTGAAGTGATAGTAAGAACTCTAAAATCTAAAATGGATTTACGCAGTCCCGTCGTATTGAGGATAGCGTTTGGTGACGCGCAGTCTATGGCACGCCATAGTGCGATCGTTTCGACCATCTTAATCTGATGATGGTCTGTATTGAAGCTTGTATGTATACATTCAAGGCGTGAGTCAGCGCGTAGAAATCTAGGAGGAAACTTTCAATCAGGGGCCAAGCGGAACCCGCTCCTTCCCTCCCCTGAGAACATGGCTGCTCTGCGTGTCTCATGCACCCCACCCGTCTTCACTTAAAGGACGAGTTGGTTCAAAGACACAAAGTTTTACCTTTGTTTGTTTGCATATTTGATTCATTTAATCGCGGATAAAAACCTAATTTCAGTTGTTTATGAGCTGATTTTCAGCAAGGCCGTAAACATTTGCAGCAAAACGAATATTTTACAAATGTTACAATGAAGGAAAAGAACTCAAAATGTATACAAAATGATAGCAGCATGAACAAATATCTACACAAGAAATCAAGATCAGAATCGAAGAAAATTAACCACATACAAAAATATACAAAAGTTAGAAAATATTCGATAATTTATCACAATGTGAATAAAAGTTAATCAGATTTTATAATATATTGGGATGAAGAACGAGATTTGTTCTAAACTTCATCCTATCAACAACACTCCTCCTACAGGAAAGGAAGAAACTGGTTGGTGAAGAGCAATCTGTGACAGAAAATTATATTGGCCGAAACTGAACACTTAGCTGAATTTTTATATCAAATTATGATCTTTCATAGAGCGTTTAGTTTTTTTTCCACTTATGCAAACGTTTATGTGACGAAATCTGCTTAAAATGCACTTGTTTGATAACTATGATAAATGTTTTGTTAATCTCTTACAACTTCATATTGTCTCATTTTCTCTTCTTAGTTTATGTTATTCAATCTGATTATAATTGGTTGCATTATTTTGTATACCTCGTAGGACTTATAGTTCCAATTTTCTACAGATTACAGAAAACGTGCACTAAACGCTACATATAAAGCCTTTTAATCGGGAGCTGTAGTAGTAGTAGTATAAAGTAGTAGTAGTGTAGTAGTAGTAGTAGTAGTAGTAGTAGTAGTAGTAGTAGTAGTATATAGTAACACCATTAATGTTACAGGTATTATTGCTTCAAATCATCATTGTTATGATTTCGTATTGTCGCTATACTTTGAGTATCATCATTATCATCATTAATTGAGAAACAATCGTTGTTTGCTTTGTACTCATGTAAACACAATTAATTCCATTTCTTGAATTCTTATTTGAAATATTTGACCCTGTGACTCTGCAAATCTTATATCTTTGGAACATTATAGGTTTACCACAAAACGTCCTAGCTAATGAAAAATGTGTCCAAGAAAAACAAAATACTTGAAACTTGTGGTCTTCTAATCTTATTTAGAAATCGGGAATTACGCACAAAATATCCCCATCACAGCTTCTGCAAGACTATATACGAGTATTATATGACATAGAGACAAATCGTATTATGATTCACAGAAAAACTAAACTACAACTACATTGGTTTTTTTTTTTTTTTTTGGGGGGGGGGGGGGGGGTCTTACTTTGCACGATTTTCTCTCAAAAACCTTGCGCTCTAACTTGTAATCATAATTCCAAAAGGTGAACATTAAAAACTTCAAGATTCATATTCGGACTTTTCACTCGATGAATTGTTTTGTTGATTTATTATTAGATTAGCCATGACGCATTTATATATATATATATATATATATATATATATATATATATACATATATATGCATTTATATGTATATTGGATTATTCGTAGTCATGTACTTAAACCGAAAGGTATTTTTGAAATAGGCTTAAGTATAGGTCAAACGCCTATGTGCCTGCGAGCCAAGAATAACTTTAACCAAAGTTTGGTGTGACCACTTCTTCCTGTGACGTCATAAGGAGCGTCTGTCTGTGGGATTCATGACAAGATACTTCACACGATCATGGTGTTTGTCTTTGTGAAAATAGCTCGGATTACTTCAGACAAAATTAACCAAAACAAATGATGAGTGAGATTTTATAGACTTTTGTGCTAGTTTTGTTTTCATTAGGATCTGAATGTAATAGCAAGGTCACTGCACTATAAAAGTTTTACACGGACTTCTGGATTTCGAACTAATCTATGTACTGTGTACAATTAGCTTCAGATTTATCAAAATGAATTGTCTGCTCCTTTTGCGTCATGTTCTGCATATCACCTTGTATTTAAACAACAATCATAATTGTATGATAAGTACGCAGAGATTGGATGGCGGGGGTGGGGGCTGTATTAAGTGATCTCAAGGGGGACATTGAGTGAATACTATTGCAAAATGTGTTTACTGCAACTGACAGACATCTTAATCGTATATGGGCTATCTAAATCATGGACCCAATGGAAGAACAAAACGGTACATTAGATCTGAAAAGGGCTACTTGTATCCACCGTTGCAATTTACATAATTTGCTACATGTCAATTTACTTTTCATCATGCATTGATAATTCTCCTTTTAATAATGATAATGATAATAATAATAATAAAAGATATCATAGTGCGCAGCTACTATAATGATAACGCTACTGCATATTACAAATTAATAATCACGACATACATAATTCAAACAAAGAATGCATTGTTCAAAAGATGAGGGTTTTTTCCCCTTTGATTTATATGATAGTGAATTATGTCATGCCCAATATCATGCTATCTGCTGTTCGAGTATGATTTTACAGTTTCGGAAATAAAATCAAACAACAACACCTGTTTATTTGGGAATTTCAATAATAGACGCAATCAATCAAAGTCATTTGAAAGTCATGAACTTGACCTGATTCAGTATGCCTGAAATAAATTCAGAAACTTGCCTTATCTAATAAGATTTGTCATCGCGATATGATGAAATTTCAGGGTTTCCAGTAGTTGCCCAAGTAGGTCCTTGCGTGTATGATAACAATCATGCTCTTGCTTGAAAAATGTTTTTTCCTTGTTTTGCGGCAAGTCCGTGTGTACATTTTTTTTCTTTTTTTTTTAGTAGGCAGGACTGACAGACTGTTGGGTGCAGTTGTTGTGCATTATGTGAACATTATCTCATTGAGCACGTGACTGTGTCGTTATGTACTATTAGTACCAGTTCGTAGGCTCCTTACAAGCCCGCATGAATATCGCAACTTCGCGGTGCGTTGTTATCACACCAACGTTTGGCATTGGTCAGGTTAAGTTTCATTATCACGACTGCAAGTGGCTCTGCAATTAATTACACATTTCGTCTGACGTTAGAACGCGCCTCTAACATTTTTGCTGTACCTAGGACAAATCACCTAGGTATGTTTTTTTTTTTCCTCTTTTTACTGCACTTTCACGTATCATACACGACCCTTGAAAAGATAAGCTTTAGGAATTTAGCACATGATGAACGTCATGTAGCGTATATCCAAGCCTTCAGTCACATGACTTCGGATTGAAGTGTCGGGTTTTTTTTTTTCTGATGGAGACATCAATTGCACCAACGTACATGCATTTCGTGTCTGACATCAATATTAAAGTTAGTCTCACAGTTTATCAATTTAATGACGTCATATGGCAATTTGTTCTTATAAATTAAAATCGAATTCTGACTACTTGGTGCATTGATCAATTAAGCCATTTCACTACCTTCTTAATTCTAACTACTAGTGTAAAGACATAATATCAACTGGACCAGAAACATTGAATTAAGTTCATGAGTTCGTACGTATTTCTCGCATAAAGGATATTTTTACCTTCATAAATGTCCCTGTTCATAAAACCTATAAAATGAAACCAGTGTTTCAATCTAACAATCCCGTTTTTATAGTGGAGTTGGCTTATCAAACGAAAGTTTATTGTTACCTTGCAAAGGTCTGCCAATCTGGCGCCAGCATGTGCCCTAATCAAGAACGCCATGAGACTTTCTTATATCAGAAGGACGTTGATATTTCTAAAATTATGCCTGTATTTTATCGTATATTGTGGTTCTAAATCACACGCTGTGCATTTATATTCTTGGAGAATGTGTACACATAATAAGGTGAAGCACGACGACGCATACTGACGATTGCATAAATTCTGTCAAGTGGTGGCAGCAGAGCACAAAAAAGTGGCGTCTAAGGACGCTGCGACACCGGTCACTCTTTGCTGCTGCTGCTGCTGCTGTTGCTGTTGTTGTTGTTGTTGTTGTTGTTGTTGTTGTTGTTGTTGTTGTTGTTGTTGTTGTTGTTGTTGTTGTTGTTGTTGTTGTTGTTGTTGTTGTTGTTGTTGTTGTTGTGTCCAAGGATTCTAGTGAACGGGGCACCATCAGCTCATTATGAACAGGAACTACAAAAGTCAAAAAGGACATCGTGCAAAGAGCTAGGCACTAGATGCTTGGTACCTCCTCGGTAGAAAACACTTTATACGAGAATGTTTTCATTTCAACAGCATTCATACTCATGGATCTTTAAATTTTAGACCTGAGGAATACCGTGCATATTTTTGTCGATATAGAAATTTGGAAACGTTATAGATGATCAAATTCATGTAGGCCTACATAGTATATCGACAAACATTTCCATAATCATATATATACGAAAAATACTGAGGAATAAAGGAGGTGGGTAAAATGCCACACATTTTAAAGGGGGTGGCTGGTAACTGATCAGTGGGAATCAGTGGGAATGCTGGGGGATGATTGTTCCAATCCTTGTGGGATTCATTTAAGAGTGATATCTATTGTTGTGTGAAAATTATTTGCTTCAGAATGGTTTCATATTCAATTAATGTGCAGTTCAATGTTTGCATGTTGTCGGGGCAATGATCATTAACGGGCCGTTAACGATCGCCCCGACATTGTATAGGCATAACCTACAAACATTGAACTGCACATTACTTGAATATGAGACCATTCTGAAGCAATTTTCGCATAACAATAGATATGTAATGTACTCTTAAATGAATCCCACAAGGATTGGAACAATCATCCCCCAGCATTCCCACTGATTTCCACTGATCAGTTACTAGCCATCCCCTTTAAGCAGAGTTAGTGATTGATACTGGTCGTCTTTCTTGGAACCATAAAATTCATTCTATTTTATTGATGATTTAGTCTTCTCTCAGCATCGCCATATTCGCGATGCTTTCACCAATATAAATGCTCATGATTTCGGGAAAGATCATTTGATGTGCAGAAATCGTATGTAACGTTTTGATATTACAACAGAATAAACAATTAAAACAGAGGAAATATTACATATTTACACATAACTTGATGATAAATAAAACATAAAATGCATCCGGATGAGCTTTATTGGATTCTACACAAAATATTCTGACTAAACCTGCTTAATTTGCACTTGGAGACACAGACTGGTGACACACCTAATGTTAATCAAGTAAAACTGATCATAAATATAAAAGATAAAAAGATAGGTATTATAGACATGCAGAGAAAGGGAGGGAAATTCGTACCTCCTTGAAATCAAATTGTGTTTGATTGAATGATTGATCGATTGCTTTGCTTGATTAATTGAATGACATACATGAGGGGCATACAGTGACAAATTTGAGTCGATATTTGTTTTTGGAACAGTCTCGAGCAACATCATGGCTGTCATTTTCGATGTGATTATTAATGACCTAATGAGCTCCCAGTTTATCAGCCACAGTAAAGTTAGTTGTGCGCTTTTTGCATACTGCAGCCGTAGAGAGCGTTCTAACGCGTACCCTGATATGGGGACCATACCATAGCCTATCTATGGCATAGGATCTTTGGTTATCGTGTGCGTATGGATGGTGTGGGTGGTGTACTGTATGTCGGCGTCTCACGTGTGATTGGAAAGGAGTCCGAAATGGCGAAGATCACCCGCCTTTTCGTCTTACTATCTTGGTTCTTAGCATCATTTTCGCTCCTGATAGAGGCGCAGGACTTCGTTACATGTGGAGGATTCATCAAATCTGAGATACAAATCAATTTTGCAAAGATTGAGGTTCGTTCTTGTCACACAAATACCTTTTGCGACATATCGTAGTCCCATCAACTTGATTTCGTGTAATTGTTGTTAATTGTGGCCTAATTGTAGGCAGCTTGGCAGTGCAGTGTAATGTCATGACAATGTTACGTTGGCTTGACTGAGCTCCATATCATGCATTAGTGGTATCAAACTATCATCATGTAGATCTACATGTACATGACGAAATCTATGTGCATTGTTCATTTTGGACGGTGTTGTGGTCGAATTATTGGCGACTTGTATTACTGCATTTATACCCCGATTTTCCTGATAATCCTCCTTTTAATACCGACTCACTGAGTCGGTACATATATGAGTGGCATAATATGATAATTATAAATTAAGGTTTGGTAGTTTGGCACACATGACGTTCATCGTTTCATCGTATGCTTGCATGTATGCAGCTACATGCAGTTAAGTGCATGCATAGCTGCTCTGACCTGGTATGTCAACGAAAAGTTGCTGCTACAGCTATACAGAGAGGTGCTGATGCAGAGAAATTTGCCAAAATCTTGTCCGATAAGTTCCAGTTTTTATGCAGAATTCAAATTGTATGCTTGACCATGGCAGTAAAAAAGAAAATGTTGATTTAAAAAAAAATATCATGAAAATCTCATTTTAAGACTTCTCTCAGCTGCTGATTGTGGGATAAATAAATAATTTAACAGAATTGATGAAGAAAAGAAGCATAAATTGGCATGGCAATGATAAAAGCGATCAAATTTACCATTCCTGTGCTTACGGATCCACTGCCAACGACAAGAAGTTAAAATCTCTGTTATGGAAAAATCTACTGTTGGAGTAATGTTACCAGATTACATTACTGAAGAAAGGATATCTATCCACCCTCATCATAGCTCGGTGTGCAGCACAGTGCAAAATTTCTGGCAAGCTGTGTGTGCAAAATAATGAACCTGTAATTTGTGTAAGCGAGCGCCAAATGACGCTGGTTGGTGATGGCTATTTTACTAATATCACTACACCCCGTTCCATATTATTTTTGGGGGAAAGAAAGCTCTTGGAAAATGCTTCAAACTGAAAAACAGCTAGAATGACTCAGATTTCCTATTTTAGAAACAAAAATAAAAAAACATGTTGGCAAAAGTTTCCTCTTATCTTGACTGACGTAAAATTGTTTGCAGCTCTACTTTAAAAAAGAGATAGAATAAATGAACAAAATATAAAGATACATTTGTTTAAGCTCATGACTAGATACTGGAGTTTGAAAATGCTTGAGAAATATTTCAGGAGTAAAGTAATAGATTTTATATGACTTCTGATAAAGCAGACATATGTAAGAATATATTTTTTTTCCATTTCCATATGATAATTGCATGCAGGTGAAGCTTTACACAAAACAAGGTGCCTTGAAATATCAGACTGACTGTGCCCCCAATAATGGCTACTTCATGATTCCAGTCTACGATAAGGGGGACTTTGTGCTCAAGTTGGAACCACCTTCTGGATGGAGTTTTGGTAAGGAATCAACTTTCAAATTCCACCCTTGGGCCTTCATGCTTCTCATCCCGAGGATATTTTAGGCATTGTGTGTTAGATTGCCTTTCCTTTTGTAAACCTCAAGCTTGTTTTCACATTAGCAAGAACCAGAAGAATTTGTGTGGATATGTAGATCATATATGGCATTGTTTTGACAAAATAATATTGAGATGAATTTGAGACAGTCCAGTGTTGCAGGCTTGAGATTTATATATAAGCATAACTCTTTATGCCATGCATTCTCCTAAGTTTTATTTTACAAAAAGTATAAGTCCACTGATGTGTAATGAATTTTTCAATGCAATGAGATAATGCCTCCCATAACACAAGTTATGTAATGTACATTGTATATGCACTCCAAAGTGGAAATAGAGGAGCATTGCTTTGCAAAAAAAATATTTACTTTTCCATGGTTCTTGATCGTGAAGAAGAACCATTCATTAACTTGTCTCACAAGTCCTACTTTGTGAAATAGTGCATGTGGTGTATACAGTATCTTCCTTCATGTATACGTCGATAGTACTGTAAAACATAATATATTCGCGGCATGAAATTTTCGCGAATTGGAGCTGACAGCCTTTTTCGTGGCATGAAATTTTCGCGAAGTGCCACTGGCATTCAATGCATACAGTGTAAACAAGAACTTTCGCGTGCATTTTAATTTCGCGAATCTTGGCGCTAGCGAAATTCGCGAAATTAAAGTGCACGCGAAAATTCCTCGTTTTACAGTATTTCACACACTCTATATTTAACTTAATTTATTTTATCTAATCTGTTTATTAAATGGCAGCAATGAATGTTAAAAGCAGCCATCACTGTTCTGCATATTTGTAGTTACAGTGGAATCCTGACTGTGAATTTTCTTGTTGTGCTCGACAGACCCCATGAGTGTGGATCTGAGAGTGGACGGTGAGACTGACCCTTGTAGCCAGAGTAAAGACATCAACTTCTTCTTCCGGGGATACATGGTATCAGGAAAGGTGAGCTGGAGATCCCTCCACAAACTCCTCTGCACTTGATCTGACTGTTTTGTGGGTTTTCTTTTGTCTGTCTTTCCAGTCATGTAAAGTATGATGAAAAGAAAAGATTGCCACCTACCAGTTCAGACGAATAAGTGTATTTCTGTCAACCAATACAGAATAGAATGTAGACTGAAAGCATACACTGAACATTTGAAATATTCAGCTTCCTCTGTCTTCATGAATGAATGTTACATCTTGTGTTCATTGTCATTATTCTTTGTTTTCCTGTTTATATTCTGTCATTGTGTGTTTGTAAGATATTTGATGTTCTCTTCCATAAAGCTTAAGAGCTATTTGAAAAGCCCATCAAGTGTTGTGCTGTCTTCCACAAGAGAAAAAAAAATGTAAATTTCCTTCATATCAAGTGAATGACTGTTACACCCTCACTCTGCCAAAGCAGAGCATTTGATAGTTTATTGCAAGTGATTGACAAGTTGCCCTTCAGCAACGTAAATAAACACTGATTGTTCAGTGTTTTAGAATTAGCCATGATAAAAAATCATGGGCATACATACTTGGGTTAGCCTTGAAACCATCAACATCCTGATCGCTAGACAGGCTTCATATCCACTAGACTACCAAGTTTCCACTGAATGATGGTTCTGACCCCTCATAGTAGCAGGTTCTGCTACTGGCTACTTAGAAAACACTGAATAATAGATGTTTGTTTATGTCGATGAAGGGCAATTTGTCAATCAGGTGCAAGGAAAACAACTTGATGCAAGGCTAGCATTCATTAATTTTGAATTTAACAGTTTTATGAAATGTTCCTCGTCACACAAATAATCTTGTTCTTGAAAGGTCTTGAGCAAAGGCCAGACAGAGGGCCCAGAAGGAGTTCTAATCTCACTGAAGTCAAAGGGAAACAAAGATGCAGCTGCCATTGAAACAAGGACAAAACAAGGAGGAGTGTAAGTGTTAAAATTGTTCTTCATAAACATCTTCACATTGTAAGTCAAGACAGAGTCAAGAAAATAAAATAACATCGGCTTTTTCATTCCTCACTTTCAAATAAAAGTATTCTTTGTTATAGGCAATTGAGAATTCATGGAGAGCTTTTCTTTATGACGCAAGCGTACACTCATGTATGCTCCAGAATTTGATGTTTCTTGTAGTGCACTGGCCTAACCTTTCATCATTTTGAGTGCAAACATGGAAGAACTAATATGACTTGTGGCGTTCCACCTCTTGAATGACTATTCTACCCCCATTCTGTCATTTTTAAAAATGTACACGTTTTTGGTTCCTCTGCATTAGTTGTAGGTTTGTTGTTGTTTTTCTCACACTAATAATGTTTTGATATGGGTTGCATCTTATCCACCTTTGAGGCTGTGTTCATTTTCAGAGGAGTAAAATGTTTCACAGTGATATTAACAATATGACAATATCACGCCAACAGGTACAGTATACCAAATGTTCTACCCGGAGACTTTGTCATCACAGCGTCACATCCAAGCTGGACCTTTCAACAGGTGCAGTATTCAGCATTCATTGTAAAACTGTTGCCATGGTAATTGCAACATCTACTTACAAGTAATGTCGCAGGGCTTTTACTCTCAAGAAATTTCGACATTAGCCTCGGACTCCAATTTGAATACCAATCCAATCCCAATTTTCCGAAATACATATTGATAACCTTCGCTGAAGGATTGTATGACTGGAGGCCCTAGTCTCTGTGCACTTGTAAATTATTTTCTTAGATGAGTGTTGTCCTTAGAAGGATATACTCATTCATAAGTAAATGCTCTTGACAAATGTCTGAATGTACTGACTAAAACATGAAATATCTAGGTCCTGTCCAGAACAATATATACATGTACCTTTTTTGGTGAATCTGAAAAGAGATGATACAGTGCACTCCTGTTACAATGAACACGGTTATAACGAAATTTCGTTATAACGAAGTAAAACTTCTGGTCCCAAAATTATCGCCATTAAAGCCTATGGTATAAAATTCGCCTATAATGAACACGGTTATAGCGAATTTTTCGTTACAACGAAGTCTTTTCCGAGCGCCACTGACAAAGAAAAACAAAAGAAATGTGCTCCGTTATAACGAAATTCGGATCGCTTTCAAAAATATGTAGCGGAAAAAGCATTTATAGCGTCTCTGCATGGGCAAACGCTTCCCATCACTGTGTGTTCGCTCCATGTGTCACGCACAGTTTCGGAGGGGAACTTGCGTTATTGTAATACAATAATCTGAAATTAAATAAGGTTCGTTTTATTGTTTCGAAGGTTCTTTATTACAAAACACACAGATTCTGATACAAATAAAATGTCTGTTAGTACGGAATGAAATTACAAACATTTTCGTGTTATTCCCAAGGTTCGTTATTAATAAGGTTCGTTAATCTGACAATGAAATAGGGTTCTTATTAATACTGTTCATTAGTCCGAAAATGATAGGAATTCCAAACATTCGTTAATTGGAACATTTTTTTTAAAAAAATTTCGTTACTCCAAAAGTGAAAAAGATGAGTCCACTAACAAAACTTAGGAATTGCAAACCTTATAATCATCTTAAGATAACCGAACCTTCAAAACAACTAACCTTTCTTATTATACCCCCGCCAAACGAAGTTTGAAGGGGGTATATAGGAATCAGCGGACGGTCGGGCGGTCGGGCGGTCGGTCCATTGCAAATCTTGCGTCGCGAACTACTTCCTCAGTTTTCAACCGATTCCCATAAAACTTGGCACAGATGTGTGCCTTGGGTTGTAGATGTGCAAGACATATTTTTTGACAGTACCCAATAGTACGTTGCCATGGTAACGGCATATTATGGGCAAAAATGGGTACAAATCTTGCGTCGCGAACTCCTCCCACAGTTTTTGATCAATTTTTATGAAATTAGGTACAGATGTTCATCTGAATATGTTAATGTGCAAGACACATATTTCCGCAGTGGCAAAAAGTGCGTTGCCATGGTAACGGCATGTTATTGGTAAAATATAGGGCAAAATGCTTCATGGCAAAACTGCTTCATCAGTGTTCTTCCAATTCTCATGGAATTCATATTGAATGTTTGTCTTAGGATATAGGTCAGCATGACACATTTCTTGACAGTGACAAAAAGTATGTTGCCATGGTAACAGCACACATATTATGAGCCAAAATGATGGAAAATTTTGTGTTGCAAACTACTTCCTCAGTTTTTGCCCAATTTCCATGAAACTTGGTACAGATGTGTGCCTTTGGTTGTAGATGTGCAAGACGCATTTTTCGACAGTACCCGAAAGTACGTTGCCATGGTAACGGCATATTAATGGCAGAAGATCAAGGAAAGATCTTGCGGATTTAACTACTTCCTCAGTTTTTTGACCAAAGCTTATGAAATGTTGTTTTGACCAAAGCTTATGAAATGTTGTTTGGCGGGGGTATAACCAGTCGCTGTAGCGACATTTTTTTTTTATTAACAAACCTTCTTCGGAATAACAAACCTTATTTCATTTCCAGATAAAAAAGAACCTTCGGAACAACGAACTTTCGAAATAGTGAACCTTTATAATTTTTTATTTACAAACCTTCGGAATGACGAACCTCATTTTATTTTCCGATCAACGAACCTTCGGAAAACGAACAAAATGTATTTATATCTAAATTATGAACTTACGGAGTAACTAATCTTCGGAAGAGCGAAGCTTCAAATGAATAAATCTTTGGAATCCCGGGAATGGCGGAACTTCGGAATGAGGAGCCTTCGGAGTAACGAACTTCAGTAAGAAACGAACGTTTTGAATAGCGAACTGTAACCAAATCCTAAACCGTCATTTTCTATACCTGTGTGACAATACAAACAACTTTATGCTCTCTTTTGTATGTAATATTCAAACGGAATTAGAAAGGCACTATCTCATTACACATAGCTTTCTAGTGTATGATGAGTATTCAACAAACATAATGATATGCATGGTTTCCTTGTTTTCGTTATATATTGTATTTGTTCGGTTGTAACGAAATTTCGTTATAACGAAAGAAAACTGCCAGTCCCGAGCATTTCGTTATGACGGGAGTGCACTGTATGTACAAGAAACCAACAAAATTTTCATCCTCCCCTTTATCGAACCGAATTAGCCAAGTCAACAATTTTTTATCAAGGTCCCATTTTGTGGAATACTTTACCAAAAGAACTGAAAACCTACAAATCATTACAGCAGTTCAGAAACAATTTTAGAGGCACTTTCCGTATGTAATAGCAACATGGTTTTGTATATTCTGCCAGTATTTTACTCTCTTCTTTTTCCTTCATCATCCTGCTTTGATTGTGCACCATTTGTGTTCTATATATTTTGTATCTATATATTGTAAGTTGAGAAAGTCTTGTATTTACTATGGGGCCTATTCCCAACAAGCCTGAAAGGCTTTAATTGGTCCCCCACAATGAATATGTTTATACTATGACTTGAAATGTAATGATTGTTGTTTTTAATGTGGAAATAAATGAAATGAAATGAATGAATGAATGAATGTATGATATAAAGGCAGGTGAAAGCAGCATGATTGTACAGTACGTGTACTCCTTCATATAGAAAGAAACCATGACCAACAGATCTTTAGACATATAGATATGCTTTAATTTTCAAAGAGTCATGGCATTAGCATGTGCCTGATCCCTTACATCAAAGGCATGTTGCAAGTAAGTGAGTGATTTCATGTCATAATACCATTTTTGATCGGAATTGTTAACTTCTACTGAGAATATTGCATGGTCAATACACTAGCCTTGTTGATAGTCAGCAATACTATTTACATCAGTGAGATATTGGGAAGGAAGTGAGATGTTCGGAAGGAAAGTATATTCCAGAGTGTAAGTAATCTGTGATTGATTTCATGGCCTTTGTCGTTGCAGTCTCCCACTTTCGGTCGCTGCTATTTATGATGTAAACCTCATTTCACTGAATAGACAACAACAACAAATTTAAGGAAATGTTTGAGGGATTACACCTGTATGCACCACAGTGATTGTGTGTATCATTATAATGAATTGCAGTACCGGTAGTCTTCAGATTACATTTGCTATTAAAACTCTCTTTAAGCATTGCCAGTGTTAGTAGTGAATTGTCTCTTTCACCTAAATGTCTGGCTGTCTAAATCAGGCGAGCGTTGAACACACCGTCACCAAGGATACGGCCACTGTGGAGTCCCCCATCTTTGTTTCGGGCTACGACGTCCGGGGCAAAGTGATGAGCGAAGGCGAAACGATCAAAGATGTCTATTTCATCCTCTTCTCAGACACAGTCAAGGCAAAGGTGGGTCTGACTCTGTCTAGAGTTTGTTTCTTGAAATTTGTGTGTACAGTACATTGATATCAGGCTGGATTTTTATTAGGGAGCTTTAGATTTTGACACGCGGACGTTTGAGCCGACGCTTGCGCTAGACGTTCTCCTCTCCCTGCGTCGTGTGGAAAAGTAGCTTTAGATTACGCTGGGACGCAACGTATAAAAAATAAAATCGCGCCCCCATATGATCAGTGCATGAAGAAGCTCTCTACGTCGCAAACTGTGCGGACGTGAAAATAGCCCAGTACGCGTAGTAAACAACTCAGGCGATGCAAGCTAAAAATAGATTGACTTTACGCGTGCTACTGCGCAAGCTCAGATCATGTTTTTTTCCTTTGAACGTCCGCACGTCTAAAATCTAAAGCTCTCTATTCTCTCTCTAGACCTTGTCATGCTCCAACTGGTCAATTATTCCTTTCTGCTCTCATGCAGTTGGTTTTTTTTATTACTTATATGAATATCTTGTAGTGTAGATAGCATGATATATACACTTCTTCCTTCTCATGCAGAGTAAAAACAGAAAGCAGTGTTTATGCTTCCACATCCAAAAGGATAGGGAGGCATTGTGTATTGGATTATGTTGCAGCTACAGTGTAGCAAAGAAGGAATGATACAGCAGTGACATAAACATCAGTTTACAGGGTTGAAGTTTCCAAAGCATGCCATATTAGAGTATATACCAGTATCAGTTGTACATAGATATTTCTATTGTACCCTCATAATTGGTACCACATTTGAAGTGTTTAATTTGCCTTGATTTATGAGCATGATTTCACCCTTTAATCTGAGATGCTTTTCTCCTGTAATATTTCTTGCTCTGTGTTGTTGCTCTTTGAAGTGGTGTAAAAACTAAATTTGTTCCCACTCTCAGGACGTGCAGTGTGAGAAGACTGGTGTGACAGGCTACCAATCACAGGACAAGTCCCCTTTGTGTCATGTCCAGTCTGATGCCAATGGTCAGTTTGTGTTCCCTGGTCTGGCCAGTGGAACCTATGACGTGGTAAGCCCTTGTGTGTGGTTGTGCCAGAATTGACTCTCTATCTTCAGGCTGAAAAGAGACTAATGTATGGTTTACTCAAACTCATGGTACAATATTTTTACTGTTTTGTGTGGGGAAAAAAAGAAAAAGAGAAGGAAAGAAAATGTATAGAGCAGTGTTTTGTGTGAATATTCTAAGGAGAATGGAAAACTCCACTAAACACAAAACAACAGCAACAACAACATACTTGTGATGGTGTCATGGCATTATGGATTATTTGAAAATTATGGTCTTGTGAATGAGATAAGATGTTAGAGGAGGACTTATTACTTCAGATTACTTGATTTCAAATAATAATATTGTAGTTATTTACAGTCTTTATAGTCTGTTGCAGCAGACACATGTGTGAGACAAATACTGATGAATGTGGATTTCTTAACATGATTTTTTTTTTTGCCCAGTTCCTTGAGGTAAATTTCATTATGTTCATTTCCCTTACTTTTAAAACATCAATTATTCTAAAAGGAATTTGCATTGACAACATAAATGAAATGTTTGCTATTTCTTTGGTTAAAAAAGAAGAAGAAAAGATTGTGGATTGATATCTTATTGTGTGACAAAGATTAAACATGACAAAATATTTCATGTTATGCTAAGTGAGTTTGTTATAACATTAACAGTGTCCAAACTTGCTCTTCTTCCTTAGGGTAACCATAGCAACATTAAAAACAAAACAGAAATAAAGGCATGAAATATATTGGATTTTCACCAGAATGAATACAGCTTGTACATATATGAGGATAGAAAGTGACCCTGACACTGTCAAGTAAACTTTGCTGTGTGGATAATCAGCCATCATTTGGCAGAATGCTAAACACAATTTTGGGACCTTCTTGTTCTAGGTTCCTTTCTACAAGGGAGAGCACACCACGTTTGATGTCGTACCACCGTCCCTGCAGTTTACCGTGACACACAACACCCTACACCTGCCAGTGAGTGTTTGGGATTCATTAACATGTTTCAAGTTAGCATGCGATTGTCACTTCATTAGTTACTTTAACATCTATGGGTGTTTCGTTGTTGATTCAAGCTAAATGGTGTAAACACACCAAGTATCCATGAGGAATTCAGTCGCCACTAACTTACAGGCTTTTATTTAGTGATTGAGTGTTGCAGACTAATTCTTAAAACTAGAAATACCTTACACAGACACACACATTGGACTGATTTGTCAATAGCATTGTTTATACAGAACACTAGAATGCCATATTACAATGGCATTCCAAGAGAACCTCAATTAATCCTGTTGAATGTACATGTGAGTAATTTTGTTTGCATAGAACTCAAGTGCTTTGTTAATGATTTTTTTCTTGATATTTCTTATACTCAACTTTTATTCCTCAAGGTACATGTAGCTGATCCTTGTCTGTGATGTTCTCAGACAGTTGTCTAGTGGGTTCATTCAACCATGTTCATGTGATTATACTTGGTCATTTTTATTAAATCTCTACAAACACAGAATAATGTCATCAATTCTTACATGATTGATTTTTGTATGAATGCTTTTCAAGTCATTTCCATGCCATCAGCTTATTTGTGGATATGATGAGAACAAACTTTGTTTTTCTTCTCTTCTATCGGCAGACTTTATTTCAGGTAGCAGGCTTTTCTGTCATCGGCCATGTTCTGGAAGCAGCAGGGGTGAGTCACACTCGGATTTGATGTGATAAAGAATAACCAATCATATCTCCTTTTCAGGATAATGTTTTGTCAGGCTTCAGGTGGCAAGATCCTTTTTTTCACAGGCAGTAAGGGAGTTTGAAAAAGAATTATATTTCAGATGACCTTCTAACTTTTCACTGGAATGTAAATTCTGCCAAAATAACTGCACACAAGTAAATCACCTTGAAATGGTCATAGACATTAACAATTTTCATGTGAAATGGTGATTGTACAAATATGATAATAATGAAATGAGAACAGTTCCAAAATGGCAAAAAAAAAAAAAATAATAATAATAATAATAATGAAAATGCATGCTTTCAACATTCAAGAGTGGATCTCCAGGATATTGTGGTCTGGTATGATGGAGCTGGTTACTGTGACACATGAGTTCTGTTGATTGGTCGGTAAAAGGGACAAAGAAAGTTGTGATATCTTTTGTGTTATCAGTGCATGTATAAGATTTCTTTCACCATTCATGTTTTGCCCCCAACAACATATTTAATTCTGAACATCTACAGGGCAAGGGAGTTGAAGGGGCAAAGGTCAAGATACAAGGCAAGGCGGAAGTCATGACCAAAGAAGATGGGACCTTCCAGCTGGAGAAGATTAAGTCTGGCACATACACCCTGCAAGTCAGCAAGGAGCACATGACCTTTGACCCCCTGAGTGTAAAGGTCACACCCAATACGCCAAAGCTTCCTGACATTGTGGCATCAAAGTAAGCCAGTGCCTTGCATTTCCATTACAGTAAAACTGATGTAGCCATCAATGAATTACACTCATTTATATGCCAGAAGTATAAATGTATTACAGCAGATAATGTTTATGCATGTATGTCTTACATGTGGTGTATCAGTATTACAATATCAATGATTTACTGTACTGCAAATTCACAAATTTTCGTGATACATTCCTTTTTTCACATTTCGTGCTATTTTTGGCTAGCGCAAATTCTAAAACTGCAGTGCGTAATGCTTATGCGCTTGCCAATGCGTATGGGAGCCCCCATGTGCAGTGTTTGCCCCCCAGCATGACTTGATTATGTCATTGGAACCGTGTCTATCCAGTAACACAACATTTGCTCCTGCGACAATTGCTTCAGTCTTATTTTCTCCAAGGATTCGGGTTAGGGTTGTGATAGGGTTTTAGGTTTAGTTTGATATGAAGACTAGGATTAGGGATAGAGTTACGTTTGTGGGTAGAATTTATTATTGACTTAGTGCGCAGAAATTTCATGGGAGCAATTGTCACAGGAGCAAATGTCATAGAACCTGTCTATCCACACTTCACTTTGCTGTTAAAGTGATATACAATTGTAGACTGGTTTCTGTTCTTCCACATGTTCTCACTACTGATGCCTGTGTCATGTTGGTTTGCAGATTCAGTCTCTGTGGGCGCGTGGAGACATCAGCTGGCGGGTACCGTAAAGTCTCCCTGTCCAAAGAGGGCAACAAACAGCCCGAGACTGCCACCACTGATGACGATGGAGCATTCTGCTTTAGCGTCGCGCCTGGTTCTTATGTCATGAAGGTAAAATGGCAGGTCTTTTTAGAAATAATACTCACTGTTACACAGCAAGTTATGGGAATTTGTGTTGTGATCATGTTCTGTTTTACGTGGCTGCTAATAAAGCAATAAATGCTTGCAGGCTAGTCTATGTGATTTATTTGGCAAGTTTTCTCACAGTTCTGTGATGTGTCACAAACATCCAACCAAAATTATCAAGCCCTTGCTGCAAACCATGTATGATTGAAACTACCAACCAAGATGTTAGTGAGTGGGACCAGGTGCTTTGAGTGACCTTGTTTGTTGTTAAAGGCAAAGAGAACTTCAAATTCAAGCATTTTGTTGTTAAAATTTAGGTCCAAGATGCTTGTTGTCCTCTGAATCTCACACCCTTTGTTCACACCAGATCCCAAATCCCTCTAAAACCATAATGTGGATGCTCAATGGAACTTCTTCCAGTGTCCCCAAGAAAGTCATTTGGTCTGGGAATAAGATTTGGAGGGGAGAGTGAGCTTAGGTTTGTGACTGATAGCATCCAGCTGCATTCATCAAAATTTGATGTGCACATGCACAAACTCTGCTGTCAAATGCCATACACGGCCCACACCACAACACCTTCTGCAGCTTGGGAACAGTCGTTATAATAGTGTAAACAGTCGGTTGTAAGAAAGATAGGATCTCTCCTGACTGTCCTTGCAACATGGGCCTTCGTGTGAACACAGGTTTAATCTTACTTTCAAGGTTCAAAAACAAATGTTTTGTGACCTGCCTGGCAGGAGGGCCTTATAGCCTGAAATTTCACCCCAAAATTGAGTTTTGGTTTGTGACATAGTTTGATAGAGTTTGAAAGCTCTTTTATGTGATGTAGCCACCATCTATTTGTGATTTTTCAAGCACTCAGGCCTTAGGGCCCTTCTGCCAGATAGGCAAAGATTTATCTTCCATTCATCTACCTACATTTATTTTCCATCTCTTGCGATGAATCCACAGCCTGTCTTGTCAGAAGCCGAAAAAGCAGCCGGTCTTCTGATTAATCCGGAGAGCCAGAAAATCACTGTCGTCTCCTCACCAATCCTGGACGTCAACTTTTCACAATTCAAAGCCACCATACGAGGAACTGTGAAGTGCATTGGTATGTTGGCTGTCCAGTGTCATTGCTTACTTTGCTGTTCAAACTTAGCAGAATAAAAAAACAAACAAACAAACAAACAAAAACAAAGTGCATGAGACTGGTTAGACGTAGGAGGTATTCAAGCATATCCCCAATTATTAAAGAAAGAACTATTTTAGCAATAAGAAAATAACATTTCTTTGTTTTTAACGTAAATTGTCAGAAGTACATTGATTTGGTTTGATTCTTCTGTCTAGGAGAGAAAGAAAGTTGAATAGTTACATAGTAGATCGGCTATTGATTGATTGATGGATGGATGGATGGATTAATTAGCTGTGGTTGACAGATGATCTCATTGACAAAATCTTTGTTTTTGTGGATATATCTAAATAATCTGAAGAAATCATTTGAAAAAAAAAAAATCTGAGAACAATTATTCAAAAGCATGTGGCACATACCTAAATATTCATTAGGCCACATAAGTGATGTTGAGGGTATCATAAATCGACACAGGTCAACATGCTGTTGCATTGCATAATTACTTTAACTGAAATGACATTCACCGTCTGATATCCCTCGACAGATATCTGCGGCACGCTTCAGCTGACAATCGAGTCCAAGGAGGGACGGGGATTCAGAAAATCGGTTCCCATCTCTCAGCAAACCAAACAAGCCTCCTTCGTCATCAAGGACATCCTGCCGGGCAAATATGCAGGTGAGTGTCCATTTGACATTATCAATGCAGTTGGTCACCACCACCACCTGCTAGGCTGTCCTACTGTGACAAAAGGAAGCAAGTGCCAAACCATCCAAACTGGAATTATTTACATTTTGAGATTTGACTGGGTATGTCCTATTTGGATGCCTACTTACAAGCAGACACACTTGAACAGAGGGACAACTAAGACAGGATATCATAAAATACCTGAACTGTCCACAATTTGTTTTATTTAAAAAAAAAGGAAAACCAAATAGAAAAATAGGAACGGTATGAAAGCAGAAAAGTCTTTGAAATTTATACTTATTTCACAAATAAGATATTGCACCTTCTGCAACATTTACACAGGGCAAGAGAAAGGGTGAGGGAAAGTCAGTTGGCCGGTTCCGTGACATTAGCTCCTGCAACAATTGTTCCCATGAAATCTGCATGCTTATCCTAACATAAATTCTACACACAAACCCAACCCTAACTTTAATCCTAATCCTCTCATCAAGCTAAACCTTAAACGGTATCACAACCCTAACCTTAACCCTAGGTCCTTGGAGAAAATAAGGCCAGAGTATTTGTCGCAGGAGCAAATGTTGTTTCGCCTGTTTGACAAGCACCATATCAGGGCATGTGACTATAATTGACCCTTGACCTCTTACTTAGTCACATTGGTTGCACAGAGTAATCTTACCATCTTTCTCGCATTGGTCAATCTTGTGATCTTTATCCCTGTTTTGACCTGCAGTCAGTGCAGTGCAGGCCAATTGGTGTTGGGCGTCGACGTCGCTTGACATCGAGGTCGTCGATCAGGACATTGGTGGTCTTGTGTTCCAGCAGAGTGGCTATGTTCTACACTGCCATGTGTCCCACCCAATTCAACTTGTAAGTCTCTTACTTAGTAGTTTTCAGGGAAATCAACACAGCAAGGAAGAAAGTTTAGAAATGGTGAACACTTTTGCTGAAATTCAGTATGAAAAAGAATGACTCTGAAAATCCCAAAATATGAAGTTGTCATGAACAATTCCAAGTGTAATTGCAATCTATCCTTAGTTATCGGATGTTTTTCTGCAATTCATACATACACTGTATTTTGTCAATCTGAACCAGAAATTGATATTAATCGTAAAATTTGCTAATCAGTGGCATGTACTTCAACTGCCCATATTAGTATAGCTACAATACTACCCATACAACTCTGTAAGCACGTTGGTATGACTATTGGAACATTTGTAATGTGATGACCATTGTGAGTGCAGTCTGACAGATACACTTTGTAATCTGTATAAAAGTACTGTCACGCAAATTGTACACAATCATACATTGGAGACTTTGAGTATTTTTGTTTCGGTTATGTATGTTTGTGCATGTTTTAAGTAGAAAAAATGTATTAGCTTTTTCTCCTTTACGTTTTTTTTTTTTTGTTTAGTTGTGCTATGAAGACACATAACTCCTACCCTTCTTTGTTTGAAGGATATGATATTTACCACATGTGTGATGTTTATTACATTTCCGTACTGTATGATGTGCTGTTGGCTTCTGCTCAAAGGAATTTACCCATGTACCTCATTCGTGCTAAAAAGGCTGTGTTCACACTGAGCAAGGGAGTTGTATGATATTCTGTTTATTTTCAAACAAAGGATTACGCTCTGGATGCCTCGCCAGCACACAAGGGCTCGTTCACACTGAGCAAGGGAGCGAACCAGTTCTGCCTGGAGAAGCCTGGCTCATACCGACTTGTACCGAGGTCCTGCCACCAGTTTGACAAAGAAGAGTACAGTTTCAAGACGTAAGTTGAACGAACCGGGGGGTGTTTCATAAAGCTGTTCGTAAAGTTACGAACAACTTACGAGCGACTGGTGATCAGTTCTTGTGCAGAATTATGGAAATTCTGATAAGTATAGCACATCAGAAATTATCACCAGTCGCTCGTAAGTTGTTCGTAACTTTACGAACAGCTTTATGGAACAGGGCCCTGGTCCTAAATAGCGTGCCAATGACTGTCTTCTTCTCCAAGCAGTGTCAATGTCCATTAACTTTCATCTAGAAATGGCACTGGATTAGCTGACTTAAGAAGGTCTATTCATATATTTTTGTGCATAATTTAGTGAGGTAGCAAGGAATGACATTTTTCTTCAGATTGTCTTTCCAGTTGAATGTAATCTCCTTGTTCCCTAGGGACCTGGCATTGAGTTTCTTGGATCAAGGCATGATTATGCAACTGTGTGTTAGAGTTGACTTTAAGGCAAATTGAAGATTTTAAGATTAGAAATGTGATCGGAAAGTTATGAGATTTTGAAGTTTTCCATCTGTTTACAATACAGCGATATTGTCATGACATATACAAAAGAGTACAAGTGATGATGTCATTGTCTCTCAATTTTTTCATTTGTTTGTGCACAAAATATTTCATAAACTTGGCAGTAACATAGCAACATCAAACATCTTTTCCCCTAAAACCCCTAGCTGGGTATTTACAAAACTACAATAACTTGATACAAGGGAAACAATTTTCTATTTCATTTCATTTTCATTTTCTTTGATTAAAAAAAGGGGCAATTGAATTGAAGTTTGTACACAATGGAAGGTGTGTGAGATGATGATATTAACAAGTTTTCATGTGTGCATGTTGTATATTGATATTACTGATATTGCTGTTTGTTTGTTTGTTTGCTTGCTTGCTTGTTTTTAAAATGAAAACATGTGAACCTTTAAAACCCCTCAGCCAATTTGCACATTACACTGTGATCAATATAACTACTCGATTAAATGACATGAAATGTTAACATTCAATAACATTCTCTGTGTCCCGGTTTGATGAGACTTCTATCACTCTATTCATCTATTTCTAGGTACTCTCTTTATAAATCAAAATGAACTTCAGCATGGTAGGGAATTGCACTGTAAGGAATTGGCGAGTGTAATATGATAGATAACAACTTGAGAGTAATACATTTAAGATCATTTTGTCTACCATGTGGGGCTAACTGCTTGGTGTGTTTATCTACATTGTATCTCTTCAGAGCCTCACCTTCAATGTTGACGCTGACAGCAGTGAAACATAAAGTTAGTGCCAGAATCTCCACCAAGGAGCCAGCCACAGACATACAGGTTACCATCAGGTATGACATGCACTGTGTGACTCTCTTTTCTTCCTTTCCTTCTTTCCCTTTCAATCTATCCCTCTCTTTCTCTCACCCTTCTTTTCCTTTCTCACCATCTCTTACCCTCCCTGTCACCTTGCTCTTCCTCTCTTCTCTCTCTTTCTTCTTTTTTATCCGTGTTTCTTTTTCCTTATTGTTTCTCACTTGTTCCATCCCTTCCTTATTTTCTCTCCGTTTGTCCTGTTGAGCTTGATCATTCAGTGGAAATGTCAGGATACATCTAGTTAAAAAGTCTTACAATGTTGACATTTCTATTGGCCTGTGACTTAACTGTGAAAGTGGAAATTTACGCGCATTTCGCACAACCAGAAACTAGCATGAAAATAAAAGCATGCAAATATTTTGCTTGCCATATGTAACAGTTGTTGATGTCTTGATTTCCGCAGAATTAAAAACATGTGAAATTCTTCTTGACCGGCTGAGCGTGAAAAATTAGTCACGCAAAAATATCCAGTTTTACAGTACATGGTGCAGTGTTAATGCTGTCTCCTAATCACAATTATTATACTAGTTTTTGCTTATTAACATTCCTAGCAGAGTTCTTGGGTTATGGTTTATAGAAAGATGTGATCCTTAAACTTGGGGTGCTAACCAGACAAATAAGCAGAAGCTATGATAAATATAAATGGTAAATGTAAAATGTAAATGATGGAAAATTTGTTGCTACTAAGTATTTGAGTGTGTCAGGAGTTCAAATTTTTTAATTACTCTGACTTGTTTGTCATCGGTAATCTCTTCCACCCAGCCAGTCTCATTTCTTGTCTGCTATTCTTTGTCATGCTTAATCAAGATATGAAAACGGTGCTCTCATAGGTCTATCGAAACAGCTAGAGGAAGAGTCTAGCACTACAGAAGTTGTAAATTTCATCAATACTGTATTGCCAGTTCTGTGCTGTGGTCATCTGAAAATTTCTTTTAGACTTGGTTGTCATCCTTTATATTGCATGCAGTACACTGTAGATTGACCAGGCTTTATTTTACTAATGTCATATTTGTGCTTTGCTCAATATAGTTCTGGGGATGCCCTTGAGCAAGACGTGACCCTGGGACCCCTGAAATCAATCAAACAGCTGGAGGAGGAGTCTAAGCCTCCCGCCAAGAAGAGTGAAAATGACACCAAGGAGTCTAAGCCTGCACCATCCCTAATGGGACCACAGGTGTATGAAGTGACCCACTGGGCAAGGTGAGTTACAATGTACATGTACTTGGGGAGCCATTTAACCCTTTCTGTGCCAGGTACTTTGGACAGTGTGTACAATGCTTTAGGGTTTTCTGAGCCAGCTGGCACTCAAAGCACACAAAAGGTTAAGTGGTATGCCTCAGTTTGAAAGTTGGATGATGAGCATTTAACGAAATGGGATTTATATTGCCTCACATCTTGGAATTAGTACTAATTACTTAATGATCTGAAGATTTTTTATACAAATGGCCATAGTTTGTCACATGCACATGAGAGTTCAAACATTTTCATATCTATGAACATTTATAGAACTTGACTTCATAATTGTTCAAGAACAACTGTAAATTATGTGAAACTGGTTAAAGGAACTAATGAATACACAAATAATCATCATCATTATCAATGTCTTGTAATGGACAACATTGTATCTCTTATAACATTGAAGGAATGGTGAGGTTCTGGAGTTCAAGCCGTCGTCGGGGGAGTTCCTCTTCTACCCATCAACCATCAAGGTCACCGTGGAGTCTGGTAAGCCACAGGTCAAAGGTCACAGGCTTTCTCTTTTGCATTTATGACCTAACTCTTGACCTCAAAATTTCTTTGTATTGTCTATTTGTGTCGTGACCAGTTTATTTTATTGTACGTCATATATTTACATTCATTTTTTATGTTGGCTGTTTTGATGATATTTGATTTATTCATCATATTTTAGTAAAGAACCTTGCAAAAAGCATTTGGCCTTCCAGAACCTAAGTTTTTGAAGTGCTTTAGACAAATAGCTTCAAACTAAACATGCCCTGCTAGGTGAAGTTTGCCCATATTGTTAAGAGTGGTTATTTATGCATGTGTCTGTCTGTCTGTCTGTCTTCTGTCTGTCAATATGTTTTCTTGTGTGTGCTTCAGAAAACAAAACATAGGGCAGTGTTTGCCACTGCTGATATATCCTATGAGTTAGATTATGAATAATTCAGAGATAATGTTGTATTTGTATTTTGTTTAAATATTACTTCATAATTTGTCATATTGCATTTAGAAGGTAGATAACATGGTTTGTTCGAGCCCAACGTCTCACATGGCAGCTTTTCGTTGTTTCATACTAAATCAGTTTCAGTTTGTCAAAGTGCAATTCCGTACAATTTTCATGATGGCAGTAATGAAAAGAGTAAGAATAGACAAACAGAATGGTTGATAATACAGAACTCTCCTTTTGATATTTTTACCCCATCTAATATGCGTATGCTACGTAAAGCTGTATATCACTGTTTCTGAGAACCTTCGAAACTTGTAAAGCCAGCTTGTTATGTATAATTCCAGACTCGTCTTTGTGGTTCAAAAGTGTACTGTAAAAGTGAAAATTTTTGCAATGTGGAAATTTTCCTGCGAAAAAGGCATGCGAAATTCATCTTGCCTGGCTGAGCGCATGAAATTACTCGCGCAAAAATATCCACTTTCACAGTAAATTGAGGGAGGATGTTACATAAGCTACAACGGTTAATGAACGCACCACGCTTTGTGCTACACTTCACATCTTGTTAAAATCCATGGACTTTCACATATCATTCTTGAGCAGGTGACACCTGTCCAGGGCTGGTGGCGGAGTTCGAAGGTCGCCCGGGAGTATTCATCACTGGTCGCGTGCAGCCTGCCCTCTCTGGTGTGAAAGTGACAATCACCCCGACAAGCGAGAAGGAAGAGCAGGCAACGGGGCAAGCAATCACCGAAGTGACCGATGAAAATGGCCAGTACAGGTTTGTTGCTGGCCCTCTATGTCCATTATGTGTCCAAGAGTGATCCTGAATGCACTACTGTAAAAATAGGAATGTTCGCGTGCATTTTAATTTCACAAATTTTGCGAGAGCTGAGTTTTGCAAAATTAAAATGCACGCTAAAGATCTTGTCTACACTATATGCATTGATTCGCAAAAATTTCATGCTGCAAATAAGTCCGTCGGCTCCCATTCGCGAAAATTTCATGCCGCGAAAATATCGTGTTTTACAGTATGTTGGCATCGAAGGGAATATGCTTTCTACCAAACATCTGTCAAGGGCAGTGCTGGCTACTGTGTTTCATGATATAATTAGGCATGTTTTTCTTCACTAGAAATAAAGAAATATGTCTTTGAAATAGAGAAAGACATGATTGTCTAGTTAGTTGCAATGGTGTCATTCAGTTACTGTAAAACTAGGAATGTTCACATGCATTTTAATTTTGCAAATTTCGCGAGAGCCAAGATTCAAGAAATGAAAATGCATGCAAAGGCTCTTGTCTTCGCTATATGCATTGAATGCCAGAGGCACTTTGCGAAAAATGTCATGCCGTGAAAAAGGCCGTTGGTTCCAATTCGCGAAAATTTCATGTCGCTAAAATAACATGTTTTACAGTATGCTTTAACTCTTTTTTTGTGCCACGGTCGCATGCCCAACTCAGCATGCCGAGTTTGCATATTCTGCTCAAACACACAAAATTGCCACAACTTACTGATAATTCGCCAAATGCCACAGTACAATAAAAGTGTTTCTCGCAATTCAATTCCAGTCACATGTAACATGCCATTAATGTGGTGATTGAAGCGGTGTTCCCTACTGTATTTGGAGTTTCACTGTTTTGTGGGTACAAGTTCTGCCTTTGTAAAAATGTAGCATTTGAATGAAAATAATCATAAGTTTGAAAGAAAGATATTATTCAGAGGGGGAAAGGCTCAGGTTTTTAAGTTTCTTCAGTTTGTCTCCCTCCCATAAGTTTGTTATATACAATTATCATCAAACCAAGCTTGGCATTTTTTCTATGTTACATGTCTAAGGTAACAAATATCTGTTGAAGTTACATAGATTTGAAAAACAGTATGTTTTCCCAAAGCATGGCTGCATTGCTGTTTCACAATAATGTGGCACACAAGGGGTTTACACCATGACACAGAAAGAGTTAACAGAAAAAGATACCAAACTTTGAAGGTGTTAATGTGTTGCATTGAAGGCATCTTGTTTCTTCCTTCCAGAGTGGGTCCCCTGGAGGATACTACAGACTACAAGGTAGAGGCCTCACTGGCAGGCTACATCTTGACTCAGGAGGAGGGCAAGCTGGGGTACTTCCAGGCATTCAAGCTGGGCAAGATTAGGATTGAGGTCAGAAGTTACTCAAATCCCCCCTCCACCAACGCCCTCCCCCCCCCCCCCCCCCCCAAAAAAAGGAAAAGTCCTGGAGCTGTACATGCTTTAACCCTTACTATGTCTTGTTCGCCGATTGGCATGCATGCTGGAGTGCTTTCTTTGCTGGTTGGCACAGAGGTCTGGAAACTAATTGCTGATGAATAGAGATTAGCTAATCCCCCTACTCCCTATTGTGTTACCATGGCCTTCCTGTTAGACTGAGGCACATTGATACACCTCAGTGGGCTTGGCTTGTTAACCCTACAACTAGGTTAAAGATTGGATGGAGTTCTGAATGTTGATGAAAAAGTTTGCCATAGTTAAGCATAGTACCTGAGCACATAAAGGACTCACAATAACAAGAAGAGAATATGTCATCGGATGGCTGATGTGTTGTAATGATCATTGCCAATCTCACAGGAACTATTACAAATTGATGTTGGATAAAGAAAGGGTTTCTGTGGCATTCAGTCGATTCTGGTGCAATACAAAGCATCACATGTACAGGCATGTTTCCTGCATTACAGTGCTTTTGAAAGCTGACATCATGCCAACTCTTTACATTGTAGATCTTGTCGTATCTGTTGCGTGACCCCCTGCTCCCTTTCTTATAAATGTATTTTTAGTAAGTTTTGATTAGAAGGACAGGCAAAAATGCCTGGAGATACAATGCAAGACAGAACCAATTCCTGTATGCAGTGGGGTAAATATGCAGTCTGTGAAAGCATACCGCCTTCTTCAGATACAGCAGTTTAATTGGTCTAAATATTTGACCTTTTTATAGGAAATATGTGAGTTCAAATCACAGCTGCTTCATGTTTCAACAACTTGGTTGATGTCTAATCATAAGAATGATGAATAAATATTCTCTCAAATTGACCTACAAATGTAGTCAACTTCATAACTGCTTAGAAATTTAGCATGAATTAGCAATAATAACCGGTAAACCTTTGAGATAAAATGAATCATGTTCACTCCAGTTTGTTGTGATACCTACCATTATCCGAGTCCAGGTGACTGATGAAGGGGATAAGGCCCTGTCTGGCGTGCTGCTCTCCCTGAGTGGAGGCAGTTTCCGTAGCAACAACCTGACCAAGGATGATGGCGTGCTGACCTTCGGCGACCTCGGACCAGACACCTACTTCCTGCGAGCGCTGATGAAGGAGTTTGAGTTTGAGCCCACCACTCAGATGATTGAGGTCAAGGAGGGGTCGTTTGTGGACATCAAGGTCAAAGGTCACCGAGTGGCATTCAGGTTGGCCATTGCTTTAAGCTTTGACTGTTCATTAGCCCATCCTATGGCTATATTACACTGTATCCTCACGTTTCTTTCATTGCTTTGTGATGTGTGCTCAGTATATCATGGTAAAGAGATCCATATTACATATATTTCTGCCACTAATGTGATTTGCAATTTCTGGAACAGAGTTTATGCTCTCAAATTCATTACATGGAGATGGAATATGAAACACTTTTAAGTCAAAGAATATTGACGATCACATTTATGTATCAGCAGCTTTGCCATATTGTTGTGTTATGATAGACTTTAAATTACTCAAAAAGCTACAGATGCTTTGGATTTTTTTTTCCAATCAGCCCTTACCACACAGCCTGCAGTCAAAAACAATTTGTAAGTTAGTAGAATGATGTCATAATTATTGGGTGCTTTGCAGTGCACTCTTTCAATAAAGCTGAAGTAATGCTTTTACAACAGAAGTCATGACATTAGTACTTAAATCTATCTTCAGTTCAGGAAAATACCTGAGTCATAAGTGTAGAATGTGCTCAATGTTCTTCATCATGTCCTAAAGTTTGTCTTCTTTCACCCTCCCCTCTCCAGTTGCTTTGGTTCAGTCACATCTCTGAATGGAGAGCCGGAACCAGGCATCGCTGTAGAAGCCCTGTCAGCCGAGGATTGTGGGAAGGTTGTGGAAGAGGGTGTGTCCGACGAGGAAGGGAACTTCAGGATTAGGGGTCTCCAGGTGTGTTACTAAACTCTGATGCATTGTGGATAGGTCAAAGGTCACAGGTGTTGCTGCAGTTACTGTTCATTTGACCTGTTCCTTTAAACAATCCAATTTTTTTTTGTCTGTCTCAAAAACTTTCTTTCAGCTTTGAAGCAAGGATGTTGAATCTACTCATGTTAGCTCTTTCCCTTCCTGAGTAACATACCAACATGCAATGCGATGAAGTTTCAACAAACACATGAATTGGTTCAAGTGCAAAATTTGTGGATGTATGTCAGACCTGGTCTGAGAATAGACTATGATTGTTATGGAATCCTTTGTCCTGGAACTATTAAAGAAACCGGTGTAAAAGTGGAGAATGACCAATACACCAGCCATTGTTTTCACAGAATTCTGAATCTTATCTCTCATGATACTTAATTGTTGTTAGATTTTATATTAGACACTGTTTACCTTGCTCTTGTATAATTGATTGTAACACATAAAATGACAATCATGGTATACCTGTTTGGTGCTTTAATTTGTTTGTGGAACAGATAAATACACACCTAAATGTATTTTGATGTGATAGCATAAATTTAATACCATAAATTTTCACATGCATGATATTTCACAAGAAGCTAAGATTTGCAAAATCAAAATGCATGCAAAAGTTCTTGTCTACAATATATGCATTGAATTCCAGAGGTGATTCAGGAAAATTTTATGCCGTGAAACAGGCAGTCAGCTCCAATTTGCAAAAATTTCATGCAGCGAATATTTCTGGTTCCACAGTATACAAATAATGACTGCTATGAGGGGCACAGTTAAAATTATGGGCCCAAGGTGATGTGAAAACCATAACTATGCCCGAAGCGAAGCAGAGGGCATAGTTATGGTTTTCACATCACCGAGGGCCTACATAATTTTAACTGTGCCCCGAATATCAAGCTGTCATTATTTGTTGTATATACTGAAAATATAGATTCCGAAATATAGATACCAAAAATATATATTCTAGTGTCTTTTACAGCATTTGAAATCAACACTGATCGACAGCGCGACGGTCGTATCATTGGTGCGTACATTTTGTACATATGAGTGATCATCTATGTGTACAGGGTTGAGACTGTCTCCAAACCTATTTACAGGGCACAGTGACCGCTAGTCTCTTTTACAGCACGCTGATCGAATGCGCGGCGGTCGTATCATTGGTGCGTACATACACCTGTATGAGCGATCTATGTGTACGGGGTCGCGACTGTCTCCAAACCTATTTACAGGGCACAGTTGATTTACTGTGCCCCGGCCCCGGGCACAGTAAATAAAAAATGGGGCACAGCTATTTTCATAACTCCACTTTTAACCAATCAGATGAGAGGATTCTATATATCGTCTGTTGAGAATGAGAAGGGTGTTAAGGGGTTGTGAACACTATGGGTTTAGTGGCAACTTAACGCCCTTATCATTCTCAGCTGACGATATGAGGTATATAATATTTGATAGTATGCCCTTAGGCTATTGCTGGAAGCTGTTTTAATCATCTGTATTTGTCTTCTTCTGTGTGCTTCATGTTTCAGCCCAACTGTGAATACAAGCTGCAGCTAAAACAGAGTGATAAGAACAGCCACATAGAGAGAGCTGCCCCGACCTCACAGGTCATCAGAGTGAGTGTGGTGAGGTGTGCCTTCTTCTGGCCACCTTGAGGATTTCCTCATCTTGATTTACCCTTGTGTTATTGTTAAGTTTTTCAAATGGTTTTTGTTTAATATACTTGGAAATACCTTTGTTATTCTGATGCACAATACCACTTTACATGTTAGGCACCTCAGACACTCTTAAAATCCTTTGATATTAAAAATGAACATTACATTCCATTGCTTTTCAGTTTATCACCCAGCATATCCATGTAGGCCTATTCATATTTGTTCTGTATGAAATTTTCCATTTCTGAATGTCATATGGCTAGGAACAAAAATTGAATCCACATAAGGAACCTGTTATGCATTGTAAAATTATGATAGTCATTGAACACACTTAATCCTGTGTACTGATTTTAAATACAGTCTTCAATGTCCCTCCCCCTCCCCCATAGATGTTTAAAGGGACCAATGTGTGCATTATGAACCTGCCAATGGTTTAATATTTAGCTGTATGGGTGTTTGCTACTTGAACATATCTCCGATTTGAGCCATTAATTATTTTCAACAAAGCTTACCTGATATGAAACACAGTTGTGTATTCAACATGTTCACCCCTTCAGGATTCAAAAAACAAAACAAAATTTACAATTTTTTTTTTACCATCAATACTATTTACGCTGAATATAGGTCTTTATTTTCGCAAATTTTGCGAGTCTGGTGCTATTTGCATATGTAAAAACGTGTGAAAATATTAACTCTGATCCCGACATGAATGTGACGTGCACACATAGATTTCTCCGTCCAGTGCCGTACTCAACAATCGCGAAGTTAGCCACTTAACCACTGACATTGTCGGAAAAGTCCTGATTCATGAAAAATTAGACTCGCTAAATATATGGTGTACACAGTACTTGAGTAATGAGCAAAGATGTAATTCATCTGTTGTTCTCAACTGTTCCCAGGTTGGCCAGGATGTAATCAAAGATGTGAGAATCATAGTCTTCAGACACCTGAACCAGTTTGAGATCGGTGGAAACATTGTGACCCCTCATGAGTACCTGGCTACACTGAAGGTAGAATCTATGGGTGAAGGAGGCTGAAGTACACATATTATTGTTTTAGGGAGTGACACATGAGGGCTCACATGGCCTCTGAGCAATCATGAAGAATTTGACATTTGTGATCCCTGGCCCATGTGTCACTCCTATGCAATCCTACAGTGTATTTGTATGTCTCCGCCACTAAGTATTTATGTATGTGTATTGATTCATTGTCTGTATGACTATGTTTCTTGCAATTATGAATGTATGGCCAAATAGATGATTATAATAATGATAATAATAATTCATTGGGAGAGTGATGTGGACAGATGAGGAAAGGAAAAGGACCAAAGTTATCAAACATGAAAAAATAGTTATTGATGGAGAGATATTGAATTATTTCAAATTTATACACATGAGAATTGAGATTTTTGTTATAAGCTGAACAATAGAGTACGTAAATATACCTACATGTACATGTAGCTGATAATTTTGGGGCTTAGTTTGTACGTCAGTGTGTTGAGAGTTTTGTTGTAACCATGTTTGTTAAAACGGGAGTTCACAGTAGAAGTAGCATTGTCATTTTTATTCACTTCTTGTTGGTTTCCCAAAACTTTACCCAAACTTTGATCCCCCTTTCTCTACCACCAAGGTGTCTCTGTACAGTGAAGAGGACCTGGATGCACCCCTACACACCCTCCCTCTGGATGGTAGCACTTTCTTCCAGTTCTCACCTGTGCCCAAGGATGGCATGGTAAGAGGATCAGGGAGGTGCTTTAGAAGGTGTGGCAACTATGAAAATAATAGTGAGTGTAGGACGCAAGGTGTAGCTGCGACAATTGGACGATGTTACTCAAATTACGAGCCAGTTATGAGACGAGTTGTTGTCGAGCTAAACAATCACTGAATGAACCATTCAATGACATTGGCTTGTCCAAAAATGATAACAAAAACAGCTCAACGACACAGCTTAGATTTAAACTTTTTGACCATATTCGTTTCCTTGGTGTAACGCCCTCTCTCAGCCAACTAGGTACAGCGTGTACAAGGCGACTCTCATTCCGCGATTATGTATCTTACAGGCATGTATTACTCATGTGAAAGAAAACTATAGTATAAAGATAATGGACATATTACACGTATGTAACTCTGGGGAAGAAATCTATAGTGTAACAATAATGGACATTTACAACTCATGGAGAAGAAATCTGAAGTATGAAAATAATAGGACATTCCACTGAGTATCCCTCACTGGGAGTGATATGCAGCAAAATGCATGCTTGACTTAGCTCTTATGATACACATCATTGATGGTCAACTTTCACACAGAGATACATCATCAAGTTGGAGTCCTCACTGCCCAGGTCCAGCTATGACTACACACTGCCCGAGGCCAGCTTTACCAGCTCTGGCTACCACAAACATGTGACTCTTCCCTTTAACCCAGAGGTAAGCATTCTTTCTGTCATGCTGCTGCACTACTTTCATGTTTGGTTGAGATAATGGTACAAGGTGTAACTGACGAAACACTTCATGATGATAACCCTGGTGTGAAAAAAACAAGAATTCCTGTACAAGCAACTCCTATTATAACAAAATCCTCTGAACCAGCAGTTTTCTTTTGCTATATTGAAATTTGGCTATATCATAACAAATAAAAGATTATCAAGATGTATAGATGATAATTTTGAGACTCAAATTTTTACTTCGTTGTAACAAAATTTTGTTAGACCCGTTATTGGTATGATAGGAGCACGCTGTATTTGACATATTTTATGCAATGATCATAAGGTTGTAAAGGACTGGTGAATTCATACATACCAACCGTTATTTTTCCATGGGAGTATTCCTGTTTGTTAGTTTGTTTGTTTACTTCAGGAAAGAACAATCTTTGCAACTGATTAACCCTTCATCAACAATAACGAACACCGATTATTCAGTCTTCTAGTAGTAGCCACAATGAAAATGGGCATGTTTTAAGGTCAGGTGTTATACAGTTAGGTGTTGTACAGTCAGGTGTTATCAAGTCAAGTGGTTTACAGTCAGGTGTTTTATCGTCTGATGTTGAACAGTGTTGATGATACTCCATTGTGTATCTTTTCCCCCTTTTACCATCAGAAAATAGCTGTTGAGCAGGAGGTGATGCAGGGATCGTACATAGCACTGCCCCTCATCGTGGCCCTGGTCGCCGTCGGAGTCAACCATGCCAAGGTAAGCCACAAATTCATAGCTACCAACTATTCATAAAATTTAGTATTTTCAGAGCATTAGTACTGTTTTGAGCTGGTAAAATAGAGTGATTAGTAAAAGAGCAAGTCAAGTTATGGTGTATTGTACAACACCTCAGAATGATGTCGAATTGTGATTGGCCAAGAACATGTCACATGACATTCAATAGAAAATACCTACCAAACTCATTGAGAGTGACAGCCATACAATAGGCCCCTGGCATGGGCCTATTGCATGGCTCGAAGGTACTATAGCACAGCTTCGTGGGGGGCTACTAATGCATGGCCGCTCACAGAGTTCTGTGGCTCACAGCAGCAAAGCGCCAGCAAACTACATTGTACGTGCTGGCCGGCTGCGCTGCGATGCGCTGCCGGTAAACAGACCAGTCGCGGCGGAGTACTGCAACGTTAACGTGTACGCGCAGCTACTTTACCTAGCTAGTTGCATGTATTGCGGCCTACCTAGTTACCTACTGCTGTGTTTTTAGTTTTGACTCTGATCTGCTATGTGGACCACAGTGATCCCAAAATCAAGACTTCATTTCAAGTTGAGAAACCGTAATTTGATTATTTTTCTGTGTTTTTATACAAAATCATTTTCGGAAATAGAGAAAGTCTAGACCTACTACTAGATCTACCGACATCTCAGGTAGGCTTAACAGTCAGGCCTAACTCGATCTAACGTTAGCGTAGAATGGGTATAGACCCTGCGGAGTTTGTGATTCCTGTGACTGTGTGGTCGAATCATGACGAGTGTTTGAAAGCAGTACACAGGGTGGTTTACAATTCTCGGCCTAATTGTTACATTTATTTTTGGGCCTTCCTGAGTTAGCGGTCACTAATTTAGTACTGTGATTGTGGACAAGGTGTTGTATAAAACGAATAATTTATGATTTTGTTCGTGCATTGGGGCACGTAATACCGCACTCGGCGCGAGATTCGCCACTGGTCTATTCAACGCGGCGCTACGCGCCTTGTTGAATAGCCCAGTGGCTTATCTCGCGCCTCGTGCGATATTCGTGCCCTATGCACTCACAACTCATAAATTATTTGTATACTGATGAATGAAAAAGGTTTTGTATTGCCTTTCCTTTGGATTGAGCAAAGGTAGATGAGATTTTTGGTGACAGTTCAGATACTATGTTCTACATTTCTTCTGTTTTCATCTTTCCAGATATTACCAATCTTACTCCAGTTTGGTCAGTCAATGCAGGGTCTGCAGGGCAGTGGGGCCAGTAGATCCGACCCTGGCACCGGTGACGTCGATTCCTCAAGGCAGCGAAAGAAAGTGAAATCTAGGAAAACATGACAGCACTCTCATTTGTAGTGTGTAGGAAATGGAAATGTTGTTTGGTATGCATTTAGTTTTATGATATCCCATTTTCTCTATGTGGTCTGTAGAAACTATGATGCTATTTGTTTTATAAATCTTATTGTCTTATGGAAAGTTCTTTCAGTCAGACAAATTGTTCCTGATGTTAGATACGTAGTTAGAAATAGAAAAATCATAGATCTGGGAATAGTTATGATTGTGGACATATTAATGAGTCACTTTATGGTGTGCCATACTTTGGTATGTGCCTGTGGTCAGTCTTGTCATGTGACATGTGATTGTGATGTCATTACAGCGCACTCCTGTTATAACAAAGTTTCTTGGGACCGGTGGTTTTCTTTCATTATATCAACATTTTGTTATTGTCAAACAGTGCAGTACGTAAAGATATAGATTTATAGATGGCAATTTTGAGACCTGAATTTTTACTTTGTTGTAACGAGAATTTCGTTATAACCATGTTCATTATATGGGAGTGCTCTGTATTGCATTTTGTATGAGAAAAAGATAATTTGTGGTTTTTTTTTTTCAATTATGAGAAATTGATACATTCTGTATCAATAAAAATTGGTTATAAGATCTTGCAATAATTAGGCATTGTCCTTTGGTATTGGAGTTAAGAGAGTGTCGATTCCGAGGGAAAGAAAATCCTAGAAAAATCATGAGGTAGCTGATGTTTGCCTTCAACACAAATGAGGCAAACTGCTCTGTCAGGTGACATAGGCAGTCACATGACAGGTGAGTCAGTGGGATTGCTTTTCCCTTGAAGATGTTAAAGGTAGTTACTCTCACTTGGGCCGCATAGGAGGGGGCCTCAAAAAGAAACACCCCACAAGTCTTGAATTAAATGCATCTTGTGTCATAAAAAATCTAAAAGCCGAGATTCACGGTCAGAATGAGATATAGATGCGTGGAGTCTTATCTCAGATGATTTAAAAATGTTCTGTACATTCAAAGGAAATATGGTAAGAGACGTCAGTTCAAAGAGTGTTCATTTGTCATTGCAAGGTTTATTCAATCAGTTTGACCTAAAGTGTTACACGAGCTATTCTACCAACAGTTATCTGCGAGTGAATAGACGTTATAATAGAGAAGAGCATGCAAATAAGGACAACAGTTATAGGTTTGTGTTGTTTTTTATAGTGTGTGATATCCTCTCCTGCATGTGCAGGTTTGTTCTCTGAAAGAAGCAGGGCAACATTTGGTACTATTTTGGGAGTAGCCTTGTCTCAAGTGGTTGTCTTCAATTATTACCTGTGATGGTATGTGTACTGCAGAAGTCTCTTTCCCGCCAAATTTCTTGACGTGCTATTGCCAAAAGTGTTATTTTCCTCTCACACTCTGCCCCAGTCAAGCGGTGTTTGCATTGGAGCTGACTCCTGATTTTAAAGGCAAGCGTTGTGATCAGTAATTTTTTCTTCTCTTTGGAATCCAGTTCTGTCAATTGAGAATTTCAGTTTATGTAGGATTCCTAATTTCAGTGCACAGTTATTCCTAATGTGGGCTAATTGACTGTAAACAACAACAACAATGACAAAAAAAAATGTACAAATGTGAATGAAAGATAATGAAAACAAGCAATACCAACAAACAAATAAGAACAAGAAATCTGTAGACACTCTTTGTAGAATTGAATGTTAGTCATGTCTAGAAGTCACTTCTTCAGTTTTAGAACATGTCAAGCAGACTTCTGTCTAGCAGTTGCATTAAATACTTTGTTATGTCAGGTCCATGAGACTTTCACATCTATCAGTCTGTATTTTACGAGGGTTTTGGATCAGTATGTATGTATGTAGTAGAGGTAGTTTTAGGTGTAGCATGAATGAATATTTGCAGTTGCCCCTTACAAAAGGCAAACTCCGTAATAAGGTCCTCTCTTTTGAGTGGGAGTGTAATCTGCTCCTTGCTGTGAATCTGTGCACAGACATGCATTTTTTTCAAATACAATGTATAAAAAAAATATTTCCTCTGTTGCTGCCCAACTTGAAACGCAGATGTCGCAGAATTATGAAATTGCTGATGACTTTAAAGATGATAAGGAAAATCATTTAAAATGTTAAACATTCCCGACGTTCACTATAGTTTCTGCAGGACTTTCTCCCCCGAAACCATAGTGTGAACACTCACCAGGACTTCTCCTGGTGAGCGTCCAGACTGTGATTTTGAAGGGGAAAGTCTTGTGGGACCTACAGTAGTGTGAATGCAGGTCCTAGTGTGAATGCAGGACCTTGTGTGAATGCAGGGATTGAGGTATGATAGAAATCATCAAAATTATGATGTTAGTAGATGGAGAGGACTCAGAGGAATGAAAATATCGAAAATAGAAGTTACAGAATGTGTATTATCTGTTTATGATTTAAATCTTGTATGTATCTGTACTTGTGTAACAGTTTTAAACTTTCCTATGCACAAATGATGTACATGCCTTGTACAGGGGCCATCTACTGCGCTGCAATGGTCAACTTTCAATCATATTTTAGCATTGCAGTGCATGCTTGCTTGTTTTTCTATTCTATTAAACTGTGAGTCCATATCATGGGCTTGGGTGCAGGTTGATAAGTAAAATATTTCCCACAGTACAAGTGTTTAAAGTGCAATGCATGAAAAACTCACCAGTGTACCTAAATGATATTTTCTCCTGTAATGTTGACAAGGTAATAGAATGTACCTTCTACAGCTTTCTCTCCAGGCTCTATGAAACTGCAACAACAGCATGCACTTATTTAGATCTTGTTGCCTCATTCCAGACTGCTTCAACTTGAAAGTTGAGGGGCGTGGTGACAACAACAGGTGAATATTTGCCTCAAGTTTGTTAGGTGCTGAGCCTTGAAGTTAGGCAGTGTGACATGAGCAATCACTGGATGCAGCTCAGAACAATTTGACTTGGCTAATTGGACAAGCGTCTTTAGCTCATTGGGAAGTTTCATTTAACCTGCCCATTTGTAAAAGTCTTAAAGTTAGGCATTCTGACATGACAAAGTGGTATGGCTCACAGTTGGGCATTTTTGGCCAGTAAGACCACCAGACATGTCACATAATGAGTCAATGTGATCTGACAATTAGGCAGTATTTACTGATTGTTGTAGAATGGTGCAAAGTCAGACTGCTTGCCCGTACAAGTTGGGGCAGCTTATGAATTGCCATTAAATTGTTGATGCTGGATTCACTGATGACCTCTAGTGACGACTTGAGATGATGAACAGTGTATGTAACCCATAATTCAGTGATGAATAGATTGTGATCATCCCACTACTAATTATTTGATAAATGTGCAACTGTTGATTATTGAATAAATTGATAATAAGTAAAGATGGAAAAAGAGTGGTTTTCCATGTGCTTTGCCCTTTGACATTTGATGAGTCAGTTATTGTTTTTAATACGTTTACTTTACTTTAGTGTTTTGCTTTGTTATATTCAGCAGTAATACTCATAACAATATCATAACCGCCAAGCATTCACATATATATATATATGAAATACCGAAACAATGGCCAAAATAAACGGCGACACCCCGACAGGAGTTAGCCAAAACAAAACAAGTGAAATTGAAAAACAGGTTAGTCCCAAAACACCGCTCTCTTCATCAGTTGCCGGGGAGCGGAATGTGAAAAGGGTAGGAAAGAATCGTTTCAGAATCGGGCATGCTTTTGCAAACATGACCGATCCCGGCAAGACGACTCTTCTCACTAACCTGTTTGATTCGAAATGATGCACGCAGCTCACAGTACCGTCTCCATGGTGAAAGATCGCGTATCACTATCGGCAACACAAGCGGTCTGGAGCATCCGCGCATCCCATAGTTACGTCACAATGCTTAGGCATGGGGAATACCCCACACCTGTGAATGTCTATGCAGCAACAGATGGAAGGAGGCTTTCTCTGCTACGCTACACGCTACCTTTTCCAGAGCCTTTGCCTTTGAACGTCTAGCACCCAGGCGATAGAGGGAAGGTAGAAGAGCATGAGATGCAAACCCTCTGCACCCTACCTCTACCGGCCACACTGATGCAGCCCATCCATTTTCATCACAGCATGCTTGGAGTTCTTCATACTTCCTTGCTTTTCGCTCGTGAGCATTTTGCATGTTTCCCTCCTCACATACTGTGAGTTCCACCATGGCTACCAATTTCCTCTCATCTGAGTAAAGTACAATGTCGGGTCTCAAATCTGTGACAGCGATTTGCTCTGGAAACACAAGTCTAGAGTCCAAATCTGCTTTCACCTTCCAATCACTTGCTGCAGCCAGTAGGCCCATATGCTTTCTTTCCGAACTCCTGGTTACTGTTTCTCCCTGGCGTACGAAACGTATGTTGTGGGAGGGGCTTCCAGAAACTGGATTCTCCGACCTGGCGCTCACTTCTTCCTGAAGACCATGAAGGATAACTCTCAGCACACGATTATGCCGCCAAGTATACCGACCCTGTTGTAGACTCAAAGGGCAACCAGCCAAGATGTGTGATGTGGTGCATTCCTCTCCACACAGGGCACAGGCATCACTCGCAGCGAGGCCCCATCTCTTAAGGTTTTTAGGGGATGAGACGGTGTCATATGTCGTGCCTATGACGAATTGTAGAAGTTTTGGACTCATATCAAACAAAGTCTTCCATTTTAGATCGCGATGTTTGACGTTCTCCCACGAAGTCCACCTCCCCTGCACCCCCATCTGAACTGCACGCACAAAATATTCGTCATCATGCTCCATAGCCACAATTTTGCCAACTTCACACCGCCGCTCCATTTTGCTCATTTTCTCCAGCGATGGGCGGGATTTTGAAACTCCTACCCCTTGACGCCCAACTTGTCCCCTTGCAATGTCCTCAAAATGCAATCTGCTTTCCGCTCTCTCCACAGCTTCCTCAGGACTCCACTTTCTCCCACATCGAATCGTAGGCTTCATCTTCTGTACCGTCTCATCAGCGCTGTCGCGAAGCTGGAGTAAGCTATTAACTGCCGTTCTCTTCAGAATTCCCGTAAGACTGTCCAACGGTAAGCGAAGAGTCGACTGTTTACAGTAGAGCGCGACAGAAGATAGATTACAGCTGACCCCAAGCCACCTACGAAGCACCTTCGACACCAAAGTCTCCATTCGTTGAACGTGTGAAAGCGCAATGTCATATATCATCAGTTGCCACTGAATCCGAGGTAGAACAAGATGATTATAGCACCAACTTTTCATGATTCCAGACAGCACACTTTTATCCAGCAGCTTCATCCAAGTTCTAAGGGAGTTCTCAATGGACAAGCGAGCCTGCCTGTCATTCAAATCTCCATTGATCTTGCGTCCTAAGAATTTGACTGGCGTATTATGAATCCCAGGGATCCTCTGCCCGTCCACAACAAAGGGTTCTTCTTGTCGAACTTTCCCGTGGGCCAATACAAGCGATCGCGATTTCGCTGCCTTGATTTTCATACGGCTCCATGTCATAAACTCATTCACTTTGTCCAAAACCTCCTGCGCCGAATTCACCGAAGAAGTGCAGATGGTTATATCATCCATGTATTCCTTTAAGACAGGAACACGAAAACCCCTCTTCTTCAAGAGATATTGCTTCGTCGAGAGTTGGCTGACAAAGTCATTCAAAAGATTGAAAGTCGAAACAAAAAGAATAGGAGACAAGGTGCAACCCATGAAAATGCCAATTGAAAACTTCTGCCAGTCCGAGGTCCAATCCTTCACCGAAAAGCGCGCGTACAATCCGGCGTAGTAAGATTGAATGAGATCAACAAACGTGTCGGGAACGTGGTACCAGCGAAGAGCAAAACTTATCGCCGCGTGGGGAACGGAACCGAACGCGTTCGCAAGGTCCAACCAAATTACGGCGAGGTTCTTCTGACAGGTTTTGGCATCTTTGATGGTTTCCCACAGAGTAGATACGTGCTCCCATACGCCACAATGGCCACGTATTCCTCCTTTCTGCACGGAGACATCTAGATAGTCGTTCGCTCGAAGATAATGTTCTAATCTCTTGGCTTGAATTGCGAAAAACAGCTTAGCTTCCACATTAAGCAAAGAAATCGGTCGGAAATCAGTGATTGTCTTTTCATTGGAAGTCGCCGATTTTTGAATGTACACACCTTCTGCTACTCTCCATTGGATAGGGATCTTCTTTGTTCTCCATACAACTAACATAAGACTCCATATCACGCGAAGAAGACGTGGGCACTTCTTGTACATTCTGTATGGAAGACCGTTTTGCCCCGGAGCAGAAGCATTTCTTGTCCGCCCAAGTATTACTTTCAACTCCCGGAAAGATGGGGCAGTGTCTCTGAAAGGTTGTGAAGGCGGGTCAGGCTTGATTGCGCCATCCCATTCTTCAAAAACATTTGACGCGTCCGATGAATAAGTCTGTTGAAGATGGTTATTTAATTCCTGCCTCGAGCAGTCAAGATCAATCTTCGGGCTCGGATCAAGAATCTTTTTGGCTGCACGGAAAGGGTCTGTCATGAAGCTCCTTCTCCCCACTCTTCTCTCTCGTCTCCTCTTACAAGCCCTATCCGCTTTACGTAGGTTGAGAATCGCGACATGCAGATTATCACACAGGTCCTTTAAACCTTCCTTCTCCTCATCCGGTGCCGTCCGCAACCTCTTTTGGAGCCTCCTCTTCTCCTCACGAAGTTCTCTCAGCCGGAGAGCTCGTCGGTTCGGTTTAATCACACGCTTGACCTTTTCCTTTGTACCAAAGTATTCCACAGCAATAGCATGCACCATCTTCTCATAAGTCTTAAGCTTTTGTTCGGTGGAACCATGCATGAGAGATTTCACCACTCTTTCTGCTTCCTCATCAAAGTTCTCCCATTCATGATTATTACTCATATTTGGCCAATTTATCGAAGGGTTTCTTTCTTGCTTTGACAAAACAAAACGATCTCGAGCCTCTGACGGCATACGATGAACATTGTGGTTTTCGTTTACCAAGTTCCCGTTCTGCCCCGATTTACTCAAGTTATGAAACAAGATACGGTTCAAAGACTCACCGCAATTTGTCTTGCCCTGATGAATTCGGACTCCTCTCCTCCCTTTGAATTGACGGTGACAAATTTCACAAGTGTCCTCTTCGGTCGCAAGCTTCAGATCGCTTGAATCAAAATCGTCGTCTAAGTCAAAATCCAGGTCCAAAGTCGTCGAAACATGGGAGCTTGTTAACCCGGGCGACCTCCCAGCCGGTATGAAATTCTCTGAAGTAACTGTATCCATGATAAATCACACTAGTCTTTCCTAGCTGTCAATCAGTCTGTTCCTGATAGTCATCCAGTCTTTCCTGGCGGTCACTGAAACTTACGATCAGGAGGGAATATGAAATACCGAAACAATGGCCAAAATAAACGGCGACACCCCGACAGGAGTTAGCCAAAACAAAACAAGTGAAATTGAAAAACAGGTTAGTCCCAAAACACCGCTCTCTTCATCAGTTGCCGGGGAGCGGAATGTGAAAAGGGTAGGAAAGAATCGTTTCAGAATCGGGCATGCTTTTGCAAACATGACCGATCCCGGCAAGACGACTCTTCTCACTAACCTGTTTGATTCGAAATGATGCACGCAGCTCACAGTACCGTCTCCATGGTGAAAGATCGCGTATCACTATCGGCAACACAAGCGGTCTGGAGCATCCGCGCATCCCATAGTTACGTCACAATGCTTAGGCATGGGGAATACCCCACACCTGTGAATGTCTATGCAGCCACAGATGGAAGGAGGCTTTCTCTGCTACGCTACACGCTACCTTTTCCAGAGCCTTTGCCTTTGAACGTCTAGCACCCAGGCGATAGAGGGAAGGTAGAAGAGCATGAGATGCAAACCCTCTGCACCCTACCTCTACCGGCCACACTGATGCAGCCCATCCATTTTCATCACAGCATGCTTGGAGTTCTTCATACTTCCTTGCTTTTCGCTCGTGAGCATTTTGCATGTTTCCCTCCTCACATACTGTGAGTTCCACCATGGCTACCAATTTCCTCTCATCTGAGTAAAGTACAATGTCGGGTCTCAAATCTGTGACAGCGATTTGCTCTGGAAACACAAGTCTAGAGTCCAAATCTGCTTTCACCTTCCAATCACTTGCTGCAGCCAGTAGGCCCATATGCTTTCTTTCCGAACTCCTGGTTACTGTTTCTCCCTGGCGTACGAAACGTATGTTGTGGGAGGGGCTTCCAGAAACTGGATTCTCCGACCTGGCGCTCACTTCTTCCTGAAGACCATGAAGGATAACTCTCAGCACACGATTATGCCGCCAAGTATACCGACCCTGTTGTAGACTCAAAGGGCAACCAGCCAAGATGTGTGATGTGGTGCATTCCTCTCCACACAGGGCACAGGCATCACTCGCAGCGAGGCCCCATCTCTTAAGGTTTTTAGGGGATGAGACGGTGTCATATGTCGTGCCTATGACGAATTGTAGAAGTTTTGGACTCATATCAAACAAAGTCTTCCATTTTAGATCGCGATGTTTGACGTTCTCCCACGAAGTCCACCTCCCCTGCACCCCCATCTGAACTGCACGCACAAAATATTCGTCATCATGCTCCATAGCCACAATTTTGCCAACTTCACACCGCCGCTCCATTTTGCTCATTTTCTCCAGCGATGGGCGGGATTTTGAAACTCCTACCCCTTGACGCCCAACTTGTCCCCTTGCAATGTCCTCAAAATGCAATCTGCTTTCCGCTCTCTCCACAGCTTCCTCAGGACTCCACTTTCTCCCACATCGAATCGTAGGCTTCATCTTCTGTACCGTCTCATCAGCGCTGTCGCGAAGCTGGAGTAAGCTATTAACTGCCGTTCTCTTCAGAATTCCCGTAAGACTGTCCAACGGTAAGCGAAGAGTCGACTGTTTACAGTAGAGCGCGACAGAAGATAGATTACAGCTGACCCCAAGCCACCTACGAAGCACCTTCGACACCAAAGTCTCCATTCGTTGAACGTGTGAAAGCGCAATGTCATATATCATCAGTTGCCACTGAATCCGAGGTAGAACAAGATGATTATAGCACCAACTTTTCATGATTCCAGACAGCACACTTTTATCCAGCAGCTTCATCCAAGTTCTAAGGGAGTTCTCAATGGACAAGCGAGCCTGCCTGTCATTCAAATCTCCATTGATCTTGCGTCCTAAGAATTTGACTGGCGTATTATGAATCCCAGGGATCCTCTGCCCGTCCACAACAAAGGGTTCTTCTTGTCGAACTTTCCCGTGGACCAATACAAGCGATCGCGATTTCGCTGCCTTGATTTTCATACGGCTCCATGTCATAAACTCATTCACTTTGTCCAAAACCTCCTGCGCCGAATTCACCGAAGAAGTGCAGATGGTTATATCATCCATGTATTCCTTTAAGACAGGAACACGAAAACCCCTCTTCTTCAAGAGATATTGCTTCGTCGAGAGTTGGCTGACAAAGTCATTCAAAAGATTGAAAGTCGAAACAAAAAGAATAGGAGACAAGGTGCAACCCATGAAAATGCCAATTGAAAACTTCTGCCAGTCCGAGGTCCAATCCTTCACCGAAAAGCGCGCGTACAATCCGGCGTAGTAAGATTGAATGAGATCAACAAACGTGTCGGGAACGTGGTACCAGCGAAGAGCAAAACTTATCGCCGCGTGGGGAACGGAACCGAACGAAAACCCCTCATATATATACAGTCAAACCTGTCTATAGCGGCCACCCAAGGGATACGGAAAAAGTGGCCGTTATAGACAGGTGGCCACTATAGACAGGTAATCGGGTCAACTTTGTGTGCATTGCCTACATGTACATGTATCATTGTTGTATATCCATGTACATTTATGTGTGTACGTATGCACACGTGTGTATCATGCATAGAACAATGCCGGTGTTTATGAAATTGTTGCACAGTACACTAGATGTAGCATGTGCACAGTCATGAATTAGTGCATTATTGTGACTGAATAAGTGATGAATGCAACGGTGGCGATCACTGAATGTTGCCCAGAAATGACTGGCACGGCTAAAAAGCAGAAAAACACCCTGAATTATCAGCTCGGCTACGGCTCCATCGGGTTTTTGGCCGCTATAGACAGGTTAAAATCTACCGCGGGAAACAAAAGTTGTGGCCGCTGGCCGCGTTAGACAGGTGGCCGCTATACACAGGGTCTTTAACATGGCTTTTCTCTCGGGGGGATTTTTCAGTGGCCGCTATAAACAGGTGGCCGCTATAGAGAGGTGGCCGCTAAGGCAGGTTTGACTGTATATATATACATGGGCGTAAATCCCGGGGGGATGGGGGGGATATATCCCCCCACTTTTGAAGGAGGGGGGGATGGCCTGTACAAATATCCCCCCTGAAATTCTCCCAAGAAGAAGACGTAGGAACAAAAAACAAACAAAAAGGGATGTGGTGATATTGATTTCAGCATGATGGATTATTGCATAGCCTATAATCTAGGCGGAGAATGCAGTTATTGTCTTTGTAATTTGCTGTTAAGCTAAACGTATGATGCAGCGAGATGATTGTCTTTGCCAAGCGATACATCTGATGCGGCGAGACTACGAACAGTGGACGCATCTACCGCGTCCGCTAGGCGCCACGATCGGTGGCAGTTTTTTTTTTTTCCGAGAAGACTGCCACCGATTAAAAAAACAACAACGACAAACAACTGGATCATAGGCACTGTATTCGCGCGCATCCACTGTTCGTAGTCTCGTCGCATCAGACCAGCTGCATCCCCGCCTAGGTTATAGGCTACAAACTGTAATGCATGAGCCATGACGTTCGCACGCCCGACTCGTGACGAGAGCATACTGCTGTGCTAGCAGCGCTCGCGTACTTCTCTCGCACGCCAATGCATGTAGAGCAATATCGACCGTAATGCATGCTTCGGATGTTGAACTACTATTGTAGCCACACAACCAGATGGCAACCAGCTGCATGCAACCAGGGAGGTGCTCTTCCCACCTCCTTGATGCAACACTGTCTGTAGGGCCATGGACGTAGGCAGGGGCGGATCTAGCTTTTTATAAAGGGGGGGGGGGGGGGGGGTTGGGCAGTATGGGAGGGAGCGTAGCGAGCGAGGGGGGGGGGGAGAATTTTTGAAAATCTGTGTGTGAAAATGGCATTTTCTTGCTAAAACACCACTAATAATAATAATAATAATAAATAAAATAAATACATAAATAGAAAAAAATAAAATTACAAGTTTAAAAAAAAGATAAGATTTTTAAAAAATGGTCCCCGGATTTTTTTTTTTTTTTTTTTTTTTTGGGGGGGGGGGGGGGTTGCAACCCCCCCCCCCTCTAGATCCGCTTCTGGTAGGCGTGAACGAGTGCACCATGCCGAGCGCGATACGACTCACGTCGAGCTCCGCATGAGTTATCCAAAGATCTAGATAACAAACGAGTTCGTTAACAGCCTTGTACGAGTTTCAGTCGTAGGAATTGCAACACATTTACCCTCTCCATATTGGCAGTGATTTTGCTCAGTTAGTATAATTCGTTTGCCTCCAGAAAAAACAAAAGGAACGGGTGTCGATTACCATATTTTGCCATATGCAAGTACCTCCTTTAATCTAATGAACATTGCTTTAGATTAATGGTTCAGACCTATTAACCAGATTTCTTTTTTGTTTTCATGGGAGATGTGCAAAAAACACAAGAAAGTTCACCTGTTAACAAACATACATCAATAGATTAATAAGACAAGTTTATTCGCAGCCAATCTTATTGATATGCAACATTCATCTCACGAACAGAAAAATGGATTCTTTAATCCCTAATTAAACAATCCCACAGAAAAGGCAAGACATTCTAACAATTTGCCAGAATAGTACGAAAAGATTTTCACTTTTTTTTTTCCAGTGAATAGGACCTACTTGGAATTGAGTACTGAAGCGGATATTGTACCTTACCAAATCATTTTCACACGTTGGTAAGAATGTATAAAACCTGAAGTGCCGTGATCCTTAATGAATTTTACAACTGTATTTATGAGCCTGTAATGTTGTTCAAAAATAACGTTGCTTATCATGTCATTGTGCTTAGTAGGGGCCAGATATGAAGCCATTAACTTGACAAAGATGGAAAAAAGGTAAGCAAAATAAATAGAATTATCTCTACGAAAAGGAAGGGCAGAACTCATTTTGATTTCTGTAAATATGAATGGTGTTTAAATGGTAATAAAATATACAAAAGAATCTTTAAGAAAAGATCTCAGGAAATTATTCAAATTGTCGGCATCATATGCTCAATTATGTTTGAACTTTCAAAGGCTACAGTATGTAAACATCTGATAGACCTGGGCTTCAGAAGTGCTCTGATATGTAGGCCTATGTTGCGAGATTTATAGTTAGTAAACGTTGGGTTGTCTTCAATTAAAGTACGGTTTGCTTAATCTATTCCTGTGAGGTAACTGAAGTTAAAAGGTAAAATTTCCTTCAATACGAGATGAACATTCAAGTTTTCAATCTCCGCCTATACGGTCCTTATCAATAACCTTGCGTTTCTGAGAATGTTTATTGTTTTGTCATTTTGTCCCCCAAGCAATTCCCGAGATGAGGACAAATCTCGAACTTTCTTTATGGAAAGTTGGACAACTACCGCCAGAATTATGCACCGGATCGCTGAATTGCAATCATAAATATGCAAAAGCTACTGGGTCCCTTTCGATAGACTTTGTACACTTTTGAGATCGACGTTTTATTTCCTTATATTTATCAAAGAGTGTGCAGCAGATCTTTCACTTACAAAAGCTCCCTCATAATTATGCAGAGGCGTCGATGGAGGGGGAGGGGGATGGTTCCCCCATAAAAGTATTGGGGACAAACAGATCATTTTGCTCCTCCTCGTAACTCCCGAGATGTGGAAATGTTCTTACTTTTTTTGATAGAAGACTGTCTAAATATCTCACCCAAAGATGGCTAGATTTCAATTCTGAAAATACAAAATCTCCCTCGCGTATGAGGGGGATAGGCCTAACCCCTCCCATACCCTCCACGTTCAATCATTTCTACTTAATACACTTTAGATTGACAGATTTCAAAATGTTTCATGCAAAGTGTGCACCAGGCCTGTTACTTCAGTT